>NW_012102876.1:1105927-1153515 GCF_000951045.1 Mandrillus leucophaeus
ATAGACCAATGGAACAGAACAGAGGCCTCAGAAATAACATCACATATCTACAACCATCTATCTTTGAGAAACCTGGCAAAAACAAGAAGTGGGGAAATGATTCCCTATTTAATAAATGGTGCTGGGGAAACTGGCTAGCTATACGTAGAAAGCTGAAACTGGATCCCTTCCTTACACCTTATACAAAAATTAATTCAAGATGGATTAAAGATACAAATGTTAGACCTAAAACCATAAAAACCCTAGAAGAAAACCTAGGCAACACCATTCAGGACGTAGGCATGGACAAGGACTCTGTGACTAAAACACAAAAGGCAATGGCAACAAAAGCCAAAATAGACAGATGGGATCTAATTATACTAAAGAGCTTCTGCACGGCAAAGTAAACTACCATCAGGGTGAACAGGCAACCTACAGAATGGGAGAAAATTTTTGCAATCTCTATCTATATTAAGTTGAACATGAGTTCTTATTGTTGTCTCCAAGTCTAAACAATTACCATGTGGATAAATCTCACCTCCTTACCTTGCCAATCCACAAATTCCCACTCCAGAAGTGGAAAACCCGGACTTAGACTGAGCCACTCCTGGCTTCTTTTTTCCTCAGCTTGCATATGGCCTATTGTGGGACTTTACCTTGTGATCCTGTGAGCCAATTCTCCTTAATAAACTCCCTTTCATATATACATATATCCTATTAGTTCTGTCCCTCTGGAGGACCCTGACTAATACAAGCATGTCTTGATTCCTGCTAGTGACATTCAAG
The DNA here is from genome assembly GCF_000951045.1 of Mandrillus leucophaeus. Classification (NCBI taxonomy): domain Eukaryota; kingdom Metazoa; phylum Chordata; class Mammalia; order Primates; family Cercopithecidae; genus Mandrillus; species Mandrillus leucophaeus. Next base: position 1,106,693 of record NW_012102876.1, read on the forward strand.
AGGCTAGAAGCTACCATACTGGACATGCCAGGGTTAGGCGATACTAAAAATATTTCCTTGTCTGTCTATGCTATTAGCTACATATTAAGATATCTGTTTTCTGATTTTATCAAATATTATTTTTCTTAAGCACATGGGTTTGCCATGTAGTAAGGGATACATGTCTGATTTAACTGACTAAAAAATGAGGAAAATGCATTTAAATTGCTTGGCTACTGCTGAGTGGCAGTATGGTCATATCTGTCCAGGAATCCATTCTGACGCTAAGTGACAAATGCCCCTTTGTTATTCTATTTCAAACTTAATATGTTATCACATGATTATGTTTAAATTAATGTTCTGACAAATTCTAGTAATATATGTGTCATAAAACATTTAAATCATTAGATACCCCCAAATTGTAACCCATATCAATTTCTGTCAAGAATACATTCTTTTCTGGAAGAATATTCCTGTTACTCCTTTCATGTGATAAAATTCTGTTCAGTCTTGGTGACACATACCATCCATCACATAGTAATAAAACAAATATATAACCAAGCCAACAATTTCTGCTTTCTACAAGGTTAAAACATGAACTATTTAGCTATATTATCAATTAACCAAAAGCAACATTTGTTCAATTGATTTTCCATGAATCAACTTCATTTTTAAGAACAGTTTTAGATTCACTAAAAAATTGAGCTTGTAGTACAAAGAATTCCTACATTACCTCTTTCCTCTGACATATGCAGAGTTTACTCCATTATTAAAATGTTACATTAGTATATGTGTTAAAATTAATGAAACAATATCAATACATAATTATTTATTAAGAGAATAATCATTTATTAAGAAGTCCATAGTTTATTAAGGTTCCCTTTGTTTTTATCTAATGCCCTTTTTCTGTTCTGGGATTGCATCCAGTATACCATATTACATTTAGTTATCCAGATTCCTTAGGTTCCTCTTGGCCATAATAGTTTTCATACCTTATTTACTTTCAATTACCTTGAAAGTTTTGATGATTATAGGTCAGGCATTTTTTAGAATGTCTCCAAATTGAGATTTGTCTCATGGGTAAATTGGGGTTATAGGTTTTAGAGAAGTAAATCACAGAGGTAAAGTACTATTTTAATCACATCATATCCAGGGTGTATACTATCAGCAAGATTTATAACTGTTAGTATTGACCTTGATCATGACTGAAGTAGTGTGTGCCAGGTTTCTCCACTGTAAATTTACTATTTCCTCCCCACTTCCATACTTTACTCTTTAGAAGGAAGTCACTCTGCACAGTTCCTACTTAACAGTGGAGAGTTTTGCTCTCCCTCCTTTAGGATGAAGTGTTTACATAATTTATTTGGAATTCTTATGCATGATTGATTATTGCCCTCCATTTATTATTTTATTTGATTTTTTTATTCAAATCAGTCTGGACTTGGAGATGTTAATTTTATACTTAGAATTAAAATCCAACACTTTATTTTGCTGCTCAAATTGTCCATCTTTGTCCACTAGGAGTTCTTTCAGTTGATTCTTGTGCCTTTTTGGCATGCTACCATCAATGTATTTTGTTCTTGCTGTTGCTGTTATGTTGTTCTGTGAGGGCTTCCTTACCTAATGGTACTACAACATGCTCCAGGCTCATCTTTTATATTTCCTGCAGCTTAACCAGCCATTGCTCCAAGCAGCACTGGTTCCTTTCATTGGAGAATAATAATAGAAATCAAGATCTGGATCTGGGTGTTACTTATACTCATTACTACAGTGCCATTTCTTTTAGACACTTAAAGTTGGCAAAACAAAGAAATAATGTGTGTATAATGACCTGGATATATACACATGTCCATAAATATCTCTACATATAACCATCTGTATCTATATTAAGTTGAACATGAGTTCTTATTGTTGTCTCCAAGTCTAAACAATTACCATGTGGATCAATCTCACCTCCTTACCTTGCCAATCCACAAATTCCCACTCCAGAACTGGAAAACCTGGCTGCCACCATGAGCTATTCATTTGCTTCCTTGCTTGATTAAGGAATATTTGTATATCAGAATCAGAATTGTTACCCCATATCCCTATGGGAAACAAATTTATTGACTAGAGCACAGTACTTATATGCAGTTTCTTTAGCCTAGTCTTACAGATTCTACTCGTTTCTGAAGTTAACTTAGACCAGTAACTCCTTGGTAAGGCTATTTTATTCATGCAGGTTTGAAGGGAAGCATAAAACAACAAAATTTTATTCTGTTACATTTCTGGAAGTCCAACGTATAAAGTGAAGGTGTTGTCTGGGCTACATACCTTCTGGAGCGTTCACAGGGAAATCTGTTTTCTTGCCTTTTTCAGCTTCCAGAGGCTGTCTGTATCCTTTGGTCCATCTTCAATAACTCCTTCACATCACCACTTCACATGGTCTTTTCTTCACATCAGGCCAATTTCTGTCATCCCATCTCTCTCCCCATTCACTCTCTTGTCTCCTTCATATAAGGACCAGTGTGATGACCTTTAAGGTGTGGGTCTTTTTAAATTATCTTTTTTTTTCCAATTTTTATATGTGGTTAATACATATAACAAAAATGTATCATATTCAACATTGTTAAGTGTTATGCTTCACTGGTATTAAATTCATAATATTGTGCAAACGTTACCACCATCTATCCCCATAACTCTTTTTATCTTGTAAAAGTGAACTTCTATACCTATTAAACAGTAACTATCCATTCTCTCCTCCCACCAGCCTCTGGCAATCACCATTCTACTTTTTGTCTTTAAAATTTTGACTACTCAAAGTACCTAATATAAATGGAATTATACAGCATTTGTCTTTTCTGTGATTGGATTACTTCATTTAACATTATCTCCTCAAAGTCATCCATGTTATAGCATGTGAAAGAAATTCCTTCCTTTTTAAGGTTGAATAATATTCCATTGTATGCATATATTATGTTTTCTTATCCATTCACCCATCAGTGGGTACTGGGGTTGCTTTCACATTTTAGCTATGGTGAATAATACACTTTGAACACGAGTGTAAACATTATCTCTTTAATATCTTGCTTTCAACATTTTGGGTATATACCCAGAAGTGAAATTTCTGGATCATATGGAAATTATATTTCTAATTTTTTAAGGATCCATCATACTGTTTGCCACAGCAGCTATACTATTTCATACTTCTATAAACAGCATACAAGGGTTCCAATTTCCCTACACTCTTACCAACACTTGTTATTATTTTTTCTTTTTATAGTGTTGCAATCCTATTGGGTGTAAGGTAGTATCTCATAGTTTTGACCTGAATGTCCCTAATGATTAACTATGTTAAGCATCTTTAATTTATTTAGGTTCTGGGGTACATGTGCAGGTTTGTTAATGTAGGCAAACTGGGTTTTATGGGGATTTGGTGCACAGATTATCTTGCCACCCAGGTAATAAGCATAGCATCCAGGTAATAAGCATAGAATCTAGTAGGTATTTATTCTGATCCTCTCCCTCCTCCTACCATCCACCCTCAAGTAGGTCCCAGTGTCTGTTGTTTGCCTCCTAGTATCCATGTGTTCTCGTTGTTTAGCTCACACTTGTAAGTAGCAGTATTTGGTTTTCTGTTCCTGTATTAATTTGCTTAGGATAATGGCCTCCAGCTTCATACATGTTGATGTAAAGGACATTATTTTATTCTTTTGTATGGCTGCATAGTATTGCCTGGTGTACATGTACCACATTTTCTTTATCCAGTTGGCCATTGATGGGCATTGAGGTTGATTTCACGTCTTTGCTATTGTGAATAGTGCTGCAATGAATATACACATGCATGTGTTTTTATCGTAGAACAATTTACATTCTTTTGAGGATATGCCTAATAATGTGATTTCTGGATCGAATGGCAATTCTGTTTTAGTTCTTTGAGGAATTGACACACTGCTTTTCACAATGGCTGAATTACACTCCCACTAGTAGTGTATAAGTGTTCCCTTTTCTCTGCAACTTCACCAGCATCTTTTATTTTTTGAATTTTATGTAATAGCCATTCTCGGCTAGGAACAGTGGCTCAGGCCTCTAATCCCAGCATACTGGGAGGCTGAAGATGGGGTTGCAGTGAACTGTGATTATGACACTGAACTCCAGCTGTGTCAAACAAGAGGAAAAAGTTAAATAGCCATTCTGACTGGGGTGAGATGGTATCTCACTGAGTTTTGTATTTGCATTTCTCTAACAATTAGTGATGTTGAACATCTTCTCATGTACTCGTTGGTCACATGTATGTCTTCTTTTGAAAAGTATCTATTCACATCCTTTGCCCATTTTTAATGGGGTTGTTTGGTTTTTGCTTGTGAATTTGTTTAACTTCCTTATAGATACTGGATATTAGACCTTTGTCAGATACATAGTTTGCAACTATTTTCTTCCATTCTGTAGGTTGTTTTTACTCTGTTGATAGTTTCTTTTGCTCTGTAGATGCTATTTAGTTTAATTAGAATTGTCAATTTTTGTTTCTGTTGCAATTGTTTTTGGCATCTTTGGTCATGAAATCTTTGCCTGGTCCTATGTCCAGAATGCTATTGCCTAGGTTATCTTCCAGGATTTTTATAGTTTTGGGTTTTACATTGAAGTATTTGATCCATTTTGATTTGATTTTTGTGTGTGGTGTAAAGTAGGGGTCTAGTTTCAATGTTCTGCATATGGCTAGCCAGCTATCCCAGTACCATTAACTGAATAAAGTTCATTCCCCATTGCTTCTTTTGCTAGGTTTGTCAATGATCAGATAGTTATAGGTGTGCGACATTATTTCTGGGCTCTCTATTCCATTCCATTTGTCTATTTGTCTGTTTGTGTACCAGTACCATGCTGTTTTGGTTATGGGAGCCCTGTAGTATAGTTTGTAGTCAGGTAATGTGATGTCTCCAGCTTTGTACTTTTTGCTGATGATTGCCTTAGCTGTTTGAGCTCTTTTGTGGCTTCATATAAATTATAAAATAGTTTTATCTAGTCATGTGAAGAATATCATTGGTAGTTTGATAGGAATGGCATTTAGTCTACTAATTGCTTTGGGAACTATGGCCATTTTAATAATATTGATTCTTCCTATCTATGAGCATCTTTTCATGTGTGTATTGGCAATTCATATACCTTCATTGGGTAAATGTCTATTCAAGCTCTTTGCCTTTTTTTGAATCAGATTGCTTTTGTTGTTGAGTTTTAGTACTTCTGTATATTTTCTGGATATAAGTCCCTTATATATATAAGTTGCAAACATTTTCTCCCATTCTGTGGATTTCCTTTTTATTCTGTTGATAGTGTCTTTGTATACCCAATTTTAAAACATAATCCTGGAGTCAAATTTGTCTATTTTTTGTTGTTGTTCTGCCTTTGATGTTATATCCAACAAATCATTCCCAAATACAGTGCCATGAAGCATTTTCACTACATTTTTTTTTCTTTGAATTGTATAATTTAAAAATTATATTTAGGTCTTTCATCCACTTCAGTCAATTTTTGTATATGGTGTTAAGTAAGGGTTCAACCTTATTCTTTTGTGTGTGGATATCCAGTTATCTAAGCATCATTTGTTGAAGACTGCCATTTTCCCTTCTGAATGGTCTTGACACCCTTCTCAAAAACCATTTGACTATATATGTGAAGAATTGTTTCTGGGCTCTCTGTTCTATTCCATTAACCTAGATGCTAAATCCACACTGTTATGATTACTGTTGCTTTGTAGTAAGTTTTAAATTGGAAAGTGCGAAATCTTCCACTTTGTTTTGTGTTTTTGTGTTTGTTTTTTCAAATTGTCTTGGCTATTTGAGCTCATTTGAAATTCCATATTAATTTAAGGAAAAGTTTGAGAAGTATTGGTGTTAGTTTTTCCTTAAACAGTTAAGAGAATACACTCATGAAGCTATCAGACCCAGGGCTTTTCTTTGTGGGGAGATTTTTTTTTGTTTCCCAGGGCTTTTCTTTTTTGGGAGACATTTTGCTTACAGACTCAATATCCTTACTACTTACAGGTCTATTCAGATATTCTATTTCTTTGTGATTTAGTCTCAGAAGTTTTGTGTTTGTAAGAATTTGCTCATTTCATCTAGGTTATCTAAATTGTTAGCATACAATTATTCATAATATTCTTTTATAATCCTTTATATTTCCCTAGAATTGTTCATCATGTCTCCACTTTTATTTCTGACTTCAGTAATTGAGTCTTCTCTCTTTTTGTTTGTCCATCTACCTAAAAGTTTATCAATTTTGTTGATCTTTTGAAAGAACCAAGTTTGGTTTTATTGATTTTCTCTATAATTTTTCTAGTCTCTATTACTTTTCTGTTTAAGTTATATGTGCTCTAACCTTCATTATTTCCTTCCTTCTTCTATCTTTTGATTTAGTTTGTTTTTATTCTAGTATCTTAGTTGTAAAGTTAGGTTGCTGATTTGAATTTTTCTAAATTTTTAATATAAGTGTTTATGGCTATAAATTTCCTCCTTAGCACTGCTTTTGCCGCATCCCGTAAGTCTTGGTATATTGTGTTTTCATTTTCATTCATCTTTAAGTATTTTCTAATTGCCCTTGTGATTTCTTTTTATTGATTCATTTATTGTTTAAGAATGTTATTTATTTCCCACAACTTTGTAAGTTTTACATTTTTACACCTGTTACAGATTTCTAATTTCACTCTTTTGTAGTCAGAGAAAATAACTTTGTATGACATCTATAAAAAAATCTATTGAGACTTAATTCGTGGTAAAAATATGTATGTTTTATTCTGGAAAATGTTCCATATGCACATGAAAAGAATGTCTATGTTGTGTGGTTGGGTAGAGTGTTCTTCTGTATATGTCTGCTACATCTAGTTGGTTTATTGTGTTGTCTTTATTTCCTTCCTATCTTTTGTCTTGTTGTTCTAATCATTATCAAGAATGAGGTGTTGAAGTCTGCAACCATTATAGTAAAACTATTCTCTCTTTAAATCTGTTCATTTTTGCTTCATATATTTTGATTGTTCTTATGTATGTGGATTATATCTTATTGTTATATTGAACATATTTTCTCAATATATGGCACCCTTCTTGTCTCATGTAACACTTCTAAATTTAAAGTCTCTTTTTTCTAACAGTAATATAGTAATGTTTTCTATTTTTTTGTTTGTATTTGCACAGCATATCTTTTTTCATTCTTTCGCTTTCAGTCTATTTGTGCCTTTGAATCTCAGTGGGTCTCTAGTAGACAACACAGATTTGGATCAATTGTTTTGTTCATTCTGCCAATCTCTGTCCTTTAATTGGAGAAATTAATCTATTTACATTTAAGGCAATAAATGATAAGGAGTGACTTATCCTGTCATTTTGCTGTTTCTTTTTTATATGCCCTGTAACTGATTACAGTTACTGCATTAATATCTTCCTTTGGGTTTATCTGATTTTTTATTGTGACAAATTTTATTTTTGTATATACTCTACAGCTATTTTATTTGTGGTTACCATGGGGATTACATTTAACATCTTATACTTTTAACACTATAATTTGAATTTATACCTATTTAACTTTAATAACTTTAATAACATATAGAGATTCTATTCTTTTAACAACTCTGTCCTCACCCCTTTGAGATGTTGATTTTACCATTACAATTTAACCCATTGTGAGCCCAAACACATATACTAATAATACTTTAAACATATTTGCCTTATAAATTATGAGGAAAATAAAATGTGGGTTTACTAACCAAAGTTAATCCTAGCTTTAAACTAGTAATTTTAAAGTATTTGATTATGTAATTTAGTCATGTAGAAAACAAGAAGTGGCATTGTAAACCATTGTTACCATGGTACTAATTTTTATGATTGCGGACATATTTACCTCTAGTGGCATTGTTATATCTTCTTATGGCTTTGAGTTTTCATCTAGTGTCCCTTAATTTAACCCTACAGGACTCCCTCAAGGCCTATTGCATGTAAAAAGGATTTAGTGCTAATTAATTCCTTCAGCTTTTTTTTGTCTCAGAATTTCTTAATATCTCCCTCACTTTTTTAACTTTTATTTTAGGTTCAGGGGTACATGTGCAGGTTTGCTATATAGGTAAACTTGTGTCATGGGGGTTTGTTGTACAAATTATTTTGTCACCCAGGTATTAAACCTGGTACTCATCAGTTATTTTTCCTGATCCTCTCCCTCCTTTCCCGCTGCACCCCCTGGTGGTGTCCCATGTCTGTTATTCTCCTCTATGTGCCCATGTGTTCTCATCAGTTAGCTCCCACTTGTAATTGAGAACATGCAGTATTTGGTTTTCTGTTCCTGTGTTAGTTTGCTAAAGATAATGACCTCCAGTCAATTCCATGTTCCTGCAAAAGATGTGACCTCATTCTTTTTTATGACTGCATAGTACTCCATGGTGCATACGTACCACATTTTCTTTACCAGTCTACCTACCAATGATAGGCATTTAGGTTGACTCCATGTCTTTACTATTATGAACTTACATGCACATGTGTCTTTATGATAGCACAATTTATATTCATTTGACTAGATACCAAATAATGAAATTGCTTGGTCAAACGATACTTCTGCCTTTAGCTCTTTGAGGAAGTACCACACTGCTCTCCACAATAGTTGAACTAGTTTACACACCCACCAACAGTGTATAAGTTTTCCCTTTTCTGAGGAACCTTGCCAGCCTCTTTCATGTTTTGACTTTTTAATAATAGTCATTCTGAGTGATGTGAGATAGTATCTCATTGTGGTTTTGATTTGTATTTCTCTAGTGATCAGTGACACTGAATGTTTTTTCTTATGCTTGTTGGCTGCAAATATGTATTATTTTGAAAAGTGTTCCTGTACTTTGTCCACATTTTAATGCGGTTGTTTGCTTTTTACTTGTAGATTTAAGTTCCTTATAGATGCTGGATATTAGACCTTTGTCGATTGCACAGATTGCAAAATTTTCTCCCATTCTGTTGGTTATTGGTTTACTCTGATGATAGTTTATTTTGCTGTGCAGAAGCTCTTAAGTTTAATTAGATCTCATTTGTCAGTTTTTGATTTTGCTGCAATTGCTTTTGGTGTCTTTGTCATAAAATCTTTGCCCATTCCTGTGTCTAGAATGGTATTGCATAGGTTGTACTCCAGGGTTTTCGGGGTTTTACATTTAAGTATTTAATCCATTTCGAGTTGATTTTTTATATGGTTTAAGAAAGGGGAACAGTTTGAATCTTCTGCATATGGCTAGCCAGCTATCCCAGTACCATTAATAGAATAGAGGGTCCTTTCTCCATTGTTTTTTTGTTTTTTTCTTTTTTTGTCAGCTTTATCAAAGATCAGATGGTTGTAAGTGTGGCATTATTTCTGGGTCCTCTATTATGTTCTATTGATCTATGTGTCTGTGTACCAGTACCATGCTTTTTTGGTTACCGTAGTCCTGTAGTATAGTTTGAAGCAGGTAGTGTGATGTCTCTGGCTTTGTTCCTTTTCCTTAGAATTGCCATGGCTACTGGGGCTTTTTGGTTCCAGATTAATTTTAAAATAGTTATGAATTTTAAAATAGTTTTTTTCTAGTTCTGTGAAGAATATCATTGATAGTTTGATAGGAATAGCATTGAATCTACAAATTACTTTAGGCAGTCTGGTCATTTTAATGATGTTGATTCTTTTTATTCATCAACATGGAATGATTTTTCATTTGTTTGTGTCATCTCTGATTTCTTTGGGCAGTGTTTTGTAATTCTCCTTGTAGAGATCTTTCACATACCTGGTTAGCTATATTCCTAGATATTTTATTCTTAAGTGAGAAGTTGTGAATGGGGATGTGTTTCTAATTTGGCTCTTGGTTTGATGGTTGTTGGTGTATAGGAATGCTAGTGACATTTTAATGTGGGTTTTGTAGCCTAAAATTTTGATGAAGTTGTTTATCAGCTTAAGGGACTGTTGAGCCAAGACCATGGGGTTTTCTAGGTATAGAATCATGTCATCTGCACACAGGGATAGTTTGACTTCTTCTCTTCCTACTCGGATGCCCTTTATTTCTTTCTGTTGCCTGATTTCTCTGGCCAGGACTTCCAATACTATGGTGAATAGGAGGGGTGAGAGAGGGCATCCTCATCTTGTGCTGATTTTCAAAGCAAATGCTTCCAGCTTTTACCCAGTCAGTATGATGTTGGCTGTGGGTTTGTCATAGATGACTCTTATTGTTTTATGTTCCTTCAATAACTAGTTTATTAAGGGTTTTTAACATGAAGCAGTATTGCATTTTTTGAAATACTTTTCTAAATCTATTGAAATAATCATGCAGTTTTTGTCTTTAGTTCTGTTTATGTGATTCATCATATTTATTGATTTGCATTCCTTGAACCAAGCTTGCAGCCCAGAAATAAAGCCTACTTGATCATGATGGACAAGCTTTTTGATGAGCTGCTGGATTTGATTTGCTGGATTTGGATTTTGTTGAGGATTTTTGCATCAATGTTCATGAAGGGTATTGGCCTGAAATTTTCTTTTTTGTTGTATCTCTGTGAGATTTTGGTATGGAGATGATGCTGGCTTCGTAGAATGAGTTAGGCAGGATTCCCTCCTCAATTTTTTGAAATAGTTTCAGTAGAAATGATACCAGATCTTTTTTGTACATCTGGTAGAATTTGGCTGTGAATCCATGTGGTCCTGATAATTCTTTTGGTTGGTAGGCTATTTATAACTGATTCAATTTCAGAGCTTGCTATTGGTCTGTTCAGGGATTCAATTCATTCCTGATTCAGTCTTAGCAGAGTGCATGTATCCAAGAATTTATCCATTTCTTCCAGATGTTCTAGTTTGTGTGCATGGAGGCATTCACAATATTTTCTGGTGTTATTTGCATTTCTGTGGCATCCGTGGTAAACTCACCTTTGTCATTTCTAATTTTATTTATTTAGATCTTCTCTCTTCTTTATTAGCCTAGCTAGTAGTCTATCTTATAATATTTCTGAAAAAAAAAAAACAACTCCCAAATTCATTGATCCTTTGAATGTTTATTTCTTTCTTAATTTCCTTCAGTTCAGCTCTGATGTTAGTTATTTCTTGTCTTCTGCTAGCTTTGGGGTTGGTTTGCTATTGATTCTCTAGTTATTTTAGTTTTGATGTTAGGTTGTTAAATTGAAATCTTTCTAACTTTTTGATGTGGGCATTTAGTGCTATAAATTTCATTCTTAACATTGCCTTAGTTATGTTTCAGAAATTCTGGTATGTTGCATCTTTGTTCCCATTAGTTTCAAATAACTTCTTGATTTCTGCCTTAATTTCATTACTTACCCCAAAGTCATTCGGGAGCAGATTATTCAATTTCCATGTAATTACATGGTTTTGAGTGAATTTCTTAGTCTTGATTTCGAATTTGATTGTGTTGTGGTCTGAGAGAGTAGTTGTTATAATTTCAGTTATTTTGCATTTGCTGAGGGGTGTTTTATGTCTGATTATGTGGTCAGTTTTAGAATATGTACCATGTGCCAATCAAAGAATATATATTCCTTTGTTTTGGGGTGGAGAGTTCCGTAGACGTCTGTCAGGTCTATTTGATTCAGTGCTGATTTTAGATCCTGGATATCTTTGTTAATTTTCTGCCTCAATGAGCTGTCTAATACTGTCAGTGAGGTGTTGAAATCTCCCACTATTATTGTGTGGGACTCCTTTGTAGGTCCCTAAGAACTTGCTTTACGAATCAGGCTGCTCTTGTATTTAGTGCATATATATTTAGGACAGTTAGCTCTTCTTGTTGAATTGAACCCTTTACCATTACATAAATTCCCTTCTTTGGTCTTTTTGATGTTTGTTGGTTTAAATTCTATTTTGTCTGAAATTAGGATTGCAATGCCTGTTTTTTTTTTTTTTTTTTTTTTTTTTTTTTTTTCTGTTTACTGTTTGCTTGGTAGATTTTTCTTGATCCCCTAATTTTGAACCTTTGTATGTCATTGTCTGTGAGATGGGTCTCTTGAAGAGACTGCATACTGGGTCTTGCTTCTTAATGCAGCTTGCCACCCTGTGTCTTTAATTGGGGCATTTAGCCCATTTACATCCAAGATGAGTTTTGATATGTGTGGGATTTGATCTTGTCATCATATTAGCTGGTTATTATGTAGACTTGTTTGTGTGGTTGCTTTTTAATGTCTGTGTACTGCAGTGTTTTTGTAGTGGATGGTAATGATGTTTCTGTTCCATATTTAGTTCTTCCTTCGGGAGTTGTAAGGTAGGTTTGGTGGTAACAGGTTCCCTCAGTATTTGCTTGTGTGAAAAGAATCTTATTTCTCCTTCATGTATGAAGCTTAGTTTGGCCAGATATGAAATTCTGGGTTTGAATTTCTTTTCTATAAGAATATTGGCTCCAATCTCTTCTGGCTTGTAAGGTTTCTGCTGAGAGGTCTACTGTTAGCATGATGGATTTCCCTTTGTAAGTGACCTGAGCTTTCTCTCTAGCTGCCACTAATATTTATTCTTTCAGTTTGACCTTGGAAATTCTGATGATTATGTGTCTTGGGGATGATCTTGTGAAGAATCTTACTGGAGTTCTCTGCATTTCCTGAATATAAATATTTGCCTCTCTGGCTAGGTTGTAAAAGTTCTCATGAATGATATCCTGAAATATGCTTTCCAAGTTGATTCCATTCTCCCCAACACTTTCAAGGACACCAGTGAGTCTTAGATTTGGTCTCTTTACATAATCTCATATTTTTCTGAAGTTTTTTTTTATTCTTTTTTATTCTTTTTTCTCTATTCTTCTCTGTCTTATTTCAGAAAGCCAGTCTTAAAGCTCTGAGGTTCTTTCTTCAGCATGATCTATTTTGCTTATTACTTGATAGTACTTGCAATTGCATTATGGAATTCTTGTAGTGTGTTTTCCAGGTCTATTGGGTTGGTTACATACTTTTCTATGCTGGCCATTTTGTCTGTCAACTCATGCATCATTTTGCTGTGATTCTTAGCTACCTTGGATTGGGCTTCAATGTACTACTGCCTCTCAATGATCTTCATTCCTACCCAGTTCCAAATACTACTGTCATTTCAGACATCTCAGCCTGATTGAGAACCTTTGCTGGAGAGGTAGTGCAGTGATTTGGAGAACCTTTGCTGGAGAGGTAGTGCAGTCATTTGGAGGAAAGAAGACACTCTGCCTTTCTGAGTTAGAGTTCTCGTGCTTGTTCTTTCTCATCTTTGTAGGTTGGTGTTCCTTCAATCTTTGAAGTTGCTGTCCTTTGGATGGGTTTTTGTTTCTTTTATCTTATTTGTTGACTTTGAGGATTTGATTGTGGTATAACGTGGGTTCAGTTGACTGGCATCATTTCTGGAAGATTTTAGTGGGGCAAGGTGCAGCTTCCAACTCCTGGACTGTGCACTCAAACTCTAGGGGACTTGCGAGTCTGACTTTCCTCTCTGGCTCCTCAAGGTTAGAAACCAACTACACTGGGTGGGCGGTGGGGGAAGCCATGGTGCTCTTGGACCACTGGTCTGTAAACTTCAATGGGAGGTGCCAGACAAAGCATTTTGAAGGGCTACAGCAGAAGGATCCATTCTTGTTCACATGTGCCAGTGGTAGAGGTAGCATGGGGTGCACACTCATTGACTGTAGCAGGGTGCTAGTGGGTGCCAAGTTTCCTGCCTCTGTATGGCATTCATAGCAGTGGTGGAGACAGCATGACAGGAGGAGGGCATCCCTTATTTTTGACTGTGTGTGTGTTTCCACTGGTGGTGGTGTTAGCAGGGGGGTGGGACATTGGTGGGGGTGGGACACTGGTGGACACAGGTCTATGTGAACCCTCTGTGGCTGCTCAGAGCAGGCAGGGGTGGTTCCACCATTATCCATACTAGTTTCACTCTAATGGCAGTGTTGTTGCAGGAGCACAGCATTGGTGGGGGTGAGGCTGGCAGGCTCTGTGTTCACAAAGGCTCCAACTGCAATGACAGTAGGGTAGGGGAAGCGTGGTGGAGTGCACTTCACCAGCAGCAGAGGCATGGCAGAGTGCACTGCACACATGTGCTAACAGAACAGGGAATGCAAAAATCTACCTGCATCACGTGCACTGGCAAAATGATGTGGAGGGTGGCTGCAGTCCCAAGGGAAGTGGTAGTGTATCACCTGAACCTTCTTTTTTTTTTTTGAGACGGAGTCTCACTCTGTCACCCAGGCTGGAGTGCAGTGGCCGCATCTCAGCTCACTTCAAGCTCCGCCACCCGGGTTTATGCCATTCTCCTGCCTCAGCCTCCCGAGTAGAGTAGCTGGGACTACAGGCGCCCACCACCTCGCCCGGCTAGTTTTATGTATTTTTTAGTAGAGACGGGGTTTCACTGTGTTAGCCAGGATGGTCTCGATCTCCTGACCTTGTGATCCACCCGTCTCGGCCTCCCAAAGTGCTGGGATTACAGGCTTGAGCCACCGCACCCGGCCTCACCTGAACTTTCAAAGGACATTTTTGCCAGATATGGAATTCTTGTTTGATAGATTGTTTTTTTTTCTTTGACTGCTTTGAATGTATATTTTCCCCAGCTCCTCGCCTCAAGTACTTCTGGATGAAAAATCTGTTCATGTTATTTTTGAGGACCCCTTGTATGTGATGAGCCACTTATTTCTGATTGTTTTCAAGATTTTCTGTTTGTCTTTGTCTTTAAAAAGTTCGATTTTAATGTATCTTAGTTTGAGTTTCCTTGAGTTCCATTTACCTGGAGTTCATTGAGCTTCCTAGATATTTATATTCATGTCTTTCTTCAAATGTGTGAAGTTTTCAGCCATTTGTTCTTCAAATATTCTCTGTCATCCTTTCTCTTATTCTTCTGGAACTGCCACAGTACATAGGTTGTCCTATTTGATATTGTCCTACAGATAGGTCCCTTAGTCTCTTTTTACTTTTCCCCTACTTTTTTTCTTTTTGTTCCTCAGACTCAATAATTTCCATTGTCCTGTCTTCAATTTTGCTGATTTTAATATATAATATACAATGTATAATTTATAGTTTATATAACATAAAGTTATAGTTTATAATTTATCGTTTAGAGTTTATATAACATAGTTACTATATAATTTTCTATATGTATTCATTTACATTTTATAGAAACAAAAAATCATAGTACTATATGAGACATCTTAATGCTACTTTATATTTTTTATAAAATCTTGTCATGCTGATATCTTATGTCTTATTTTATAACTACAAATGCCATGTGAATAACTGCCTAGTGAACTCTTGCTGACTGAATATGACAGCACAGATGTAGAAAATGAAAAGATCTGAGACCCAAAAGTCTTGAATTATAATGTAGACCCTTCTACTGGTTTTCTCTCTTTGGATGAGAGTATTTCTCTGGGTTCTAGTTTTTTATCTGCAAATTTGAGTATTGGAATACATGATTTATATGATCTCTTCCATTTATGACCATTCATGACTAGTATTTCTTTATTCTAAATGGCAATTTTATTCAAGATGAAACTAGAATAACATGAAACAGAGTCAGACTGTTAGAATGCTAAAGTAAGGCTGTTTCCATGTCTACTGGAGGCAAACATTTATAAATCTGTGTATTTTCATAGATCACCAATCCCTAGATGGGTAGAATGTAGAGACAGAAAATGGCTGCTAGGAGCAGATACAAATAAGTGAATATAAGCCTTGTTCATGGCGAGGACAATCAGTTCCAACCTCTGTTATGTAGAGTCATATTTTTTATGGCTCTTGTTTTAGTAAGAAATTTAGGGAAAACAACACTGGGCCTGTAGTTAGAAAACCTGGCACAGCATCCTACTTTCGGCATCCATTTCTTGTGTGATTCTGTGTAAATCCTCACATTCCCTAAGGTACAAATTCCTCACCTTGGCAATAAAAGTGCCAGATTCAATATTCTCAGGGGCAGCTTCTAAATTCAAAATTATTTAATTCTCTCTTTGGAGGCAAATGGGTACTGGTAAATGTCAGAACTACTTAAAGATCATAGAGGCCGTCTTCGGGCATAGAAAAAATTTGCTGTGTCTCTAACTCATGAACTGTCTAGGCATACTACAATTTCATAAATTATTTTAATTATATATGTCTTAGCAAGGGTGGATATAGAGAGTTTGCACCAAAATCATGCTAACATCTGTTATTGCAATATAAATATAAAATGAAAATATTGATTTTTCTGGGTATTTAACATTTCCATTGTGATAGGACACTTTTCACTTAAAGAAATTCATTTTTTCCTACCATATGATTAAAAACTCTTCCTAACCTACACAGATATGGTAGATCTCATCGTTAAACCATAACTTTATATGAAAAAAATTAATTTGGTCAAGTTCATGTTAATATTGACTAAGTTGTTCTACTTTATGTTTTTTCCCATTTCAGATATATTAATTTATGGCATCTTGTACCAACTTCTCTGAGACTCTGTTTTCTGAAACTATTGGGAGAAGATCGTTACAATTTGAGCTCTTGAGAATCCCCAAGCTCTTGTCTGTGATGATGTATCTTCTATTTCCAAATGCCTTATTGAAACATCTAAACACACATTTGCTTCAGTTTCTTATAAGGATTGTTAATCCATTATATTTCTCTAGTGTTTAGCAGGATTACGGAGTGTTCTTCCATGTAATATTTCATTTGAATCTCAGTAATTCTGTAGAGAAAGTGGGGATTATATATCTCTGTTTTGCATATGAGGAGAGCAAGGTCTAGAGAAGTGTTGTAAAATTGTTCAGAGCTGCATAGCCTATGAGTGATGACCCAAAAATAAGCTGAAGACTTTAGGAGCACCTAGGCAGAGCACAGAGACAATTGATTTGGAGAACAGACCAACCCTAACTGTAGTATAACTGCAGAATTTGATGTCAGACTTTGGCAAGTTATATTTTGAGTTCCCTATCTTTGAATTTAGGGGAAGATAAAAAAGTGGAAGAATATGATGATGATAGTTAATATGTATGAACACAGATGCATACAGACCCTCACATATGCACTTAAAATTCTCAAAAAAAAATTAACACCCAATAATTGTAGATTTTCTATAGAAAATGTAGGAATTGATAAGGATACATCTAGGAGTGTAATGACTGCCTTTGAGAATCTCAGATATATATTAAAATGCCTACCTGTTAGTATTGGTTCCCTTCTATTGTGGCAGAATATTCAATGATGTTTTCCTGCCACACTTAATAGAGTCAGTATACCTACATTATCATGAATAATTAATTTTCTTCTTCAACTTTTATTTTAAGTTTAGGAGTACAGGTGCAGGATGGACAGGTTCGTTATATAGGTAAACATGTGCCATGGTGATTTGCTGTACAGATCATCGTATCACCTAGGTAATAAGCCTCGCATCCATTAGCAATCCCTTCACCAACTTCTCCAGCATTCCCTGACAGGACCCAGTGTGTGTTGTTCCCCTCCCTGTGTCCGGTGTTCTCATCACTCAGCTCCCATTTATAAGTGAGAACAAGTGATATTTGGTTTTCTGTTCCTGCATTAGTTTCCTGAGGATGATGGTTTCCAAATCCAACCATGTCCCTGCAAAGGACATGATCTTGTTACTTGTTGTGCCTGCATAGTATTCCATGGTGTATGATATGGTTTGGTTCTGTGTCCCCACCCAAATCTCATCTTGTAGTTCCCATATTTCCCATGTGTTGTGGGAGGGACCCAGAGGGAGATAATTGAATCATGGGGGCAGGTCTTTCCTGTGCTGTTCTTGTGATAGTGAATAAGTCTCATGAGATCTGATGTTTTTAAAAACAGGAGTTTCCCTGTTCAAGCTCTTTTTTCTTGTCTGCTGCCATGTAAGATGTGCCTTTCATCTTCTGCCATAATTGTGAGGCCTCCTCAGCCATGTGGAACTGTGAGTCCAATAAATCTTTTTCTTTTGTAAATTGCTCAGTCTCGGGAATATCTTTATCATCAGTGTGAAAATTGACTAATACAGTGTATATGTAACACATTTTCTATATCAAGCCTATCATTGATGGAGAGTTAGGTTGATTCCATGTCTTTGCTACTGTGAGTAGTGCTTCAGTGAACATATGCGTGCATGTATCTTTATAACAGAATGATTTATATTCCTTTCAGTATGTATCCAGTAATGGGATTGCTGGGTCAAATGATATTTCTGCCTCTAGGTCTTTATGTAATTGCCACACTGTCTTCCACAATGGTTGAACTAGTCTACATTTCTTCCAAGAGTGTAAAAGTGTTCCTTTTTCTCCATGATCTCACCATCATCTCTTGTTTTTTGACTTTTCAATAATCACCATACTGACTGGTGTGAGATGGTATCTCGTTGTGGTTTTGATTTACATTTATCTAATGATCAGTAATGTTGAGCTTTTTTCATATGTTTATTGGCCACATATTTGTGTTCTTTTGAGAAATGTCTGTTCATGTCCTTTGCCCAGTTTTTGATGGGGTTGTTTTTTCTCGTAAATTTGTTTAAGTTCCTTGTAGAAGCTGCATATGAGATTTTTGTCAGATCGATAGATTGCAGAAATTTTTCCCCAATCTGCAGGCTGTCTGTTCAGTATGACAGTTTATTTTGCTCTGAAGAAGCTCTTTAGGTTAATTAAATGCCATTTGTCAATTTTTGCTTTTGTTGCAATTGCTTTTGGTGATTTCATCATGAAATATTTGCCCATGCCTCTGTCCTGAATGGTATTGCCTAGATGTTCTTCTAGGGTTTTTACAGTTTTGGGTTTTACATTTAATTCTTGAATCCATCTTGAATTAAGTTTTGTATATGGTGTAAGGAAGGGGTCCAGTTTCAATTTTCTGGATATGGCTAACCAGTTCTCCAAGCACCATTTATTAAATAAGAAATCTTTTCACCATTACTCTTTTTTTGTCAGGTTTGTCAAAGATCAGATAGTTGTAGGTGTGCAGTCTTATTTCTGAGTTTTCTCTTTTGTTCCATTGCTTTATGTGTCTTTTCTTGGACCAGTAGTATGCTGTCTTGGTTATTGTACCCTTGTATTATAGTTTGAAGTCAGGTAGCATGATGCCTTCAGCTTTGTTCTTTTCACACTATCTTTTTGCACTGTCTTGCCCATTTGGGCTCTTTTTTGGTTTCATATGAAATTTAAAATATTTTTTCTAATTCTGTGAAAAATGGCAAAGGTAGTTTAATGGGAATAGCATCGAATCCATAAATTACTTTGGGTAGTATGGCCATTTTCACAATATTAATTATTCCTATCCATGAACATATAATATTTCTCCATTTGTTTGTGTCCTTTCTGATTTATTTGAGCAGTATTTTGTAGTTCTCCTTGAAGAGGTCCTTCACTTCCCATGTTAACTGTATTCCTAGGTATTTTATTCTTTTTGTAGCAATTGTGAATGGGAGTTCATTCATGATTTGGCTTCTGGCTTGCCTGTTGTTGGTATATATGAATGCTAGCAATTTTTGCACTTTGATTTTATATCCTGAGACTTTGCTGAAGCTGCTTCTCACCTCTCACCTTAATAAACTTTTGTACTGAGATTATGGGGTTGTCTATACATAGGATCACATCATCTGCAAACAAAGATAGTTTGACTTTCTCTCTTCCTATTTGAATACCGTTTATTTCTTTCTCTTGCCTGATTGCCCTGGCCAGAACTTTCAATATTGTGTTTAATAGGAGGTGTGAGAGACGGCATCATTGTCTTGTGTCAGTTTTCAAGGGAAATGCTTCCAGGTTTTGCCTATTCAGTATGATATTGACTGTAGATTTATCATATATGACTCTTATTATTTTGAAGTATGTTCCTTCAATACCTAGTTTATTGAGAGTTTTCAATATGAAGGGATGTTAGATTTTATCACAGGTCTTTTCTGCATCTATTTGGATAATCATGTGGTTTTTGTCTTTAGTTCTGTTTATGTGATGAATTACATTTATTGATTTGCATAAGTTGAAACAACCTTGCATCCTGAGAATAAAGCGAACTTGATCATGGTAGGTAAGCTTTTTGATGTGCTGCTGGATTCAGTCTGCCAGTATTCTATTCAGAATTTTTGCATTCATGTTCAACAAGGATATCGGCCTGAAGTTTCCTTTGTTGTTGTATCTCTGCCAGCTTTTGGTATCAGGATGATGCTGGCCTCATATAATGACTTAATGGGGAGTCACTCCCTTTCAATTGTTTGGGATAGTTTTAGTAGAAATAGTACCAGCTCTTCTTTGTACCTCTGGCAGAATTCAGCTGTGAATCTGTCTGGTCCTGAGATTTTGTTGGTTGGTAGGCTATTTACTACTGCCTCTATTTTGGAACTCATTATTAGTCTATTCGGGGATTCAGTTTCTCCCTGGTTCAGTCTTGAGAGGGTGTATGTGTCCAGAAATGTATCACTTTCTTCTAGATTTTCTAGTTTATGTGCATAGAAGTGTTTCTAATATTCTCTGATGGTGGTTTAAATTCCTATGGGGTCAGTGGTAATATGCACCTTATCCTTTCTGATTATATTTATTTATTCTTCTCTTTTTCCTTCTTTTTAATCTAGCTAGTGGTCTATTTTATTAAATTTTTCAAAAGAACAATTCCTGGATTTGTTCATTTTTTGAAGGGTTTTGCATGTCTCTATTTCCTGTATTTCCACTCTGAACTTGTTTTTTTCTTGTCTTCTGCTATCTTTGGGGTTTCTTTCCTCTTGTTTTTCTAGTTCTTTTAGTTGAGATGTGAAGTTTCTAATTTGTGATCTTTCTAGCTTTTTGATGTGGGCATTTATTGCTATAAATTTCCCTCTTAACCATGCCTTACAGCATCCCAGAGATGCCTCTTTATACTAATTAGTTTCAATGAACATTTTGATGTCTGACTTAATTTCATTATTTACCCAAAAGTCATTCTGGAACAGGTTGCTCAATTTTCATGTAGGTGTGTTTTCAGTGAATTTCTTAATCTTGAGTTCTAATTTGTGCTCTGGTCTGAGAGACTGTTTGTTATTATTTAAGTTCTTTTGCATTTGCTGAGGAGTGTTTTACTCCCAATTATGAGATCAATTTTAAAGTGATGTGTGGTGGTAATAATGTATATTCTATTTAATTTGGGTGGAGAATTCTGTAGATATCTATCAGGGCCACTTGATCCAGAGCTAAGTTTAGGTGCCGCATATCTTTGATAATTTTCTGTCCCAATGATCTAATATTGTCAGTGGGCTGTTAAAGTTTCCCATTATTATTATGTGGGAGTCTAAGTCTCTTTGTAGGTCTCTAAGAACTTGCTTTATGAATCTGGGTGCTTTTGCATTGGGTGCATATATATTTAGGATAGTTAGCTCTTATTGTTGAATTGAAGACTTTATCATTATGTAATGCCCTTATTTGTCTTTTTTGATCTTTGTTGGTTAAAATCTGTTTTGTCAGAAACTAGGATTGCAACCACTGCTTTTTTCTGTTTTCTATTTTCTTGGCATCCCTTTTCCTCCGTCCTTTTATTTTGAGCCTATGTGTGTCTTTGCGTGTGAGATGGGTCTCTTAAAGACAGCATTATGATGGGTCTTGGCTCTTCATACAGCTTGTCATTCTGTGTCTTTTAATTGGGTCATTAGCCTATTTACATTTAAGGTTAGTATTGTTATATGTGAATTTGATTCTCTCGTCATTATGCCAGCTGGTTATTTTTCAGACTTGTTTGTGTGGTTCCTTCACAGTGTCACCGGTCTGTGTACTTTAGCATGTTTTTGTAGTGGCTGGTAACGGTTTTTCCTTTTCATATTTAGTGCTTCCTTCAGGAGCTCTTGAAAGGCAGGCCTGATGGTGAAGAATTCCCTCAGCATTTTCTTGTCTCAAAAAAAAAACTTCTCCTTACTTATAAAGTTAAGTTTGTCCAGATATGAAACTCTGGGTGGGAATTTCTTTTCTTTAAGAATGTTGAATATTGGCCCCAATTTCTTCTGGCTTGTAGGGTTTCTGCTGAGAGGTCCACTGTTAGTCTGATAGGTTTTCCTTTGTAAGTGACCTGGCCTTTCTCTCTGGCTGTCCTTAACATTTTTTCTTCCATTTCAAACTTTGAGAATCTAATAATCATGTGTCTATGGCTTGATCTTTTTGTGGAGTATCTTACTGGGTTTCTCTGTATTTCCTGAATTTGAATGTTGGCTTGCCTTGCTAGGTTGGGGAAGTTCTCAGGAAAGATACCATGAAGTATGTTTTCCCACTTTGTTCCATTTTCCCTGCCTCTTTTTGGTGCCCCAATCTGTCATAAGTTTAGTGTCTTTACATAATCCCATATTTCTCAGAGGTTTTATTAATTTATTTTATTTTTTTTAATCTAATCTTGTCTAATTTCAGAAAGACAGTTTTCAAGGTCTGAGATTCTTTCCTCCACTTGGTCTATCCTGCTATTGATACTCGTGAGTGCCTTGTGAAGTTCTCTTGTGTTTTTCATCTCCATTATGTCAGTTATGTTTCTCTCTAAACTGGCCGTTGTGGCTATCAACTCCTTTATTGTTTTATCATTTTTTCCTTCTTAGTATTGGGTTACAACATGCTGCTTTAGTTCAGTGAAGTGATTTATTACCCACCTTTTGAAGCCTACTTCTGCCAGCTCAGCCATCTCAGCCTCATTCCAGTGCTGGGTCCTTACTGGAGAGGTGTTGTAGTCATTTAGAGGAGAAGAGGTACTCTGGCTTTTTGAGCTTTCAGCATTTTTGTGTTGATTCTTTTTCATCTTTGTGGGCTTATCTGCCTTTGATCTTTGAGGTTGCTGACCTTTGAATGGGGTTTCTGTGGGGTTGTTTTGTTGATGTTGTTGTTGTTTTCTTTTTGGTTGTTTTTAACTATCAGGCCACTGTACTGTAGGGTTGCTGTGGTTTGCTAGGGATCCACTCCAGGACCCAGTTGCCTCAGTTTTTCCCATACCTGGAGGTATCACCAGTGAAGGCTGTGAAACAGCAAAGATGGCAGCTAGTGTCTTTTCTGGAAGCTTAGTCCCAGGGGGGTACTGACCTGTTGCCAGCCTGCATTCACCTGTAGGATGTGGCTGGAGACCCCCGTTGGAAAGTCTCACTCAGTCAGGAGGAACGAGATCAGGGACCTGCCCAGAGAAGCAGTCTGGATGCTTTTTGGTAGAGCAGGTACACTGCATTGGGGTGAACCCTTTCTCATCCAGACCACTTACGTTCTCCACAGCCTGCAGGCTGGAGCAACTGACTCAACTGAACCACAGAGATGATGGCTATCCCTCCCCCTGAGAACTCAGACCCATCTCAGGAAGACCTCAACCCACTGCTGTTGGCTGCCTGGGATTCCAAGCCAGTGGTTCTTAACTTGTGAGGTGCCACTGAAGTAGGGCCTGCAGAACAATACTGCTTGGCTCCCTGGATTAAGCTCCCTTCCTAGGTGTATGTGTGGGTGGCTTTCACACCTTGCTAGGAATCCCAGGGCTGGAGTATGTAAAACTCCCAGTCTCTGTGTGTGCCTGAGTGGCTGCTCTGCTGAGACTCCACACAACTCTGTTTATCAGATCCAAGGCCCTGGTGGGGATCACTTCTTAGGGAATCATTTGCTCTATGGGTTGTAAAGATCCATGGGAGAGGTGTGGTTTCCTGGGCAGGGTTGTACAATCACTCACCGCTTCCCTTGACTGGGGATGGGGGTTCCTTTGGCTCCCTGCCACTCTAGGGTGGACCATGCTTCAGACCATGCTTCAGCCCTGGCTTTTCTTCCTTCTTGGTGAGTCAGGTTGTTTGCTGAGTCAGTCCCAATGCATGAACCTGGATATTTCAGTCAAAGGAGCTAAATTCACTCACCCTTTTATATTCCTCTCCATGAGTGATGCAGACCACAGCTGCTTCTAATTGGCCCTCTTGGGTCAATGAGTAATTAATTTTAATAAAAAATAACACAAATCAGTTTCTAAGCAGAAGGTGGTCAAACAATTATTAAAATGTTATTTCTGTATGTTTTTAGACAATTATTCTGTATCACTCCTTGTTATGTAATCTTTTTTTTTTTTTTCCTGGATAGCCAGTTAGACAAACTGCACTCACTTTTTCACTTTTTCTTATCACAAAATCTGAAAAATAAAGTATGTATATTCTAGTGAATTTTTCTTATCTACCTGCACGTTAGATATGGTAGAACTGCTTGACGCCTTTCTATTTTTAGGAAATCACTCTGTAATCCTTATACTTTATGGTGTATAGCTGTCATCTAGAGAGGTTTTTAAAATTTAGAGGTACATGTCCAGCCTAGAGTTCGGAAATATTCTAGTGGGGTCTAGTGATCTGGTAGTTTGACAGGAACATAAGTAAGAAGCTTCATGTTTATCTAAATTCAGGCATTTATCTTGGTTCTACATCTACTCCAAGTCTTAGGTCAGTTTCAGTCATAATCTGTTTATCTCTGATGCTTAAGTCTAAGGAATGTGTTACCCAGCTTGTTATGCTGTATTCACATTGACATGGTGAAAACCACATGCATATGAAAAAATCATTAGAGTTTTGTGGAAAACAGTTTGAAATTGTCCTCTAACATGAGCTCTGCTTTTGAAAATAGTTTTGAAGCCTGAACTCTTCACTACCAGGAAATGGGAAACCAGGTTGAGAGCCTTTGGTTTTAATGAGAAACAGAAGATGATTAGAAATGGAATATTATCTCATTAAAATAATTGGATAACAGGGTGTCTTCCTTATGCAATGACAATATTATACTCTACTCACAGTATACTTACTTTGTGAATCTTGTTCATTTCAAAGTAAAAAATAATATATAACATTTTTAAAAATTCTGTTTAAATTGGATATTCTGTATACCTGAAAGTTTCAGAAAGAAACATAAGGTCTAAACGATATGCTTCATTGATTTCTGGATTTTTATGGTTAGGTTTCTTGACCCCATTAAATTTTGATATTGACAACAGCAGCCATACTTCTTTATTCTCAACTTCTTACGTGCTACTTTTTTTCTGCTTGCAACATCTTTGATGTGTGAATATATAGGAAATAGCTATTCTAGCATATTAACAGTCTCTGTATTTGGCTATAGCATGAAGTCAGAAACTCGTATAATTTATTTTCATTTAATAAGCAGTTAGTATATGATGAATGCAGGTGAAAATATATCAGCTCATATTACTGGAAAAAGATGTTGGCTTAAGCTTATTTTTTTTTTTGTCTCCAGAATCACTGAGTCCAAATTGAAACCCATTTCTGTCTCAAGAAAATAAATTGTTCACTATAGTCTCCAGTATAGGAATAATTTGTTTGCATATGGTATCTGGGATTATTTCAGCACAAATGTGAAACTTACTAGGCTAGAATCACACTAAACAAAGATACCTTAGGCACCATCCCTGTTGTCAAGCATGTTATTGCCCAGTAGAAGGAAAAAGAAAAATTAAAGGGGAAAAACTACTTTATAGTGTTGTAGAAGTTATTACGGAAGTCTATACATATTTCAGAGGAAACACACACAGAAAAATGTATTATTAACCCAGCCATAGTTGTGGGAGTGAGAATAATGTGGGATATTATGGGAAGATAATGTGGGAGTAAGAATAATGATATAGTAGTAATAATAATAATAATAATAATAGTGAGTTAATGAAGCATATCATTTAGACCTTATGTTTCTTTCTGAAACTTTCAGGTATAGAGAATATCCGATTTAAACAGAATTTTTAAAAATGTTATATATATATTTTTTACTTTGAAATGAACAAGATAATAATGATAATAATGACTCCTAGAGAGACAACACCTGAGTTAAGCTGTTTGTTGGACCGTGTTAAAGAGGTCAAGGAGGAGCAGATGGATTCTAAGAGTTATCATCCAAGGATTATTCAAGGATGATTAGCAAAGGTTGGAACCAAAAGGGGCCATAATGATCAACATTTATTGTGTGTTTATTACATGCCAGGAACTTAAAGAATTATCTCTTCTAATTTTTACTGAAGCTTCTGAGATATGTGATATTAGGTTCATTTTAAAGATGAGGGAACCAAGACAGAGAAACTAAATAATATTCCCAAGGTCACTTAAGTAGTAGATGGGGC
The DNA here is from genome assembly GCF_000951045.1 of Mandrillus leucophaeus. Taxonomy (NCBI): domain Eukaryota; kingdom Metazoa; phylum Chordata; class Mammalia; order Primates; family Cercopithecidae; genus Mandrillus; species Mandrillus leucophaeus. The sequence continues at coordinate 1,132,627 of NW_012102876.1, forward strand.
TTTTCAGAAATGTCTACTTCTTGAATGCCTCAGGAATTTCTCAGCAAGAGCAGAAAGTGATTGAATAAAACAGCTGAGGTGGATTGGCTGCTAGAGGCTCTATCACTAGAGCCTACCAAGAGCAGCCCCTCTCACAGATATCACTATTAAAATTTCCTCTGCCAACAATCTGTGAGGTCCGATACTGGGTGTTGGAATTAAATAGAGAGATACTTAAGTTTTCCATCTTTTTGGAGATACAAGACTGTTACAGAAAAAAAAACCATAGAAGTTGGAAGTTAGAAAATATGAAAAAAAAAAAGATAGAAGTTACAAGATCTACAAGGCCAAGGTCCAAATGAACTGCTCAGCCTGAGAATATTATAGAAATCCAGTGAAGAGTAAAGAATATCAGGCTGGGCATGGTGACTCATGCCTGTAATCCCAGCACTTGGGGAGACTGAGACAGGTCTATAACTTGATCTCAGGAGTTTAAGACCAGCCTGGGAACAATGGTGAAACCCTGTCTCTACAAAAAAATACAATATTAGCTAGGTAGGGGGCACATGCCTGTAGTGCCATCTACTTGGGAGGCTGAGGTGGGTGGATGGATTGAGCCCAGGATGTTGAGGTTGCAGTGAACTGTGATTATACCACTGCACTCCAGCCTGAGTGATAGAACAGAACAAGATCCTGTCCCAGTAAATAAAAGAAAAAGAAAAGGAAAAGAAAAACTAAACATTAGAAGAGGTGAGTGGTAGAGAAAAAGCAAAAGCTTTGGGTGACCATAACCCTGGGTTTAAAATCTGGCTTTTCCATTTCTTGACTATATAACTTGTGAAGTCACTTAACAATTCTATGGCATATTTATTTGTTATCTGTAAAATATAATAATTATAATTGAGTATGAATGAAAATAGTATACAGACAGGCATATACTCTCTCTTCAATCAATGTCAGTCATCATTATTCATCAATGTACTCTACTAGACTTCCTTATTTCTGAGAAAGCATATAGATACACATTTTGGAGTACATAGGACTTACCTCAACCTTAAACTCAATGTTTCCCAAATGTTTTCACTTTTTAAATGGCTCTCGGTTATTATTTTTGAGATTCTCGAAAGTACCTCTGATAGAGTTGTTATGGGTTGATTCCTGAGTCAGGACTAGATTCTAATACCAGAGCAGTGCTGGTTCACCAAATGAGCCACCTTTATTTCCCTTTTAGAAAGGCAGCATGGTGCAGTAGGACATGCCCTACCATTTCTGCTGTGAAGTCTTTAATTTCCTAAAGCATGACCTGAGACCGAGGACACCGACCTTTCAAGGTTTACGTAGGGATTGAAAGGTTGGGTGTGTGAAAGGCATAGAAATGTGCATCTTCATACCAGAGATGCTCAATAGTTGTTCCTTTCCTTCTCTTCCATTCTCTACTCCTGGGCTTCAGTTGCAAAAGCTATAACATAAAGGGGCAAGGTTTTTTGATTTCTGAAGTCCCCACTAGCCTGTTATGCAATGGCTGCTGAATATCTACTTAAAGCAAAGGTGACCTTGTCATAAATAATGGTTTGCTGCACAGAATGTCTAGCTGTTAATGTCTCCCTGTCTGTTTGTAATGTATCACTCTTAGGCATCAGCATAATTTTTTTCCTGTCATTTTTTTTCCCTTTGGCCTTTCATTAATATTATTCACTTGAAAATCCTTAATGTAAATCAATTGCTCTCCTTTGGCTTTCCACCACAAGAAGATGCAAAGTTATTTATATAACTATGGTCCTAGATTTTTAAATTTAGGCCTTAGGAATGGGAAGTATATGATTAATCTGCCTTTAAAATTATGATATAGGATGGAACTTTACTAGTATGCTTCTTATATTAACTTCACAAATTTGTGGACAGCTGCCTTATTCAGCAACCTTAGTATCATTTCAATATTTTCTTGAAACAGCTTTGAATTTTGCTTTTTATGTTTGCCTAACCAGTCAATACAAGCTTCATTACCATTGGCAATTAACTGCAATTCCTTCTAGCATATATAGCCAAATCTGTATGTGTGGTCAATCATCTAGAGCTAATTAGAAGTATCTGCTGCTTATGAGGGGCTACAATCTGCCATTTTGGGTTACTGATTAATTGTGGAAAATTGTTGTTAGGTTTCTGATAGGATGCAATGTGATTTTATTTGCCTCAAATATCCTCCAGCCAGGCCGTTTGGGTCACTGATAATTTGGATCCTGGTAAAAATGGCCTAAGGCTTATCCTGAGGCTTTGTAATCATATCTCTTTCACTGGCACTGAATCCTGCAAGCCCATTTAGCCTGTGAGAGCCCACAGAAGAAAAGATACAATGCCTTCTATGAGGAGGTTGCCATTGAGGGCCATTTTGGAAAAGGCCTGGCTCTGTCATTTCCAATCACCCTAAACTTATTTGGCATGAGAAGTAAAGTGCGGATGTCCTAGGGGTTTGGAAACTGAGATTGAGATAAAGTTCCATTATACTCAGGTTATGAAAATATCATCTGCCCACCACTTTCCCCTTCCCCCTAGAATCTTGTACTAGTAAAACCTGAACATAACATGAGGTCTATTGTGTACCCAGTTCAGTGCCAAGTAGTGGCAGCTTGAGTGGATATTTTCTCTTGATATTTTCCTCAGAGCTTTATACATTTACTTGCCTACTGGATTCTTACAGAAGAAATGGGATGGTCCATCACCCTTTTCCCTTAAAACTGTGGGTCCTGCTGTCATAGCCCATGTAAGAACAGACATGGGGTTTGTATAAAACGGGGCTAAACGGCAATTCTGTTGGAAGGAGAGCCTAGGAGAGTTTCCCTGAAGGTATATTTTCAGAGCAAGCTCGCTGTTTTGAAATGCATCTTTTCAGAAGTTGACAGAATTTGTGTGTGGGGGGGGGCTATATCCTCTCTAATACTAGTCATTGATGCTACTTCTGCATGAAGAGGAGCTGACTGGAGCTTCCTCCTCATCTTGTTTCTGCTTCATCTATTCTGACTGGGGTAAGGGGACTTAGATGGTAGAGCCTACCAACACTCTGTAGAAGCAGTTCTGTAATTACATCTACAATTCTGAGATGGCATCAATATTCCCAAATGGCATCAATATTCCCAAATGGGTTAGTTAAAAATGCATTCCTCACACCTACAGATTCTCAAATGGAAAGCCTGCGGTAAGGACAAAAATATGCCTTTTCTTCAAACTGCCGAAGAGAAACTAAGATAGGTGTTCCAGAGCGGTCGTACTTTGAAGGACTTTCTCTGTGTAACATGATTTCTCCCTCTCCTCTTAGCCTCTTCATAGAAAGGAACAATAAATACCTGGAGAGTTACCAAGGGAGGATATTAGACTCCCAGTTGCTAAGTATCAGCTGTCCCTTGGTTAGCAAATTATAGGAGGTGGTACTATGGAAAAAGAACATTGGATAAGAAATCTGGATTCCAGATTTGACTCCACTCCTTAGTGTTATCGTCTCTAGCCATTAATATAAATTTCCTACCATCTTAAGTTTCCTTTTCTGGGAAATAATAATTTTGATAATATTATTCCTGCTTATTTCAGAAAATTGTTTTGAGGATCAAACAAGATAATGGCTATGAAAGTGCTTCATAAAGTATTATGCAAATATAGATAATTATTATTACACCTTTCTAGAATTAGAAATGATCAGAGATTGAACTCCATGACCGCCTAGATCTTCTGCAGCTCTAATCCCTATTATTAGGGAAGGGGTTACACAAATGTCATTCAATGCCATGCTTTTACAGCTATTTAAGAGTCTATAAATATCTGTGGCACAGCCTAACCTTCCTTCCACTTCACTGCAGCTGAACATGCTAATCAGATGGCAGTGGGGGTGGTTTCATTGAATTTCTTTTACTGGGGTAGTTATCTTGCTGGGCCACTTCCATATTGTTTTCATTGTGTTTGCTTTTATAACAGCCGTATGTTCCTGTTGGTGCTTGTCTACATTTCTCTGCCTCCATTATCCTCAAGGGTGGATCTATTTCCTCCAGGAAATTCTCTCTTAATCCTCCCACCCACATATATCACCAGAACTTTGAGCCGCTACTGCTTTCTATGTGTACTCTGTACTTTTTAGAGAACTACCTTACTCGAAAATAAATTACTTGATAGTATAGATTAGTATAGCATATTATAGATTATGTCTTGTATATATTATTGGAGAACTACCTCACTAGAAAATAAATTACTTGATGGTATAGATTAATGTAGTATAGTATAGGATATGTCTTGGTCATAGTCTATTTGCACATTTGCATGGCACACTGTATGTGTTTGATAAGGAGTGAATGCATGAATGTAAGAATAAATGTCAAAGGAACCCCATGTATAGGCTCAAATATTTACAGTTTTTGAATTGGAACTGTAAAGACTTTCCTGGCAGGAGCAATAAGAATGTCAGAATTCTCAGCCCCATCGAATGAAGTTTAGCAAGAAGTCTAATCACTCTAGGCCTAACCCTGGGAGTGAGGTTACTGTGTTGCTACACCTACCAGAAGCAGGGGGCTTGAAGTTGCACAGTTTCCAAGTTGTAATATTTCATTCTTCCTACTGTACTGGTCCAGTTGCAAAACTGAATTTTTGCTTCATTTCTGTACTCTATAGTTTACCTGATTATCTTCATGGTATTCCAGACCAGTAATGTAGCTGGTCCCGACTAGCCACACTGATATTTGTTATTTTCATCATAAATATTATTTAATCACCTACCACTGAACTCCTCTTAAGCAGTGGTTGCTGCCTAGTTTCCCAACTCTTGGTCTGCCTTCTATATTTGACTAATTAATTGCTACAGGTATATCTGTTCTTCTATCCTGAACCCATAGTATACAATCCTAATCTATTATAGCAATGAATATTCTTAAGACAGTACTGCAGGAAGATACCACCAACAGACACCATTTGGTCTATGATGGGACCGTATTCTGGTATATCTCAGATTGCTCCACCATCCTCTCTAGGACTTACCTCTGTGGCTAGATAATCTTCCTCTAACCTGTCAATTCCTTTACTCTTGGAAACAAATTCTACTTAATTCTAGCTTCCTTCACTACCTCCTGGTGCCGTGATGCTGACATCTGAGCATGCCTTATGCACATACTGGCCTTGGTTGAAGATGTGCTAATAACGAGAGAGAGAAAAACTACTTCTGATTCTCACAAAGCCTTATTAGATTAAATTTATTATTTTTGTTAACAGCATGGACTCTAGAGCCAGATTGCTGAGGTCCTAATCTCAACTCTGTCACTTACTGGTGGAGCAACGTGGGAAGGTTACCTAATTCCCCTGTGTCTCAACTTCCTCATCTTTGAAATGAATGTGGTAATACTACCATCTTCTTAGGGTTACTATGACAATTAATAGTTGAAACAAGTGGAACATTGAGAACAGTACCCAACTGAATCTTAAACATATATCCTCTAAAAATATATGTCTGCTCCAAGATATATTTCATAGTCTTTTTAAAATATTAGTTAAACAAACATCCATGAGTCAATAATAAGAAAGGTAAATAACCAAATAAAAGAAATAAGGGAGGCAATAGAAAGCTATTATTCCCCATGGCAGAATTTGAATTAGTGAGTACAGAAAAAGTTAAGAAGATAGAAAAAAATTATCCTGTGGTAAACACCAAAATAATAGTTTCAGTAATCAATAAATGCTAAAATTAGTATGTGGAAGTAATAAGAAGTAGGATATTTTCATATTCTGAAAGTATCATTCTACAATGTACTTAGCCATTACAAAGTAAAAATAGTAACCTTATAGTGGAGAAACTTGATAAAAATAATGTTAGCCAAGTGATCTAATTGAACACTAACATAATGAGACAAATCAATATCATGAACTTCTTTGTATAATGTCCCGAGAAGGCTCAAAATAACTTCTGTTGTGTTCTTTCTATAAATGCCTAATCTACATATTAAATATAATCAGGAGTAATATGGACCAAACCAAATTGTGCCATATTCTATAAAACAATTAGCCAGTGTATTAGTCCATTCTCACACTGCTATAAACAACTGCCCAAGACTGGGTAATTTATAAAGGAAAGAGGTTTAATTGACTCAGAGTTCCACACAGCTGGGGAGACCTCAGGAAAATGACAATCATGATGTAAGTAGAAGCAAGTACCTTCTTCACAAGGTGGCAGAAAAGATAAGTGTGAGCCAAGGAGGAACTTGCCAAACACTTATACAACCATCCGGTCTCGTGAGAATTCACTCGTGATCACAAGAACAACACGGGAGAACCCATCCCCATAATTCAAACACTTTCCACCCTTCACACGTGGGGATTACAATTCAAGATGAGATTTTGGTAGGGACACAAAGCCTAACCGTATCAACCATTGTTCTTCAAAAGTCACAGTCATCAAAAACAAAGAAAGGCTGAAAATCTGTCCTCAATTAATATAAATGTAAGGTGATATAATAAGTAAATGGAGTATATGATCCAGAATAAGATTTTCACCTATAGAAGACTTTAGTGGGGCAATTATAAACTTTGAAAAAGGTCAATGGATTAGTTAATAGCTTAGAAATGGTGTTCCCTGGTTGAAAAACTGTACTAGTTTATGTAATATGTCAACATTTGGTGAATTTGAGTGAAGAATGCATAAGAATTATGCATTAGTGATATTTTTATAAGTCTTGTTTAACATATGCCAAGGAGAATAGTAGTTCTAGTTCTATGAAGGTTACAGAAAGCCAACATAAGGTTTATAAGTCTAAGTGCTTATAGCCTCGTAAAGGATATAAAATGACAATGTAAACAATGTTATGTGCTATGAAATATGTAATTTTAATTTTATGAAAATTTTGGAAATATAGAAATTTATTCTAATGGAAAGTGAAAAATATACTTCATGAACAAGGCAGCATTTGAGCCACACATTGAATGACATCTGGAATTGGAGCATGTAAATATAGGGTAAGAAGAGAGTATAAGAAATGCATGGCCAAGAGCAGTTGATTTCAATGAAAGGTTCAGGACTGGAGCATTGGGTATTTGTAGAAGGCTAGCTGGGCATGAGTATTGAGATTTCATTAGGGAGAGTGTTGAAAGCAATGACAAAATGTCATAATTTCATTCAGTAGTCCGTAAGAAGCCATGGAAGCTTTTTGGGCAGGATAATGTCAAGATTGGTAAGCAGAGATGTATAAGAGTGACTGTGTTAGATGAGGTGGAAGGAAGGATCAGGGCATATCCATTGACCACTTTATGTTATTCAAACATTCAACATTAAGAGAAGAAGTATTCCACAGGTATTTACATTGCTTGCTTAGCTGTGAAATGGTTGTTCATGTTTAAATGGACTGATTAAGAATCATGAACTCAGAGCTCTTCACATTTGCAGAAGCAAATGGTGGAATTAAAGAGACCTCTTAATACATTTTCTACCCAGCTGTTCCTACAATAGATAGGACAGTTTTAAATAAAGGCTTGGATGTGCATACATATTTACTTATAATAAAAATCAGGAAATGCAACATTTCAAGTACAATTCTATAATCTGAAGACAACATTTTTCTGTGGTTCTGACCATTGATTTTCCCATAACACTTATTAAGTATTTATTTATTGAATAAATGTTGAAATGTGTTTAAGGTACCAGTTTATATAATCTTTTTTCATTCTATTCTGCCATATAATAAAAATAGATTTTATAATTGTGCTAAAGTACAAATAATAAAATGATAACATAAAATACAGAAACATTTCAAAAAATTCCTGTGATTTCAATCATTTAACCAGACTCAAACTGTCTTGCTTCAAAAATACTCTCTGAATAAATGAATTTTTAAAATCTATTTTCACTAGATGAAATTTCACAAGTGTCTTTATTCTAGTTTATTCATTTTCACATGTATCTTTCAAAAACATTGTAATCATGAATTGTATATTTGTTGGAAAGGTTCATGAACATGATAATTATAGGATTGTATAACTGTTCTCATTTACAAAGTTTCCAAATATAACTTGATGACATTTAAAAAGTTATTTTAAAGCTAAATTTCAGTTTGTCTTTTAAATCTGTTTAAAATGATCATGTATCTTGTAGTATAGATAGATGTGAAAGAAGATTAGATGTGATAAAAATCTATGGCCAAGATAAGCCTGCTTAAAATCATGACAAGCTCCTTTCCTTCCTTTTTATTTTCCAAATATGTGATACAAAAAAATCACAAAATGTTCTGTACAAGCCTCTCATGTAACTATTTTGTTGTTGTCTCCATACTGGCATGCCAGTACAGAGGACAGATCACTATACTTGGGCTTTAAAAAATCAATAATTATTGTTGCATTCATAAGCATTATGGACTTTCTGAGGTTCAATTTTCTTATTTTTTGAAGCAAGAAATGACCTATAAAAACTTAGCCCATAAAAGATGTTTAATACATGTTATATGGTCCTAAATTTCATTACTTTTAATCAACATTTAAGTGTTCATTGAATACCTACTGGATTGAAGCACCAAGCCTCCCAGAGAAAAAACACTCTTCTTGACTTCAACATAGTTGTGGAGGCTAGACATGCAGGGACAATTCAACTCTTACCTCTGCCTGTGAAAAGGTTGAGACCTAGATGTGTGCCCTGATAGCATCATACTGTTAAAGGAGGCATCCACAATGAAATCTGTGTCTGAGCATAAGAAACAGTAACTTATGAGAATATATCATCTTCATCGAAGACATGAAATCTTTTCACAGTGTGAGCTTTAAGCTGCAGGTACACCTAGGTCTCAACACAGTATGTGTGATTCAGTTTTTCTTTCTTCCTCAAGTGACCTTCTTTTTCCTAATCCTAGATTCTATAATCAATCTGTTTAGGTAGCTTACTGGTCTAGCATTTAATCTGATCTACCCACTGCATGTATTTCCTAGATGAAGGGACAGACTGGGAGGCTGTGTGACAAGGCTGCAGAGGCACAGCATGGGAACTTTAGCATAGGGGTCAGACCTTTCCAACACTCTTCTTGTCAAACTGAGCTGCCTCATTTTTAGTATATTGATAAACAATTCAGTGTCTCTAGTAAAATGGCTACTGATACCATGAAAGTGGCACTTTAATCTTGTCATAGTGTATTATAGTATTTTCATGCAAGGGATTACATGGCAGAGAATCAGTGAATTATTCTGAATCCCCTTCAATTCCCATCCTGCAGGGAAATGTGCCTGAGTATGCCAGCTGGAGGCACCATGAAAAATGCCAGCAAAGCAGGACCCCATGCCCCTCACACTCACATGTTTGTAACAAAGTTGGAAAGGAAGTCAGGGAACATTAACTGTACTATGTAATAAGAGACATTTCTTCGTTGAGAAAATAGCCTTTTTAGTAAGGGGGGCTCCAAAATTCAGTTGCTGATATCAATCTGCCCTGTTTTTGAGTTGACTGAGATATCCATATCTAGCCACTTGCAAAGAGATACAAAAATCTGGGAGAAAACAAGCCTCCAGGACCTTCAGAACTTCACACATTAAAACACAAAGATCCCGCAAAAGTCAGTTTGGGTTTCCAAAAATAAAGTTAATTTCATGTTAACATTAGGAATATGTTACTTTCAGGAAAGTTTTTTTAGGTTTGTTGCGTTTCTGTGTACTTGAGGCTGACCTTATATTTTGTAAAATGTTAAAACTGAAATTATCATTAGAAATCATAGTGTTTAATCCCTTTAACTGAGACTAAAAGAGGTGAACAGATTTTTCTAAGGACATAAATAGGTTGACCACAAATGATTGTCTAAATGATTGTCTAAATGACCACAAATGGTTGTCTAACTTTGAGAGTGCTCAGGAGTGTTGTAACTCTGGGAGAACAATCATAAGAGAAAATGTCACAGGAAAACTAGGCAATATGGCTGTTTCAGCATAGAAATAATTAATAATTATGTCTTTTGAATTCAGTTATCAATTACATGAGTATACCACCTCATGATCTTGGGAAAGAGCCTGTGGCTTGCTGTGCATGTACTGTGTCAGTAGTGTGAAGGACAGTATTAACCCAATGTCTCCTGGACAGTCTGACATTTTGACATGATGACTTTGCAGATTTGAGACTAAAATGAAAGGATGTTGAATTATTTTCCAGTTATAAATTAATGGAAAGACAGAATGCACAGACAGATGTCAATGCAAGTGTGTGGCATTGTTCCTGTGTACACCCTGGGGCTGCCTACCTGCCCAGGATATCAGGCTTGAAGGCAGCAGACCCGTTTCAGATCCTGTTTACCAGTCAGTGGGAAGGAAGCACCAACCTACTTCCAGGATTTCCTTTGCTCAGAGACTGAGGACTAAGCTCACTCCCGGTCAAGTTATTATTGCAGATTGCTATGTGGAGAGAAAGTTGAGAAAGACAATAGCAACAGGAACAAACGAAGTTTTACCATTGTGAAACCAAACAACAAGGTAACAGGCACAGAAAATATTTACACTGAAAACTTGTTTTATTTCATGCAAAATGAATGCTAGCAAAGCTACATTTTTTAGACAAAATTTACTGACCACAGAGTGCCAGAGAAGTTGAGAGATTTCATTTCACTGTTAAAGTAACAGTTATCTTTGGACAAATGAAGGAAAAGCCCATGAGACAGGAGTGAGAATGTGGTGAATATCATCATTTTAAAAAATAAAACTAAAGTTAATGTATTTCTCCGAGTTATATAAGATGATTTCATTAAGAATGAATAACTCAAGTGTTAGAAAAGCAGGAGTAGCTTAAGATACATTTATTTTTAATTGTAAAAATCAAATGTGCAATCTAAATAAGATGAAATTAGTTTATGAGTAGATTACTTATTTATTTTAATACGTTATGATCTAATTAAAATACTAATTTAGCAAACCCAGAATCCGTCTATGATGTCTCTCCTTGGTCAGCTAGCACAGCCATCTGGTTACCAAATATTGTTGACTCCATCTCTAGAATCCATTTCCAATTTTCCATATTCATTGTCAATAACAAACACTTAATCCATAATCGGTTGTCTTTGTTTAACATTTACTGTACCAAGTATTATGTTTTGAAGAAAAATGATACACAGAACTTTGTTACTAGCATCTGTGACAGAAAGAAAATGATGAAAATATTCTGTAATCTAAAAAGTTACAAAGTTACAGCATGTTAAGTAAGTGTAACCAAGAGAATTTACTATTTTGCAAGAAAAAATTTAAAATAGAAGATATTTGGATCAACTGATGTTGCAACTGTTTCCTGAACTTCAATCATTCATTTATTGGAAATAATTGGCTATGGTGAATAATGTTGCAAAAAACATGGGAGGGTGGGTCTCTCTGAGATCTTCATTACAATGCTTTTAGATATATATCCAGAAGTAGGATTGTTGAATTATATGGTATTTCTGTTTTTCATAGCTACTATACCATTTTACATTCCTCCCAACAGTATACAAGGGGTCTAATTTCTCCACATTTTTGCCAAAACTTATCTTTTTTAAAAATAATCTTAACAGGTATGAGATGATATCTTATTGTAGTTTTGATTTGCATCGCTCTGTAATTTGTGATACGGAGGGTCCTTTCATATACCTATTGGCCATTAGTGTGCCTTCTTTGGAGAAAGGTTTATTTGCTTGTCTTTTATTTGGATTATTTGACTTTTTGCTACTGAATTGTAGGAATTCCCCCACTAAGTGAAAAAACACCAATTTTATAAATATAAATTATAAAAATACATGACTATTGAAATAAAAACATTCACCAATGATGACCTAAAATAATCTTGTATATTCCCAGTATCCCTTATGCCATACTTTGGTAAATACTGTTTATGGTCTTAGAAATGCCAAGCAAGCAGACAGCAGGAAACTAGTGATCTAGAATCAGCAAGAAACCTCTAAGGTAAGGGTGGGATTGGTTATAGGCCCTCTTTTCCCCTACTTTTCTCTTACTACTGCATTTTGTTTCCATGAATGCCAATTGCCTTTCTCTAAAGTTTATTAAAGTCCTCGCACTCCCCTAGGACAATAAACAGTTGCAAGAATAAAATTTACACACATTCTCGAGAAGTTTCTCTACTACTGTATAACACAGAGAAGCAAAGAAAATGTCTGTGGACCTGTGAGTCAACTGTCAGAAATCTTAATATGTAACCACAAAGACTGCTATTTTAGGCTTCTTAATTTTCACTTGTTAATGTGTCTAAAACTATCATAGCTTAAATAATAGCTTGCAATTTCTGAAAACAGAAAATCTCATAGAAAATTCACTGGGTTCTCAAGGTATACAATAGTAAGACAACTCCTAGCCTCCAACATGCTTAAATTGAAAAGAGATAATTCAGAGTCCGGAATATGGGTTCCATCCCTCACAATGCATAGTCTGAGGAGTATTTGATTTCACTGAGTCTCATATTTCAAGTATGTATAATGGAAAAATTATTTCTTATCTCAACCTGTATATTTTTATCAGGATTTCCAGAACCTTCTCAAACAGATATGAGAATGATAAATATTTTAAGTTATTCAATGACTGACTCTTTTTAACTGGCAGCAGTTATACTCAAGATATTATCTTAGATGCTGGGAATAAACAGCTAAGCTGAATGTGTTTCTACTTTCAAAAAGTTTCTAGTGAGGAGAATAATGTATCAATACTCAGAGAAACTACACATTATAGTACAAGGTAAGGCTCTATCCTATAGAAAATGAATTTTTCCATTTGCTGTTATAATTATTGATAAACAGATTTATTGGTTCATGTCTATGAAATTCATTTAGCAGGATCAATAGATTGTGCTATAATAAAAGTACTAAGGAAATTCATAAACTAACAGAAAATGCACTGAAGAAATCATTGCTTTGAAAGTTTTCTTTGGCCAAAATCTTAATTTAAGGCATCTATTGGTGCCACCCAGTCCTGGAAAACTATAGCCAGGACAGGACATCCACAGTCTCTAGGGCAGAATGATTTCTATCTACTTAGAGGGGTGGGCAGGGGACAGTCAAGTGGATGGAAAGAGATCTTGTAATCTGAGCCAATAAAATTTTGCATAGTAAAGAGTATTTTTCACTCCACTAACCCTGAATCAGAAATCTCTTTATCTTCTTTCTTCATATATTCTGAGTATTTTTCACTTTAAGTCATATTCTCTGAACCGCAGGTAAAGAAACTTTGATATCAGAAATAGCTTAAATTTATAATCCTTTTCATTAAATTCAAGTGTCCTTATCTGCAAAATAAGGTGATTTTATTTACAAGTTGTTATGAACGTGCAACAAGGTAACATTGACAAAGTCCCTCGTGCCCAGCACAGTATGTGGCACATCATAGAAGCTCATCAAATGTCAGTTCCTTCCCCAGAGTCAAGGTTAATTATATCTTGTTTTTGAATATTGCAATTTTTGTTTTATATATTTATGACATTTATTAATAACATTACAACTCAACTTACTCCTTTGGACGTAGGTTCATTGGTTCATTCATTCAAAAAACATTGATACGTCCATGGACTAGCCACTGGATTAGATTCTTGAAGTGTAGAAATTAATGAAGTAATCTTGCCTTTGGGGAATTTTCAGTCAAACAGGAGACTACTTTTCAACAATTGGTTTTAGTTTAGTTTGCTAAGTGCTATGATAGAGACACGTACAGTGTGTAGTGAGGCTCAGTGAAAGGAGTGGTCATATTTGGTGCTAGGCAGGGATGTTTCAAAGAGGAATTGGATGAATAATTATTGTCTCAATTAGTGAAAAGGGCACTAGAATGTAATCCAAGAGACTCCGGACAAATCTTACTTTTGTGGTCATTTTCGCAAGGCATCACTTACACTGAGAGCATTGATTCAATGGTCTTAGGTCAGCTTAGCCTGCAGCTGGAACATACTTTTTTTATAGCCTAGAAGGAATAAATTCTAATAGCTGTTCAGAAAGTCAGAAAATTCATTTTTAAATAAACTATTAGGTTATCTAGGATGAACAAAATGGATGCTGTGATTGTTTCAGTAAACTACTCTTGAGCAAATCTGGCCCATCTTAATACTGGTTTACCTTGATCATTCAGTTAATTTCTGTAAATATAGGTCATGTGGCTACTCTATTCCAAGCACATTGTAAGGCACTGGGGATATTGCAGTTAACAACAACAACAACAAATCCCATCAATAATGTCACTCCTAGTCTCAAGAGTGATAGGAAGATAAATCAAAATATTCCAATGATGTTAGTGTAACTGGGCAAGTGATTCAATTTCTTCCATTAAATATTTGTTGAACATTTGCACCATGATGTAGGACTACAGAGTGATGTGAAAGCATAGAGATATAATTGGCCTGCATGGTGTTCAAAGAAGGCTTCTTGAAGGAGTTGACGTCTAAGATGTATTAGAAAAAAATCAAAGGTGGTTTGTCAGGCAATGGGAGTGCACCTTTCAAGCAGTAGAATAATACTAAACAATGCCACGGGGCTACAAAACAGCATGATGCCTGTGGGTGGTAGGAAGCAGTTCAACATTACTAGAGACTCAGGTATAAGTAGAAGTGGCGAATTATGAAGCTGGAGAAGTGGGCAGGAATGATGTCATGAAAACCTTGTCCATATGATAAGTGTGTATCATAAAGGACTTTATCAGCTTTCTAGAGCCATTAAAAAAATGGCAATTTTTGTGAATAATAGAAGTTTCTGTTTTCAGTAGTGCATTAATAAATTACTCTTAATTCATAGTAACTACTATCCAGAATGATAATATTTGTTTTTTATTATACTTTATGTTCTGGGATACATGTGCAGAACATGCAGGTGACATAGGTGTACACGTGCCATGGTGGTTTGTTGCACTCATCAACCCATCTACTACATTAGGTATTTTTTCTAATGCTATCCCTCCCCTAGTCCCCCACTCCCTGAAAGGCCCTGGTGTATGATGTTCCCCTCCCTGTGTCCATGTGTTCTCATTGTTCAACTTCTATTTATAAGTGAGAACATGTGGTGCTTGGTTTTCTGTTCGTGTGTTAGGTTGCTGAGAATAATGGTTTCCAGCTTCATCCATGTCTCTGCAAAGGACATGAACTCATCCTTTTTTGTGGCTTCATAGTATTCCATGCTGTGTATGTGCCACATTTTCCTTATGTAGTCTATCATTGATGAACATTTTAATTGGTTCCAAGTCTTTGCTATTATGAACAGTGCTGCAATAAACATACATGTGCATGTGTCTTTATAGAATGATTTATAATCCTTTGGGTATATACCCAGTAATGGAATTGCTGGGTTAAATGGTATTTCTGGCACTAAATCCTTGAGGAATTGCCACACTGTCTTCCACAATGGTTGAACTAATTTACACTCCCACCAACAGTGTGAAAGCGTTCTTATGTCTCCACATCCTCTCCAGCATCTGTTTCCTGACTTTTTAATGATTGCCATTCTAACTGGCATGAGATGGTATCTCATTGTGGCTTTCTTTTGCATTTCTCTAATGACCAGTGATGATGAGCTTTTTTATATGTTTGTTGGCCACATAAATGTCTTCTGAGAAGTGTCTGTTCACATCCTTCACACACTTTTTCATGGGGTTGTCTTTTTCTTGTAAATTTGTTTAAGTTCCTTGTAGATTCTGGATATTAGTCCTTTGTCAGGTAGATAGACTGCAAAAACTTTCTCCCATTCTATAGGTTTCCTGTTCACTCTGATGATAGTTTCCTTTGCTGTGCTCTTTAGTTTAATTACATCCAATTTGTCAATTTTGGCTTTTGTTGCCATTGCTTTTGGTGTTTTAGTCATGAAGGCTTTGCCCTTGCCTATGTCCTGAATGGTATTGCCTAGGTTCTCTTGTAGGGCTTTTATGGCTTTACGCCTTACATTTAAATTTTTAACCCATCTTGAGTTAATTTTTGTATAAAGTGTAAGGAAGGGGTCCAGTTTTAGTTTTCTGCATATGGCTAGCCAGTTTTCCCAACACCATTTATTAAATAGGGGATCTTTCCCCATTGCTTGCTTTTGTCAGGTTTGTCAAAGATCAGATGGCTGTAGATGTGTGGTGTTATTTCTGAGGCCTCTGTTCTATTCCATTGGTCTATTTATCTGTTTTGATACAAGTACCATGCTGTTTTGGTTACTGTAGCCTTGTAGTATAGCTTGAAGTCAGGTAGCATGATGCCTCCAGCTTTGTTCTTTTTGTTTAGGATTGTCTTGGCTATATGGGCTCTTCTTTGGTTCCATATGAATTTTAAAGTAGGTTTTACTAATTCTGTGAAAAAAGTCAGTGGTAGCTTGATGGGGATGGCATTGAATCTATAAATTACTTTGGGAAATATGGCCATTTTCACAATATAATTCTTCCTATCCATTAGCATTTACAGTTTTTCCATTTGTTTGTGTCCTCTTATTTTATTGAGCAGTAGTTTGTAGTTCTCCTTGAAGAGGTCCTTCACGTCCCCTGTAAGTTGGATTCCTAGGTATTTTATTCTCTTTGTAGCAATTGTGAGTGGGACTTCATTCATGATTTGGCTCTCTGCTTGTCTCTTATTGGTGTATTTTTCCACATTGATTTTGTATCCTGAGATTTTGCTGAAGTTGCTTATCAGCTTAAGGAGATTCTGGGCTGTGATGATGGTGTTTTCTAAAGATACAATCATGTCATCTGCAAACCAAGACAATTTCACTTCCTCCCTTCCTATTTGAATACACTTTATTTCTTTCTCTTGCCTGATTGCCCTAGCCAGAACTTCCAATACTACATTGAATAGGAGTAGTGAGAGAGGGTATCCTAGTCTTGTGTCAGTTTCAAAGGGAATGCTTCCAGCTTTTGCCCATTCAGTGTGATATTGGCGGTGAGTTTGTCATAAATAGCTCTTATTATTTTGAGATATGTTCCATCAATACCTAGTTTATTGAGAGTTTTTAGCATGAAGGGGTGTTGAATTTTATCAAAGGCCTTTTCTGCATGTAGTTTTCGTCACTGGTTCTGTTTATGTGATGGATTGTGTTTATTGATTTGCATATGTTGAACCAGACTTGCATCCCAGGGATGAAGCTGACTTGATACTGATGGATAAGCTTTTTGATGTGCTGCTGAATTAATTTTGCTAGTATTTCATTGAGGATTTTCATGTTGATGTTCCCCAGGGTTTTTCTTTTTTTGTTGTGTCTCTGCCAGGGTTTGGTATGAAGATTATGCTGGCCTCATAAAATGAGTTAGAGAGGAGTCTCTCTTTTTCTATTGTTTGGAATAGTTTCAGAAGGAATGGTACCAGCTCCTCTGTGTACCTCTAGTAGAATTTGGTTGTGAATCCATCTAGTCCTGAGCTATTTTTGGTTAGGCTATTAATTATGGCCTCAGTTTCAGAACTTGTTATTGGTCTCTTCAGGGATTTGAACTCTTCCTTGTTTAGTCTTGGGAGGGTGTATGTGTCCAGGAATTTATCCATTTCTTCTAGATTTTCTAGTTTATTTGCATAGAGGTGTTTATAGTATTCTCTGATGGTAGTTTGTATTTCTGTGGGATTAGTGGCGATACCCCATTCATCATTTTCTATTGAGTTTACTTGATTCTTCTCTCTTTTCTTGTTTATTGGTCTGGCTAGTAGTCTATTTTGTTAATCTTTTCAGAAAACCAGCTCCTGGATTCATTGGCTTTTTGAAGGGTTTTTCATGTCTCTATCTCCTTTAGTTTTGCTCTGATCTCAGTTATTTCTTGTCTTCTACTAGCTGTTGAATTTGTTTGCTCTTGCTTTTCTAGTTCTTTCAATTGTAATGTTAAGGTGTCGATTTTGGATCTTTCCTGTTTTCTCCTGTGGGCATTTAGTAAATTTCCCTTTAAACACTGCTTTAGCTGTGGCCCAGAGATTCTAGTACATTGTGTCTTTGTTCTCATTGATTTCAAACAACTTATTTATTTCTGCCTTAATTTTGCTATTTACCCAGTAGTCATTCAGGAGCAGGTTGTTCAGTTTCCATGTAGTTGTGTGGTTTTGAGTGAGTTTCTTAATCCTGAGTTCTAATGCACTGTGATCTGAGAGACTATTTGCTATGATTTCCATTCTTTTGCATTTGCTGAAGTATGTTTTACTTCCAATTATGTGATCAGTTTTAGAATAAGTGTGATGTGGTGCTGAGAAGAATATATATTCTGTTGATTTGGGGAGAAGAGTTCTGTAGATGTCTATTGGGTCCACTTGGTCCAGAGCTGAGTTCAAGTCCTCAATATCCTTGTTAATTTTCTGTCTCATTGATCTGTCTAATATTGACAGTAGAGTGTTAAAGTCTCCCACTATTACTGTGTTTGAGTCTAAGTCTCTTTTTAGGTCTCTTAGAACTTTCTTTATGAATCTCGGTGCTTCTGTATTGGGTGCATATATATTTAGGATAGTTAGCTCTTCTCGTTGCATTGATCCCTTTACCATTATATAATGCCCTTCTTTGTCTTTTTTGATCTTTGTTGGCTTAAAGTCTGTTTTATCAGAGACTAGGATTGCAACCTATGCTTTTTGCTTTCCATTTGCTTGGTAGATCTTCCTCAATCCCTTCATTCTGAGCCTTTGCATGTGAGATGGGTCTCCTGAATACAGCACACCAATGGGTCTTGACTCTTTGTTCAACTTGCCAGATTATGTCTTTTAATTGGGGCATTTAGCCCATTTACATTTAAGGCTAATATTGTTATGTGTGAATTTAATCCTGTCACTATGATGCTAGCTGGTTATTTTGCCCATTAGTTGATGCAGTTACTTCATAGTATTGATGGTCTTTACAATTTGGTATGTTTTTGCAGTGGCCAGTACTGGTTTTTCCTTGCAATATTTAGTGTTTTCCTTGCCATATTTAGTGCTTTCTTCAGGAGATCTCGTAAGGCAGGCCTGGTGGTGACAACATCTCTCAGCATTTTCTTGTCTGTAAAGGATTTTATTTCTCCTTCACTTATGAAGCTTAGTTTGGCTGGATATGAAATTCTGGGTTGACAATTCTTTTAATAATGTTGAATATTGGCCCCCATGATCTTCTGGATTGTAGAGTTTCTGCTGAGAAATCTGCTTAGTCTGATGAGATTCCCTTTGTAGGTAATCTGACCTTTCTCTCTGACTGCTCTTACCTTGGTGAGACTGACAAATATGTGTCTTGGGATTGCTTTTCTCGAGGAGTATCTTTGTGGTGTTTTTTGTATTTCCTGAATTTGAATGTTGGCCTCTCTTGCTAGGTTGGAGAAGTTCTCCTGGATAATATCCTGAAGAGTGTTTTCCAACTTGGTTTCATTCTCCTCATCACTTTCAGGTACACCAGTCAAACATGTTTGGTCTTTTCACATAGTCCCATATTTATTGAAGGCTTTGTTCATTCTTTTTCATTCTTTTTTCTCTAATCTTGTCTTCACACTTTATTTCATTAAGTTGATCTTCAATCTCTGATATCTTTTGTCTGCTTAATTGATTAAACTATTGATACTTGTATATGTTTCATGAGGTTCTTGTGCTGTGTTTTTCAGCTCCATCAGGTCATTTATGTTCTCTCTTTACTGGTTATTCTAGTTAGCAATTCCTCTCATCTTTTTTCAAGGTTCTTAGCTTCCTTACATTGGGTTACAACATGCTCCTTTAGTTCGGAGGAGTTTGTTATTACTCACCTTCTGAAGCCTACTTCTGTCAATTCATCAAACTCATTCTCCATCCAGTTTTATTTCCTTGCTGGCAAGGCATTGTGATCCTTTGCAGGAGAAGAGGCGGTCTGGTTCTTGGAATGTTCAACCTTTTTGCACTGTTTTTTCTCATCTTCGTGGATTTATCTACCTTTGGTCTTTGATGTTGGTGATCTTCTGATGGGATATTTTGTGGACATCCTTTTCGTTGATGTTGATGCTATTCCTTTCTGTTTGTTAGTTTTCCTTCTAACAGTCAGGTCCCTCTGTGGCAGGTCTTCTACAGTTTGCCGGAGGTCCACTCCAGACCCTGTTTGCCTAGGTATCATCAGCAGAGCCTGCAGAACAGCAAAAATTGCTGCCTGTTTCTTCCTATGGAAGCTTCATCCCATAGGGGTACCTACCAGATGCCAGCTGGAACTCCTATATGAGGTGTCTATTGACCCCTGATGGGAGGTGTCTCCCAGTTCAGAGGCATGGGGGTTGGGGACCTATTTGAGGAGTCAGTCTGTCCCTTAGCAGAGCCTGAGTGCTGTGCTGGGAGATCCACTGCTCTCTTCAGAGCTGGCGGGCAGGAACATTTAAGTTTGCTGAAGCTGCACCCACAGTCACTGGTTCCCCCAAGTGCTCTGTCCCAAGGAGATGAGAGTTTGATCTATAAGCCCTGAATGGGGCTGCTGCCTTTCTTTCAGAGATGCCCTGACCAGTGAGGAGGAATCTAGAGAGGCAGTCTGGCTACAGTAGCTTTGCTGAGCTGCGGTGGGCTCTGCCCAGTTCAAACTTCCTGGCAACTTTGTTTACACTGTGAGGGGAAAACCACCTACTCAAGTCTTGGTAATGGTGGATGCCTCTTCCTTCACCAAGCTTGAGCATCCCAGGTCGACTTCAGACTGCTGTGCTGGCGGCAAGAATTTTAACCCAGTGTATCTTAGCTTGCTGGGCTCCATGAGGGTGAGGTCCACTTGGCTCCCTGGCTTCAGCCCCCTTTCCAGAGGAATGAATTGTTCCGTATCATGGCGTCCAGGTGCCACTGGAGTATGAAAAAAAAAAAAATCCTGCAGCTAGCTCGCTGTCTGCCCAAACAATCACCCAGTTTTGTGCTTGAAACCCAGTACCCTGGTGGTGTAGGCACCTGAGAGAATCTCCTGGTCTGCAGGTTGTGAAAAGTGTAGTATCTGGGCCAGAATCCACCATTTCTCACAGCACAGTCCTAGCCTCCTTTGGCTAGGGGAGGGAGTTCCCCAACCCCTTGTACTTCCCAGGTGAGGTGATGCCCCACCC
>NW_012102876.1:1153565-1160918 GCF_000951045.1 Mandrillus leucophaeus
AATCTGACCTTTCTCTCTGACTGCTCTTACCTTGGTGAGACTGACAAATATGTGTCTTGGGATTGCTTTTCTCGAGGAGTATCTTTGTGGTGTTTTTTGTATTTCCTGAATTTGAATGTTGGCCTCTCTTGCTAGGTTGGAGAAGTTCTCCTGGATAATATCCTGAAGAGTGTTTTCCAACTTGGTTTCATTCTCCTCATCACTTTCAGGTACACCAGTCAAACATGTTTGGTCTTTTCACATAGTCCCATATTTATTGAAGGCTTTGTTCATTCTTTTTCATTCTTTTTTCTCTAATCTTGTCTTCACACTTTATTTCATTAAGTTGATCTTCAATCTCTGATATCTTTTGTCTGCTTAATTGATTAAACTATTGATACTTGTATATGTTTCCTGAGGTTCTTGTGCTGTGTTTTTCAGCTCCATCAGGTCATTTATGTTCTCTCTTTACTGGTTATTCTAGTTAGCAATTCCTCTCATCTTTTTTCAAGGTTCTTAGCTTCCTTACATTGGGTTACAACATGCTCCTTTAGTTCGGAGGAGTTTGTTATTACTCACCTTCTGAAGCCTACTTCTGTCAATTCATCAAACTCATTCTCCATCCAGTTTTATTTCCTTGCTGGCAAGGCATTGTGATCCTTTGCAGGAGAAGAGGCGGTCTGGTTCTTGGAATGTTCAACCTTTTTGCACTGTTTTTTCTCATCTTCGTGGATTTATCTACCTTTGGTCTTTGATGTTGGTGATCTTCTGATGGGATATTTTGTGGACATCCTTTTCGTTGATGTTGATGCTATTCCTTTCTGTTTGTTAGTTTTCCTTCTAACAGTCAGGTCCCTCTGTGGCAGGTCTTCTACAGTTTGCCGGAGGTCCACTCCAGACCCTGTTTGCCTAGGTATCATCAGCAGAGCCTGCAGAACAGCAAAAATTGCTGCCTGTTTCTTCCTATGGAAGCTTCATCCCATAGGGGTACCTACCAGATGCCAGCTGGAACTCCTATATGAGGTGTCTATTGACCCCTGATGGGAGGTGTCTCCCAGTTCAGAGGCATGGGGGTTGGGGACCTATTTGAGGAGTCAGTCTGTCCCTTAGCAGAGCCTGAGTGCTGTGCTGGGAGATCCACTGCTCTCTTCAGAGCTGGCGGGCAGGAACATTTAAGTTTGCTGAAGCTGCACCCACAGTCACTGGTTCCCCCAAGTGCTCTGTCCCAAGGAGATGAGAGTTTGATCTATAAGCCCTGAATGGGGCTGCTGCCTTTCTTTCAGAGATGCCCTGACCAGTGAGGAGGAATCTAGAGAGGCAGTCTGGCTACAGTAGCTTTGCTGAGCTGCGGTGGGCTCTGCCCAGTTCAAACTTCCTGGCAACTTTGTTTACACTGTGAGGGGAAAACCACCTACTCAAGCCTTGGTAATGGTGGATGCCTCTTCCTTCACCAAGCTTGAGCATCCCAGGTCGACTTCAGACTGCTGTGCTGGCGGCAAGAATTTTAACCCAGTGTATCTTAGCTTGCTGGGCTCCATGAGGGTGAGGTCCACTTGGCTCCCTGGCTTCAGCCCCCTTTCCAGAGGAATGAATTGTTCCGTATCATGGCGTCCAGGTGCCACTGGAGTATGAAAAAAAAAAAATCCTGCAGCTAGCTCGCTGTCTGCCCAAACAATCACCCAGTTTTGTGCTTGAAACCCAGTACCCTGGTGGTGTAGGCACCTGAGAGAATCTCCTGGTCTGCAGGTTGTGAAAAGTGTAGTATCTGGGCCAGAATCCACCATTTCTCACAGCACAGTCCTAGCCTCCTTTGGCTAGGGGAGGGAGTTCCCCAACCCCTTGTACTTCCCAGGTGAGGTGATGCCCCACCCGGCTTCACCTCTCCCCCCACAGGCTGCATGTACTGTCTAACCAGTCCCAGTGAGATGAGCAAGGTACCTCAGTTGGAAATGCAGAAATCACCCAACTTCTGCATTGATCTCACTGGGAGCTGCAGACCAGAGTTGTTCCTATTTGGCCATCTTGCTAGCCACCTATGTTTGTTATTATCCATCCATTCATTCAATAAGTACTTATTAATATATTACAATGCCCCATCACTATTACTGGTCCAAAGAATAAACTAGTGAGTAAAATAGATGCAACCCTACCATCACAGAGCATACTATCTAGAGAAGAAGATAAATATCAAGTTGATAACTGTGCAATAACACCATGGAGGGCACAGTTAGGAGTAAGTATGGAGTATTGGGAAGCAAGTAACTTTAGGGCACAATGTAAGCAGAGTGCCAGGGATGGCCTCCTGAGAAAAGGTCAGTGAAGAGGAGACCTGAAGAAAGAATATGATTTTAACAGGTAAAGATGGGGTAGGAAAGAAGATACGTTTCCACTATAAGGGATGGTATGTGCTTACCATCCCATATAAGGGATAGCAGATTAGTAACAAAACACTCATGTGGAATGAGAAGGCAGCCAATAGAGATGAGTTAAACTAAGCAGGAAAGAAAATTGTCAAAGACGGATCTGGAGGAATAGGTAGTTATGAGCACACGTAGGTCTTCATAGATTAAGGATTTGAACTATCTCCTAAGAGAGTTTAAATTTGGATTTGCATTTTTTAAAGGGCATTCTCAGTACCTATTGAGTATAATGTTCACTATTTAGGTAATGGATATACAAATAGAAGCCCAATCCCCAGCAGTACATAATATACCCATATAACAAACATGCATATGTACTCCCTAAATCTAAAATGAAATAAAATTTAAGATGTAAAAAATAAATAAATAAAAAGGGCATCCTGGCTGCCAAGTGAACAAAGAGCTTAAAGTGATGCTACAAGAGTAAGCATGAGGTTAGAGGGTCCTGATACCTGGCTAAGATAAGGATCATGCTAGGAGCTATGAAGAGTGATGGAGTGAGTACACAAAGGTTGACACTGCTGTTCAAAACCTCAGCTATAAGGGCAAGGAATGTTCCCATAGTGAAAGGTTGTTATCTAGTTGCTTGAGTGTTCAGAGGTTTCCCACATCTTTTGTAAAACTCATGTAGCTTAATGACCTCTTCCATAGTAACAACCATTTGTTTGAGAGACAAGCAAGAAAAAAGCATGGAGCAATAGGAAGTCTCATTCATTGCTTGTGGAAATTGGAAATTGTATAGCCACTTTGGAATACAAACAGTTTCCTACATAACAAAACAGACTGTTACCATACAATCAAGCAATCATGCCCCTTTGCATTTTACCAGCTGAGTTGAAAACTTATGCCCACACAAAAACCCATATATAAGTATGTATTCATAAATTTATTCATAATTGCCAAAACTTGGAAGCAACCAAGATGTCCTTCAGTGGGTGAATGGTATAAACTATGGCACATTCATGCAATAGAATAGTAGTCAGTGATAAAAAGAAATGAGCTATCACGCTATGAAAAAAACAGGGAGGAGCCTTGAAAGCATATTGCTATGAGAAAAAAAAAGCCAATATGAAAAGACTACATACTGTATTATTCTTAATATATGACATTCCCAATAAAGAAAAACTATGGAAACAGTAAAAATATTAGTGGTTGACAGGGGATTCAAGGGAGAGGGAGCAGGAGAAGAAGGATTAATGGGTAGGGCACAGGGGACTTTTAGGACAGTGAAACTATTCTATATGAGGCTATAGTGGTGGGTACATGTCATTATAAATTTGTCAAAAGCCATAGAATGTACAACACAGAGTGAACCCTAAAGTAAACTATGGACTTCAGTCAATAATAATGTATCAATATTGGTTCATCAATTGTAACAACTATTCTATAATAATACAAGATGTTAATATTAGGGGAAACTGGGGATGAGGCAGTATATGGGAAATCTGTATTTTCTGATTATTATCTTTATAAACATAAAACTATGCTAAAAATTAAAGTCTATTTATTAAAAAAAATTATAGCATAGCCATGAATTTCTGGAAAATCCAAACGAAACAGACCATTTTGTCATACAGTAAAAAGTGGTATATTTCTAGCTTTTTGTCCACGTATCTCCCTTGTCTTACTGCATAAAGATTGATTGTGCCAGACCCTCCTGGACAAATCTGAGAGATCTAGGAAGTAGAGCAGTTGCACTGAGATTTCTGCATGTTATGGCTTCTGAAATACACAAAAGTTATCATAAAGTAATTCCTCTCCCTTTGGAGTTCTCTGCTCAACACTTAGAGAGGTGTCAAAAAGGCAGTCACAGCAAGGGCCCTGAGGCAGGTTGGAGTTGTGTCAGAAAGCTCAGCATATTCCCTAAGAAGCTACAAATGTTTAGAGGCAGATTTCACACCAGATCATCAGGACATCCTTACAGTGATACCAACTCATTTTTCCACAATTTTAGAGGAGTGGTTTAACAGTATAATTCTGCTATTCCACCCTCCAATAAAGGCCAAAACCAGAGAAAGGTAAAAACATAATGCCAAATATGGTTGCAGGCTAAATGCACAGGTGTTAATTGTTAGTAATCCTCAGCCAGGCAATGAAATTTTGACCAAATGTGAACCAAGAGAATATTCCATTATTTGATATTTCCTTCTCACTGCTTTGCTAATTAATTTAGAAATGTGAATTGACCAAATACCCAGTGTCGGGCCATGTGTTCAGTTTGTGAAAATTAGATATCACTAGTCATTTAGTCACACCTTACATCCCCAGTCTGTTTTTCTGGAAAGAAATTAGGAAGTAATGAGGTATATCTTCATAAAAGTGAACAGTCTTTCAAATATGCATCCAGCACTGTGGAGAACAAAAGCTGTCTTTTCCTTCGTCAATTTCTTTTCACATATTTGATGATTTGGGTAAAAGAGGATGTTCTCATCTATATTCACCTTGGAGGCATAAAAACTTCATTACTGAAAGTGAGTTCATAGATAGGATGTTTTTCACTCATTTCCAACCATCAGTGACAAGATGGAGACTTACCCAAATGGCACAAAATCAAGTTATGGATGTGCATTCATAACAGTATGAATCTGGAGAGGTTTATTCTTGTTTGCAATCATTATTAACATTTATATTAACAGTATAAGCATGCATGATTAAAGTCACTTATGAAAGATAATGCTATGCACAGTAATATTAGACTGTGTTTTTGTAACCACCAGATACTTGGTAAATATTTGAAATTAAGAAGAGTGGTCCAACTTTTGTACAGTTTGCAGTGCTATATTCTTCAGTTAATAGAATCAATAAAATATGAAATAGTGCATTCTTAGTTCAAATTTTCCAATGATGTGGGGGTAGCTTCAATGACAAGATGCTACCTCTTCCAGGGACCTTTCTTAACCTTTCTTAACCTTAACCCACCAAAAAAGATTGAATTTCTAGAAAGGAGAAAAATTAGTTGCCCTTTTCATGGTGAAAACATTCACTGTTATAGCCAACCATTGTTGAGTGTACTTTGTGTCCACCATCGTGATGTTAAATGTTTACATGTATTCTCTCATTTAATCTCCCTAAGAATCCTATTTTAAGGTTCTATTATTACCAACTTTTTTGCACCTAGGGAGAATAAATTTCAGGAAGGTTAAAGAATGTACTTAAAATCACACAAGTGGTGAAGTGGTAGAGCCAGGATTTGAAGCCACATATAGAAATGCTACATGATGGCTATCCCACACTAACCACTGTGTGTTTGTTTTTAAATTATGAAAAAACGCATCTGAGGTATTGTGAACCTTACTGGATTTTGTTGATCTCGATAGGGACTGGTTTTGTGTCAAGCAGTATAAACTTAATATAGGCACACACACGCGCGCACACACACACACAGAGTAATGATTTTCCTACAAACCTGTGTGAGTCTGTCCACATAAATGGCTTATGCATAGGGCACATAACTATTTTCATGGAGATTAGACAGATGCTCTCCAATATTATTTTTAACTTTTTCTAAAATGCATTGAGTTCATTTTGGATAAGCTGGATATGTCTCCCTATTACAGAGAAAAAAAAATGGCCAGTGGCTGTTTTTTTCCTGCATTAAGAGTGTTTTCAGTTAAAACTGTTTTGACTATGATTTGTGGGGTAAAACTTCATAGCCTTCACCCAGTTAGTGTGAAAGGCAGGATCCTGAACAGGATTTTAAGGTAAAAGGCAGGCTCGCAGGCAGCTCCTCTCTCAAGTTACCTTGTACCAGAGGCTGAGAGTGGCTTCTTAGCAGATTATTTACATGTAATAAAATGATGCTCACTCCCACCTTCACTTAATTGTCTGCTAGGGAAAATATATCTGCACTCAGCCATAAGTATAAACGCTTTCCACTCAAAGCTTTTTCCAGAGTATTATCTAAAAAGTTCACAGCCACTCACTTATTGTCAAAACAATATTTAAAAAAAGGGCTTACATGGTGTATAGTAGAGACATTACATTTTTTCCTGTCTTCCATGCATATCTCTGTGATTTTGTACATGACATGGATTTATTCAACAACTATCAATTGGATACCTCCGAAATGTCAGGTTCTGTTTAAGGTTCTAGGGATATAGCAGTGAACAAAATAGAAACATATATATGTCTTCATGGAACTTATATTTTAGGGAAGAGAGTCAAGCAATAATGAGCTTCTACACAACAAAAGACACTATTAACAGACTAAACAGACAAGCTACAGAATGGGAGAAAGTTTTTGCAAACTATGCATCTGACAAAGGTCTAATACCCAGCATCTATAAGGAACTTAAACAAATGTACAAGGAAAAGACAAACAACCCTATTAAAAAGTGGGCAAAGGACATGAACACATGAACAGGCACTTTTCAAAAGAAGACATGCGTGCAGCCAACAATCATATGACAAAATGCCCAACATCACCGATCATTAGAGAAATGCAGATCAAAACCACAATGAGATACCATCTCATGCCAATCAGAAAGGTTATTATTAAAGTTGAGAACAAATAGATGCTGGCGAGGTTGGGGAGAAAAGGGAACTCTTATACACTGTTGGTGGGAGTGTAAATTATTAGTTCAGCCATTGTGGAATGCAGTGTGGCAATTCCTCAGAGACCTAAAGACAGAAATACCATTTGATGCAGTAATATCATTACTGGGTATATACCCCCCAAATATGTAAATTATTCTGTTATAAAGACACATGCACATGTGCATTCACTGCAGCACTATTTGCAATAGAAAAGACATGGGATCAACCTAAATGCCCATCATGATAGACTGGATGAAGAAAATGTGATACATATACATCATGGAATTATATCCAGCGACAAAAAAGGATGAGACCGTGTCCTTTGCAGGGACATGGGTAGAGTTGGAGGCCATTATCCCTAGCAAACTAACACAGGTAAAGAAAACCAAATACTGCATGTTCTCACTTATAAATGGGA
>NW_012102876.1:1161218-1194285 GCF_000951045.1 Mandrillus leucophaeus
AAAAAAATAACTAATGAGTATCAGGCTTAATATTTGGGTGATGAAATAATCTATACAACAAATCCCTATGACACAAGTTTATCTATATAACAAACCTGCACTTGTACCCCTGAACTTAAACTAAAAGTTAAAAAAAAAAAAAGTATATCAGATGATAATAAACACTAAGGAGAAAAATATAAGAGGGAAGGGGAATAGTGCTTGACAAGGGATAGCATGAGGCAATTTTAGACAGGGTGGCCAAACATGGTTCACTGAGAATAATAAGGAGAAGACAAAACATTTAATCAAAAGTTAATTTCTCAGTGAGGTCTTTTACAGAATCTGTGACTTCTTTGAGAAAGGATTCCACATGCATGTTCAGTTGTTAGCCAATGTATACCATGAGTTAAGCCTTCAGTCTACAAAGGTGATTTAGACCCTGTGCTTTCACTCACATTATAGAAAATTATAGAAAAATTTCATGCAGAATATGTAGATATAGAAACAAAAATCAAAATGGAAACTAGGAAGATAGAGAAGTGAACTGAGCCTAAGAGGAATTCAGGGAGGCTTTAGAAAAGAGGCAGTCTTTGAACAAAGGATTAAAAGATGATAATGGCTAATAATAATATCTCAACTTTACTTTTCTGTCAGAGAAATTTTAATAAAATATGTTTCTTCCTCTTTTGATTTTAAATTATATAAGTAATATATGAATACACCCACATTTGCACTGTAAAACTTTGAAACAGAAAGCACAGTGTAAATGTGAATATTATACACCACTCTTCTAATTCTACTGTCTCTAAAGCCTGGATCATCTAATCACTTTGTTATACTGAAAATAGAGGGAGGAGTAGGTGAAAGAAAATCACTTGTTTGCTCTACAAATATACATTTAAAAAGGCTTACTGTATCGTGAGTACTGTGTTAGGAAAATTGGATACCAGAGTTAAGATGGTAAGACCTTTGCCGTCAAAAACGTTATAGTTTTGTGATTCCAGGCAAATGGAATCACATATATAGGAATTGGCTTGTGAAAGAATATAGTACCTTCAAGTGATATGGTAAAATCAGAAAGTAGAATATATCTTACAGAGAGTTTTAAGAATTAATTCTGGAAAGGTAGCCAGGGGTTAGATTATAAAGGATCTTGTATCATAAATCAGCCATTTGGATTTTTAAAATATTTTCTATGATAAGCCTGTCAAAATTATAAGCAAAAGAATTATATTTTGCATTTTCATAGCTCTGTTGCCTAAATAAAAGCCTTCTCATTATTTTGATGTATTTCCTTATAATCCTACTACATTAATAGATTATATTTTAATTATTAGTATGTCATTATCTTTCTAACTATAAATAGTTATTATAGAAAATATGACAACAGAGATGTTTTGAGCAGAACACAAGAGTACATGTATAATTCAACCATTTAGTGAAAAATGTGAATGTTTCAATGTATTTCCTTGAAATATTTTCCTAAATATGTATATACATTTCCTTGATATGTGTCATACACACTTACTCTTGTGCTATGGACATTTTCTCATGCCTTTAAATGTTATTCAGAAATCTAATTAAATAGTTATAGAATGATATTCTGCTATATGAAAAGATTTATTTACTTAGAGCTAATTAAGTGATGTGTTTCAAAAGATGGGCTGAAGCGTTAAACCAAACTAGGCCTTGCATTATATTTACTAGCAGGATGTATAAAGGAATTCAATCTTTGTAAAATTTAATTTCTTCATCAGTAAAATGGAGATAAAAATAGATCTAGTATATAGGGTTTTTATGAAAATCAAATAAAATATGGAAAGCGTTTCAAAAGTTTAATGCTTAGAGACAATAACCATTCAATAAATAATGTTAGCCACTACGATCATTAACAATATTAACAAATGTCATTTATCTGTAATAAAATATTAACAACTGTTTGCCTGTGTTTTAGTGTTTATAAAACAATCCTAGCCTACACAAAGACTAACAAATGACTTTTTTAAAACGTATCACTCTCAATGGCCATTAAATTGATTCTCTGTAATGAAGAGAACTGATTCCTATTTAAGTGGCTTTGTCTAGAGAAGGTGATTTTGTACTGCGTTTCTTTTTTCTAAAGAAGGAAAACAGTTGCATTCTTTAGCTTTGCTAACAAGGTATAGACATATATGATAATTTACTATCTTACTGAGAGAAAAGTTATTGGAAATACAAGCAACTGGGATGGCTTACTCTTCATAATTAGTTTAAGTCCCTTGAGTTAGTTAGCCACACTTGAACTAAAGTGCAAAGCAAACCAAATAAAATAGTGGGGCATTCTAGGCCTTAGAAAAAATGAGTGAATTTATGGTCACTAAGGCATATGCTAGAATCAAAACCATCATGGTGATTTTTCTAAGTGACAGTTAAGAGAGAATGGTAAGTACTTCTCAACTCAGCCTGAAGTTTAGACCATGACTTTCACATAACCATGGGTTAAATATAACTGAGTCTCAGTTTCCCTACTGGAAAGTGAGATTAATGTCACTAATGTCACCTGCCTCAGTGGGTAAGTCTAAGCATTAAATGGTGTAACATGCAAACCACTTTATAGTATTTGGTACAGTGTGGGTGCTCAAGAAATACTAGTCCCCTCCTGATTTCATTTATTATATTTGTATCTTAACGCTGTTGACTAGCACTCTGAAAGCATTAAGCGGTCAATACAAATCACCCACACACTACATAGAATGCCAAGGGAATGCAGCTTCATTTGTCTTATTTAAAACCTCCTTTGCATAGTCCTCATTGGGGCCAATTCAATCTCCTTTCTAACTGCTGATCAAATGTGTGTGCTTTCCTATCTCAGTCCTCACCCTAATCACCCACCCACCACCCCAATAATAATCATCACTTAAGCAAAAATTCACTGACAGTTCACTATGTGCAATACACTATGCTAAATGCCCTCATTTAAACCTTCCTGGCCTACTCTTTTGTACTCTTCACTAGCCCTCCAACATAATCCATGCTATTTCCTAACAAGTACCCTGGGGAATCTACATCTGTCCTAAACCAATTAGAATTTGGGCTGGTGCTAGCCCAAGCTGCCCATGATCTTCCAGACCAAACTCTCCTCCTTACAAACTCTCATCCTTTTTTTGCCTTAATGCTCTGTTGGCAGAAACATACATTTCTTTTTTCTCCCGATTTTTGTGAGAAAGTTCTGTAATGATAGAAAGTCATAGAATTCAAAAGCTGGAAGGGATTCTAGCATGCATCTAATTCAGTGTTTCCTAAATGTGGCTGTGCATCAGAATGATCTGGGGCTCTTGATAAAAATAGAAATTCCCAGACCCAAACCCAGATAGTCTAATTCTGTTCTTTCAGCAAACACCATGGGTTATTCTTATATACAACCAGGTTTTAAAAGCACTGATTTGATTCTCCTTTCCACCGAAAATAAAACTGAGCAAATTCAGGCAGGAATTGTATCTTTTCTCCACCATATCTTCCTTTTCTAATACTGCATACCCAAAGCAGGAAAACATAGTTGGCACACAGTAAATACCTGTTGAAATGAAAATGAAATCATAGTACATCCTCAGCATTACTTGTTTGTGTGATTATGTTTTCTCATCCTGGTTCCAGAAAAAGGATTTGAAGTAGCTGATAAAGATTCATGTAAAATCTCTCTCTATTCTACTGATCAGGAGGGGAAGATTTCTTTGTAAAATAATCTGGGGGTGGGGGGAGGGCAGCAGCTCTGCCTGC
The DNA here is from genome assembly GCF_000951045.1 of Mandrillus leucophaeus. Taxonomy (NCBI): domain Eukaryota; kingdom Metazoa; phylum Chordata; class Mammalia; order Primates; family Cercopithecidae; genus Mandrillus; species Mandrillus leucophaeus. The sequence goes on from NW_012102876.1 coordinate 1,164,957, forward strand.
TTCATAGATAACTTACAAATCAGTAACATCCACCTTATTGAGAATTATTTAGTTTATTTTTTTCATGAAAAAGATGCCATCAGGGAGGGGTATTAAAATGTAGTTGAAAAATCATGTCTTGCAGTCAGACAGACCTGCATCCCAATCTGAGTTTTCTCACTTCCCACATGCAACATGCCTAGCCCATGGTCTCTCTGCAGGTCGTTCCTGAGAAATGTACTTAACTGTTCTTTACTACTATTTCTTCAGCTACAAGATTCAATTCAATTCCTCTTTTTCACAAATACTAATTGAGCATCTATTATAGTATGTAATAGGTACTATTTTAAGCACTGACAACAACCACTGCCCTAGCAATACTTTTATTTACAAGCCATAATTATGTCTACTTCAGAGAATTTTTGTGAAGGCAAAATATACATAAAAACCTTGTATATTTGCAGTCATTCAATAAATGTTAATTCCCTTCCCCACTTTTCATTCTCATCTAAGTGATATACAGACCCCAAAATATCTTTGTGAAAATAATTCTATGTCCCTTTTGAAATATATTCTAATTCTGAAGAAAAGTCAGTCGGAGGTTAGGGTCCAAAATAGGTTTTTGGCCTGTATCTAGGCGCTCATTTTTCATGCAGTGCTAGTGGAACTTACAGTCTCATTTGGGATTTTTTACATTGACTTGTCCTCAGGAAGAACTAGCAGTTTGCATCTTCACAGCGTTCTGGATGCAGCCGTACTACAGATGAACTCAATATGCATCACAGGCAACATGAGTCCAGACTAATTCTGATGAGCATGAAGCTCCTTTCACAAGTGTGTTTAAGGGCTTTATGAAGTGGCTGTAAATGTACCTGCAAGCAACAGAGGCAAATGCATTACCATCTAGGAAATAATCAAACTGCAACTATATCTCAAAGAAGAGATTATAGGGATTTAGAGGACTGTCCAGATTTGTAATACTATATGGTTATACCTGTAAACTATAATATATGCTCTAGGTTTCCATCACTTTTTTAAGAATGTCTCTACCACAATAATTTTCCTCCATTTTTACCATGAATGAACACAATGCTTTCCCAAAGATGGATGTAGGTGTCATATTTTGCAGCTGGCCTGTCTGCTGATACCTCTACCCACCACCTTTATGCATGCCTGACATCAGGGATGCCTTTACTACTCACTGAGAAACCTTCCTACTCCTCCCCTTTCACCTACCACTGCCTTAACAGGCCCTGAAAGCCCAGTACATGGCCTGTATCCTTTAGAAAGAAAACCACAGCCTCCTGTATCCTGTTGTGACTTCCCCACCTTCTAAGTTTCTTCAAAAGTTATTCTCTATGCCACTTTGTCACTAGTTAACTGAAATAACAAAACAAAATCCTAAAGTATATATCAAATTAAAATCGAAAGTTATGAAAGCTAAAATCTATGTTCTTTGCACAGAAAAACATCCACCTATTTGAACTCTAAAAATTCTTGATAAGTTAATTATGGCCCATAATATTCATAAATCTTAAAATTTTACAAAGTGTGAATCTTGTTTCTGCAGAGTCATTGAAAAACATTTTGCTCTCAGTTGAAAGCAAAATATATGATTTTCTTAATTTCAAGAAGAACAATCAAAAATTTGGGAAATTCCTAGAGATAATTGGACTATTTTTTTCTTTCGTAGCATTTTAATCATTTAGGCCCCCAAATGAATTTAAGTCTCCTAGAATGTCCCATCATCAGAGAGTACCTGTATGTGCTAGCAGGGACCAACAGAAACACACATACTTCCCACTGGAGAAAAAGACTGTTTTTCTTTCTATGATTTCTGCAACATCATATTCATGCCTGTGACATTCTAATCTTTGAGTGTACAAGAAAACATGCCTCCACCTCGGGAGAGTAAAAGAAGATGGATAAATATTCTTCATATAACAGCATCATTTCTGTCTGTCACTATGTAGCAGGTATAGAGAGATCTGTTTCTTTGTGTGTCCTTCCTAATAATAAACAACTAGCATTAGTTCAGCACCTATTGCATGGCATACGCTGTATTAAAGCTTTATAATTACCAAACTTGTTTCATCTTCATAGAACCATTAAGTGGTAGATATAATTACTATCCATATTATACACATGATGGAAATGGAGGTATGGAGAGACATCACATTATCTACCCAAAGGTCTTACTCAGTATCTGCACTGCACTGTAATAAGCCATGAACATCCCTAGGAAAGAGCAAATTTTATTACTTTTTATTTAGAGACCCCTTAGCTAACACAACACCTGGCTTTTAATACATGATTAATAAATATTTGGGTTTTTTTTTTTAACTAAATGTTCAATGTGACTCAGAGGCACAGTATAGCAGTATGCTTTCTGGTATGCCATTGCAAGCTGTGAATATTCCAAAATTTTGCCTTAAATCTACTAATATTTACCCAAATCTAGAAGGGAATAGAAGACAGTTATTCCTTTTTCTAAACTGGAGCCTACCTACACTTGGCATAGCCCCTGGCCTTGACCAAACGCAAGAAACCTCACTGAATACCAACGATACCACATAGGAAAAAGAATGTATATTTGTAAATACAGTAAACAGAAAAATAATAACTTTGGCTTTTACATTATCCTTTATATTATTCATAGCATGTTCACAGATAAAATTTCATCTGATTCTAATGTCATTGTTGAGATGGTGGCAAGGCAAGTTATTACTCTGAATTCACAAGTAGCCAAATTGACAACTATTCAATGTTTAGGAAACAACTCTCCAACTATCAATGACATGGCCCACATCTCCTGACTCCTCGTCTATTTTCTGTGTGGTTTTATGGGCATCAAACTATGAACAATATTCATTATAAGACTATTTTAACCCTAAGATGACTAAGTTGCCTTTGCTATAATTTAAGAATCCAACTTACTTCCATGCAAGTAAGATGTTAAGATAATCACCTTGGTTATGCACTTTCAGACTCAATTTCACAGAGAAGCCCCAGGCTGTCATCACACTTTCAGTGCAGGATGAAATAAATAAAACTCCAATGAGACCACTAAAAGCATATGTTAAATAAGACATCATTTCTCTAACCAAACAATAACAAGCACCCTAGACTGCAGAGAATGTTGGCTCTAACAAGCTCCTACAAGATGTAGATCATCTCTGCTTGTAGCACGTACATGGGATGTCCTGGAGACAGGGGTACTTCAGAAATGGTGATTCAAATATTCAACCAAAGTAATGGACTTCAGAGCAATCACACAGTATGTTAATTTTTAACAAAATATATTACTGAATCTCAGTACCTTTTTGAAAAAGCCAAGTTATATCTTGTTATTTATAGAATTATTTATACAGGGCAAGAGAGAAGGATTTTAGACTTGCAAGAAAAGTTCTCCTCTGTCCTCCAGTAATTACTTCTATACCTTCTGTCACTGTGCTTTATATACTCATTCATCAAACACTGTCTGAGAAAAAAACTCATATGCTTAATGGGTTCCTGAGATGCAAAATGAATGAGACATAATGCTTGCTTTAAAGGAATTCACAGTGTAGGAGAGTGGTCAGGGAAAGTGTAGATTACCATTATTAGACTTGCTGTTTTGATGTGGAATTCTCTCTCTCTGAGTTCTCACATTGACTAGTTATATGATTTTTTTTGGAAAAGTCTCTAAATTTGTGTTCCTGATTCTTTGAAATGTCAATAATCTGAATCAGGAGAGGAAGCATTTTTGTAGTGCCTACTATTTGCCAGACACTGTTTTACATGCTTTCAATGTATTATTGCATTTATCCTTTCAATAATCCCAATCAATAGTTACTGTTGTTATTCCTGTTTTATAGATGAGAAAATTGAGAGATGATATGACTTATTTATGGTTATTTAGCTAACAAGTGTTTGGTGCAGGCCATCAACTCAAGCAATCAGAGTGGAGAAGTACATGTCAGCATGAGAACCATGGGTGCTAGAAGGCAAAGGATTTTGAGGTTAGAAGCTTCTCTTTGCTATTTGTTTAGACATATTCTTTTAGAAAGAATGCCCCTTTCATTTGTTCCTCCAGACCCACTCTCCCTTTTTCCTTGTCCTGGCCAGTGCCTTGGGAGCTGACACAAGTGGATCACGGCATCAATAGGCTATTTTGCCTTTGGCTGCAGTAGAATTCAGTCAGTGGAAGGTACCAGCAAGAGGATAGATGGAGGAAGGCAAGTGAGGTCAGAATATTTATGGCTTTGTTGAGTTTCCTTCCTGTGAGACTGTCTGTGTTCCTTTCACAAACTCTGCTGTCAGAGCCCTTCCTCATTCAAACTTTTCTATCCCTGGTTCTCGTTAAGGCCATTGCTTCCTCTCATTATCACTTTGTTTTAGGGTTGGTAAGTAGACCCCAATGGTGCACTATTACTAGTGATTCCATTGCACCTTTATAAACAGTCCCTTAATTCATCCTCCTCAAATTCCCTGAATGATTTTAACCTGAGTGTCCCATCTGTTCCCTCCAGGGAATGAGATAAATCCCAGTTTCACAAAGCACTAAATGATCAGCATTCCTGGTCTCAACTCACCCTTTATACTCTAATTTTTCTACTTCATTTTTCAGCATTACTGTCACATGAGCCTTTTTAAATCCTCAAACTTGGATGCACCTTCTTTTTGTAGAGATTTTACATATCCTGTTTCTTCTACCTGGAATGCACCTTCTCAATATCACTGCTCCCTTCACCCCAACAAACACGCATGCATGCATGCACACACATACTCAACAGACCTACCGGCCACATATAATAGATCTCAATATTTTTCAAGTTAATTCACAGAATTAAAAGCCAGAGACTGCCCTCTTCAAATTTTTCTTGAACAGTTTTTATCCTTTAGAGTCCTATTATTATGGAACCGTTTATAGTAGCGTATTTTCCTAACACATATTCTGTGAGAGTGGAAAACTGAGTTCTGAGTAACTTAAGTGACTTCTTTAAAAAACTTAAGTAGTAAGTGACAGCACCATGAATTAATCCCAGGACTGCTTGAATTCATGCCTGTTGGGCTCTCCCTAGTGAGGCAGGCCCAGGCAACACTGTTCTGCATGCTGCTCAACAAAGGTTTTCTGTCAGGCCCTAAAAATACAAGGCGCTTCAATAAAACATTTAACAGATGTGGTGGAGACTATTTTTTTCTAGACATTTCTTTTTCTATTTTGTTGTCAATATGTTCTTTCCACCCACTACTTTTATGAAACCAAACAAAGCAACACTTTCTGTGGTGCACACAATTGCAATTTTGCAAGTGCTTTATTTTTGAACAGATGAAGGAATAATGGCTATCTTCAGGGAAGCTTATTTGAAACCTCTTAGATTGCAGTGAGGCACAATAATGAGAAACATTAGCTCAGGTAATTCAGCTCCTGGGGTAGTTTAATTTGAAACAATTGAAGTTGTGAATGAGAATACCCAGCATTTTCCCTCTGGTTTGTGGAGAGAGAACCAAGGGGGCCTTCGACAGGAAGCTGGAAGAGGCAGCTTGGTAGGCAGCAGAGCTGTGACTTGCTTTATTTCCAACTTCCTCGTGCCAACTCCAGTGGCACAGTTGTTTCCTATTGAGAACAGATTCTGTTTGTTCAGTGCATGTTTGTGAAGAGAGAGATTTTCAGACACTCAGATATAATGGAGCATTCACACATTCATAACTCCGCTAAATTTGCCCCCAGGGCACATGGAGATGATGCCAGAAGCACAAGCTTGCCCGGAAATGATGATGGAAATACAGCCTCTGTTGACTTAGGGTGAGTCCAGGCAAACAGCCCAGCCACCCAGTGCCACAGATTCATGTGTAGAGCATGCTGGCTCCTGCTCTGACCCCTCAGGATGACACTGAGGTGACCTCCTCTCCAGAGCATTTTGTTGATTAATTCACTTCAGAGAGGTGGGTTGGGATTCGATTTCTGATAAGTCTCTTCCTCATTTTGCTCCTCAATGTCGTTGCCTACTTTCTTCCATACCAGTGACCCAGTGAAATCTATGGATATTGCAAATCAAGTCATCCCAGATCCTTGCTTAAAGGATTTCCTATTCTTCAGAAAAAAAAGTCTGGATCACTTACCCTGGCTCTCCATGATCTGCCCTCCAACTCACCTTTTAGCCTCATGGTTCATCCCCTCATTTTCCCCTCATGCTGCTGCTGCTGCTGCTGCACAGAATGCTTCATGGGCCCTGAACATGATCCCTTACATGGCTATGTCTTTGCACATGCCACTCCCTTTCTTGCCAATTTCCTCCTCCCTTGGTCCCTATCACTAAGCAACTCCTCCTTTGCAGTGCTTTCTCTGAGGTCTGCTTTCTCCTGCCCTGCCAAGAGCACCAGAAGTCCAGGGACTTTTCTCCAAAATAGTACTTCCCATTTTCATCTTTACAAGGTGGCATCAAATATAAGGCACATTTCACATAAATGTGAAAATATGAAAAAAATAGGCAAACCAGACTGATTAAATATGGCATTATAATTTTCTGTTTACTTGCTTCTGCTATTAGGCCTTTTGCAGACAAGTGTTTAATCATTCACTTCTGTAACTTAGTTCCTACCACAGTGTCTGGTTCATATTAGGCCCTTAGGAATTTTTTTTCCAATAAGCAAAAGAGATATTATGGGTGATGAACCAGGTGGTATCTGTAGAGTGTTCAGATATGATCCACTATAGAATTAGGAAAGCAAGTCTTTACTACTCCTAAAATATTGGGAGCTGGATATAGAAAAAGCTAATTTTCCTATACAAATTTTAAATACATTTAGAAAAAGTAAATTATTTACTAAACCCTGAATGTTTGAGGCTTAGTGTGGGAGGAACTTTTACATACATTGTCTAATGTGATTGTCACTAAATCCCTGGTGTAGATGTGGTCTTAAATGTTTAGAGATGGAAACAATCTCAGAAAAGGAAAATGGTTTGTAAGGTCAAACTACATGTTAAGTGACAGAGACACAATTCAAATACAATACTCATACCTCAAAGTCTTTAGTCTTTATATTATGTTGCTTTCCTTCTTCCCTATTCCTCTCAATATTTCCCAAAATGTGAGATGTCTCTAAAAGAGATTCATAAAAAGAAAAGGCACTAAATACCACTGAATCTCATGCTGACAAAATTATTCCGTTTTATGCAGCCTTTTAGATCAACTCAAGGAGACAATCTCCCTTTGGTGCTGGGACACATTTACTTATAAAAATGTGCTAAGGTATTTTCACAATAAAAGGGGAGCAAACCTGGGACTCAACACGTTGGCAAGCAGGAGTATCTGCTTAATCACTGTTTTCTTGTCATCATATTTATTTTTAGGCTATCTTCTATTTATGATAAGCTAAATGGCAATTTTGCTCCTACGTTTATAGTAGTGACATAGTGTTTTCTTTAAACATATTTAAGTTTTCAAATATGGAATATAAAGAAAACTCTGAGGAAAATTGTAGTGCAGATTGTTCTCAAATAAGGTAAAATCCATGAAGGTGATAAAAGAAAGACCATAGTCCGAAAAATCAAAACTGCCTTCCAGTGATGGTAACAGAGTAATTATAAGTTTGTAGGCTACCTGATCTTTCTTTGATCTATCACTATTTAATGCTCTTCACTCAATAAAGGAGTATGGTTTTAATGATATGAGATTAGTTAAAGGCACAAATAATTTTCAAATCTTGTACTGCTAAATGTCCTGTCTCTCAGATGGAAAGTAACACTTTTCATTAGCTGGCCACAGTCATCCCTAGGTATCTACAGAGGATTGGTTCCAGGACTCCTACAGATACTGAAATCCATAGATGCTCAAGCCCCTCAAGCCCCTCATATAAAATGGTGTAACATTTGCATATAACCTACACACATCCTCCTGTCTACTTTAAATTATATCTAGATGATTTAAACCTGAAAAATTATATTATCTGCTGGAGGCCCCGTGGCATAGAAATTTGAAGTGATGACAGACACACCCAGTCAGATGCAGAGAAAAATATATGGACAGGTGTCATATATGAGAGAAGCAGTGTAGTTATGGATAGGGAGACATCTCTATCTCCCCTCATGTGGTGGAAAAGAGAAGAATGCCTTTATGTTTACAGTGACACTGTCCATTAATTTAACTAGGATATGCTTATATAGAACCTACCAAATCCCAGGCACTGGCCTAAGTGTTTTTAGATATTAACTTAATTCACAAAATTTCTATATGTGATAGGTACTGTAATATTTTACAGATGAAGAAACAGAAGCACAGTTAAGTAATTCATCCAAGATCACACAGCCAATGGGAGGAGTGAACCCCATACACTCAAGTACCAATACCACACTCTTAATCACTAAGCCAGGATCAATCTGATTATCCACAAGTGTTCTCCTGGAGGGACTCAGAAATGAGTTGTGCAGAGCAATGCAGAATCATTCCTTGGACTACTTCCAGCAGAAATAAGACGGAGAGAGAAGGTTCTTGTTCACTAATCCTCAAACATTGCAATATGTGTACATGTCAATCAGCAATAAACTTAAATATAAGATCACCGATTTCATGAACTTTTCCTCAACAACACCATTCATTTATCATTTTAACTAAGTACCATCTCCTTTAACAAGAGACTGATTCCATTCACAATTACTAATTCTTACACTAAGCTACAAGCAAAAGTGTAGATGTTGAATTACAAGCATTCATATCTTGGAGAATTTGTACAATCTGACTCACAAAATAAAAAAAAAATACTTAGGGGCAGAACATTTTCTGTATTATTTCTGAAAGGGTTTGGTTAAAAAGGCATGAGAAAAATCACGTTAGAAAGCAGTTTTAAAAATAAGGTGACCATCCATCCACGTTTTTACCTATCATCACAGGAAAATTATTAATAGCACCTTCCAAAATTCCCCAGGTTAGGTGATAAATTATATCGCAATACTACTAAAAGAACATTTCATGTTAGGGACTTCACTTTCCAGTGTGGTGGAGGATAGTAATACAGAGATAAAAGACATATTTGCTGCCTTCAAGGATCTCACAGACTGGATTTTACTCTGCTTTAAGGGAGATACTTAAATAGAAAATTACAATATAGTGCAATAAATGCCAGAACACAGATGTTGAAACAATGTGCCTGGGTAGTAGAGAAGGGGCCCTAAATCTTGAGTGAGGAAGAGTGAGGGCTTAGGGACTGCTTCCAGGAGCAGTAACACAACTGGACCTTCAAAAATCACAGATATTGATCAGTACTTGAAGATCTGATGGAAGATAAACATTCAAAAGAGAAGGACAACAAGTGAACTTTGATGGGTTATGTAAGGCAGGTAATAACACATACTCATCAAAAGCACAGGATTTGGAAACAGAATGTCAGATTTTGAATCCCAAGACTATGAAATTCTAGCTGTGTGTCTTTGGGAAGTTAGTGAATCTCTTGGAGTCTTAGTTTCTTCAATGGTACAATGGAGAATAGTGATAATCTAACACATAGGGTTGTGGTGAGGCCTCAGTAAATTAATACATTTAAGCACTCTAAAAAGTGTGTGATACATAGTAAGTGCTTTAATAGATTGGTTTAATAAGTTTGATATATGTATTGTGTATGTCATAAGTTGAGAGATGGAGACAGATTCTTGGGTGACATACCCAAGGAGTTTGCACTTGATTCTAAGGGAAATAATTATTGAAGGGGAGAGACACATAGAGGAGTGATAAGAACAGATTGGATTTTTTAAAGGTTAATCATTCTTGGCAAGTGTGGGGAGGATGGAATAGAGACGAGATTAGCAGAAAGCAGAGAGAGAAGATGTTGCAGTCGATGATGAATGGCAGCAAGGAAGGAGGAAAAAAAAAAGAAACCCTGCTCTACTCAGGAAACATTTTAGGCAGCACCACCTAACGCCATGTCAAAACATTCACCTTCATCATGCTACAGTGCATCCTCACCACAAAAGCTAATTAACCAAAATAAAGTGTGGGGATGAAATGTGGGTCTTCAAAACAGTGATACTTTTAGCATTTGTTTTTAAAAGATACATTTAGAGGTGACTGAATGTAAAAGCCAGAAAATGCCTAAAGGAATGGTCTAGTCCAGTGGTTCTCCAGCCTGGCTGCCATTAAATTCTCTTGGGGAGATTTTGCAAAATACCAATCCCGAGTACCCATACTTTGTGAATTAAGTAAGGGTCCCTGGGAATGCAGCTCAAGCACTGCTGAGTCTTCAAGCTCATCAGGTGATTCTAATGTGCTTCCAGGCTGAGGAACCCCCATTGATCTCATCCAAACCCACACTGTACAGAGTAGAAAGTGAGTCTCAGATATTCTACTCTTTTATGATATGGGTAATTATTGTGTTAACTGTCTTACCGATAACACATGTAGTTTCTTACATACTTATAACAAGATTAGAATCTCTTGAACATTTGATATAAAATCATATGTTTATGCTGATGCAAGAGATGGTGAGATAAGAGATGAAAGGAAAATTACAAAACAAAGGAAAAGAAGTAGAGGGAAAGAGTTTATGCAAACAATATGAAGTGAGACCATGTATTCATTTCACAGACCAAGGGAAGACAAAGCTTATTGTCATAGGAAAAACTAGCTTCCTTCCAGACTGAATGGGGAAATGGTAGTTAGGAGAGAACAGAAAAGTATAGAGTGAAGAAGAGGAAGAAAAAAAAAATCCTCCATGAAAGCAAAGGGCTGTGACTAATTTGTTCATTTTCCATCCTCAGCACCAAGGACAGCACTTTGCAAATAGACTAGTCCTATGTTTTATTTAAGGTCTGAATAGAAGGAAGAAAGGCAGGCATGGAGAGGGCAAAAGGATCAAGCAGTTACTCATCTGCTTTTTCTCCTTGGTCCATTAAATCTGGCTGAACAGTCTCAGAGATGAGAAAATAATTTTCAAAATATTCAGTTCCTCTTATATGCTAGGCTTATTTTTCTGGCAGAAATGGCTTTGAATTTCTTTAGCAGAGGAATTACCAATGGTTCTCATCCTAGGTTTGGTGTTCTATGTAGCCATGACTTTTACTGATGCTCTGTGTGTAAGAGTGTGGTCTCAATGGAGAGTAAGTTCTGGTTTTAAAATCAGGCCCTGTTCCTTACTACCTGACTTGGGGCAAGATCCTTCACTGCTTTTAGCATTAGTTTTCTTAAAATGGGTACTGCTATGGGTTATTGTTTCTGTTTCCCTCACATTCATATATTGATAACCTAAGCCCTAGTGTGATGGTATCTGGAGGTGAGCTTTTGGAAGATAAAGAGGATTACATTATGTCGTGAAAGTAGGACCTCATAATGAGATTAATGCCCTTATAGAAAGAGACAAGACATCTCCTTTCCTCCATAGGCATGCACCACAAAAGGGCCATCTGAAGATGTAGTGAGAAGACAGGTGCCTGTCAGTAAACCAGGAAGCAGGCCCTCACCAAACACCAAAGCTACTAGGGCCTTAATTGTGGACTTCCTCACCTCCAGTACTATGAGAAATTAATGTCTGTTGTTCAAAAAGCCCAGTCCCTAGTATTTTGGCAAAGCAGCCCAAACTGACTAAGATAGGTATATTCCAGGTGTTGGAAGTGTTGATGAGGTGGACACACATGAATTTATTAGGACCTTAACATATTGTCGGGCCGGGCGCGGTGGCTCAAGCCTGTAATCCCAGCACTTTGGGAGGCCGAGACGGGTGGATCACGAGGTCAGGAGATCGAGACCATCCTGGCTAACACGGTGAAACCCCGTGTCGGGCCGGGCGCGGTGGCTCAAGCCTGTAATCCCAGCACTTTGGGAGGCCGAGACGGGTGGATCACGAGGTCAGGAGATCGAGACCATCCTGGCTAACACGGTGAAACCCCGTCTCTACTAAAAAACACAAAAAACTAGCCGGGCGAGGTGGCGGGCGCCTGTAGTCCCAGCTACTCGGGAGGCTGAGGCAGGAGAATGGCGTGAACCCGGGAGGCGGAGCTTGCAGTGAGCCGAGATCTGGCCACTGCACTCCAGCCTGGGTGACAGAGCAAGACTCCGTCTCAAAAAAAAAAAAAAAAAAAAAAACAACAAAAAAAAAAACCATATTGTCAGTGCTTATAAATGTTAGGCCTTGTATTGTGGTACTGCATTTATTGTCTTATTATTTTAATGATTATAGTTTGATCCATCCCATTTCACACTGATGAGAGCAAAAAACCAGGATGTGAGAAACCACACAGTTAGGAGTTGGTAGGGGTAGATTCCATTGTATTTGTTGTATTTGTTTTGTTCTCATGCTGCTATAAAGAACTGCCAGAGACATGGTAAGTTATAAAGGAAAGAAGTTTAATTGACTCATGGTTCTGCAGGGCTAGGGAGGCCTCAGGAAAATTACAATCATGGCAGAAGCATCCTTCTTCACATGGTGGCAGGAAGGGGAAGTGCCCAGCAAAAGAAGGAAAAACCCCTTACAAAACCGTGAGATCTCATGAGAATACTCACTGATTATCACAAGAAAAGCATGAGGGTAACTGCCCCTATTATTCAATTACCTCCCACCGGGTCCCTCTCACAACATGTGGGGATTATGAGAACCACAATTCAAGGTGAGATTTGGATGAGGACATAGACCCAACCCATATTGCTCGTCCTTTGCCCAACCTTTTGTTTCAAACTCAAAACTCCTAATTGAACTAGGTTTGGTTTGGCCCATATTCCCATTGTGACCACAGATTGGGGATAAAGTGTTTTAAGGTAACATGAGATGTCTATATACCATCCCTCAGGTGTCCAGTACTATGCCAATGTGACAAATTTCTTTGCAAAAGATTGCAATTATCATTCTTTAGAGTATAGTAAAATAAATAGGAACTACTGTGACTGAAAAGAGAATTCTTGTTTCTTTAAATACTTGTCTTAGTGATCTTGATTATTCCATGGGGGTGTAGAGGATTTACAACATGGGACAGAAAGGGGTTATCTGGGGAGAGGACCCAGCCCTTTCTCCAGGTTACAGACATCTACCAATGCTTTAGAGTTTATATATAACAAGATTTTAGGCTGGATTCTTCATTTTGGATTGCCCATTTTGAGAAAATATTTGCTAATTAAGTCAAAAATTATATGATATCCCCCAATTTAAAGCATGCTTCAGTATTAGTTTGCTAGGCCGACCTAACAGAATATCACAGATTGAATGGCTTAAACAACAGAAATTTATTTTTCTATAGTTCTGAAGGTTAGAAGTCTATGATCAAGTTGGTTAGCAGGGTTGGTTTCTGCTGAGGCCTCTCCCATTGACCTATAGATTGTTGACCTCAAGCTGCCTACTCATGTGGCTGTCCCTCTATGCATGGTGCCCCTGGTGGATATTTCTCCTCTTATAAGGACATCAGTTATATTGGATTATGGCCACACAAAAACAGTCTCATTTCGACTTAATCACCTCTTTATATACTTATCTCCATATATTATTACATTCTAAGGTCCTGGAGGTTGGGCTTCAACATATGAATTTTGGGCAGTCACATTTCAGTCCATAACACCTTATCAATGAGTCTTCAATGGATCATATGATTGGGATCATATGAAACGGTCCTAAAATATCTTTCGTATTACTGTCAACTACCTTCCCAGAGAGCCAAGTAAACACCAAACATTTAGGAGTAGCTGAATTTCTTTTGGGGATCATAACAAATATAGGGGTTTTATTGGACAGTAATTTTGGTGACACCTGTGAAAACTGAGCAAAGCAGGACTGGAAAGAAAGAGAAGCTGCACTGTGAGGCAGTTGCAACAGAGATCTTTCACTGATCATTTGAAATTCCTGAGCTGGATAACCTTGCAGAGTAGTCCCAGTCTAAGGTATTTATTCCTTTTTGTACCTCCGTATTGGCAGAATGCTACCACAGATGGGGAATACCTCAGATAAGGCAGATTCCTTATATCTATCACAGGCTATATGGTAGATATAGTTACTTCATAGTAACTACATAGAGAGTAAACTAAAAATAAACTCCTAACCCCCAACCAACAGACTGAATTAATGTCCCCTTGACTAACAGGACACCAGACAACCTTAAAAACTGAATTCCCTACCGTAATGGGAAGGGAGGTCAAATATGACTCATTTTATCCCTTCCTTTTTGGACTTTAGACACAACAGCAGGCCAGCATTGATTTTAGAATGGATATCATGAGACTAACAAAAGACATTCTTTGTGATAATAAGATACCAAATTATAAACATGACCTAAGTCTATGCCAGACAAGAGTTAAGTCACATAACCCTACAGGTCATGCTGACCCAGTGCATTGGTTAACAGCCTTCCTTGTCTTAACCTAAACATTCCTTTATGCTCAATCCAAGTTTTTAGAAAAGTTTTACTCCTGTAACCAATTGCAAATTAAAGAACATATTTATGACCTGTAAGCCCCTGCTTCAAGATACTCTACCATTTTGGGCCAAACCAATGTAACCTCCATGTATTGATTTATGACTTTGTCCATAACTTCTACTTCCCTAAAATGTATAAAACAGAATCATGACCTAACTGTCTCTACTAGAAACACCTGCTCCAAGATTCTGGTTGGTCTCTTTTCCAGGGAAAACATACAAAAGCAAGTTGGTGGAACAAACTACAGGCCCCACCTCTGAAGCTGACCTTCAGTCCTCAGATGTTGCTATTGTTATTATCTCTGGTGCATTCTGAAGTTCCCTGACTTCCTAGAACCCTTGACTATGCTTGTCTTTATCGCTTACCTAATTGTGATCCAGAATGCATCCCTGAGGGGTCTGACTTCCTGATCACCACACCCTTCTTAGTCCATGACCACTGTACTTGTCAATTTTCTGTCAAGATATGGCAAGGAGGTACCAAAAGACAACCCAGTGATTATACTCTTCCCTGTCATTGTAAAAACTGTGTCTCTGCAGCCCCAGCACTCTCTGTCAAGATGGTGGTTTCTTTCCTTGCTTGTTGACTTCTTCATTCAAGAAGCCTACAGAGGCTGAGTGGCAGCTAAATCTAAAAGGTTATTGGGAAACTCACTGTGTTCCTTGCTGGAGGCATTCTCTCCTTGGGAAGCAGGACCTCTGGAGCCACAGAATCCAGATGTGTAGGGATGAAAAGCACAGAAAACCCAAATGGGACATGTGGAGTGATGGTTAAGTAGGACCACTCATATATCGATTGCCTTGTTGCTGCACAAATGTATGCTGCCTACTAGGGACACAGAAGCACTTCACTGGTTACAGCTGTTTATTTCGTCTTATAAAATGGCACCCCCTCCTTGCAGGGCATTGTACCTAAGCGAATATCTCAGTTGTACCTTCAAGAGCCTGCCCCATTGCTGTATATCTCTAGCAGCTTCTGGTAGGTGCCAAATGTGTAGGACCAGTCAGTCCCATCCACATGTGACCACTGTCACACCTCCTTGGCTAGTCTGTGAGTTCCTTTGTCTAGTGCAACATTATACAGGATGCCATGGTGGTAGATTACTCTATGAGCTGCCATAGTGGTTCTAGCTGAGACCCTGTGAAAAGGAAAGGCAAATCTTTACATGGAAAATATTCCTATTTCAGTCAGAGTAAGTTATTTGCCCTTTCGAAGTAGAAGTACAATGCAGACAACATGCCACCAAATAGCTGGTTGGTCTCCTTGAGCAGTTGTGCCATACTGGGGACCCAGCTGTTGTCTCTATTGCTTCTAGGTTGTATTTTTGAAAGTGGCAGTAACTATATCAGTTCTGAAGAATGAGATCCCATGCTTTCGGATCCATCCATCGCCTGTAGCTACTCTCTTCTTGAGCCCATACTGCTAGCAATGGGATGCCTGATAACAGAGGATGGCTAATATTAAATAGTTGTTTGATGTCTCCTGTGTAATAGATGCTCTCTGATAAACTTTAACATGAAATACAAAGATCTTCACACTCTGGCCACTCCCATAGGTTCATATACATACCTTTTCCGCAGTCTTTCTGGTTGATCCTGATTACCTTTTATCTATTTTATTTGCAAGCCTCTCCCTAATCAATCAGCCAAACCATTCAACTCTGTCCAATAATTCATACTCATTCACTTTAGGCCACTTTTCTTCCCACATGGGAGGATTTCCTGTTACCATTATCTTTCGGGACTCCCCTGAGGTCTATGGCATAGAATGCTTCCAACTGCACACTGTCCTCCCCAAATCTCTTTTGCTATAAACATACACAGAACTTGCTCATTCTTGAATCAAGCTTACCTTTTGTCTTCTCTGACATTGAGTCATAGAAGACTTCTCATGCAGCCATAGGTGTTAGCTCTGGGAGAAATGCTGACGTAACAGTATTTAAATCAGTATTTGAGTGAATGGCATTAAACCTGGACTCTCTGCTCATGCAGCAAATTAGTGTCCACTAGTCTTGCTCATGCTTGATCCACATATACAACATTTACACTTATAATGAAATTCTACTATCCCCTCCAGACTTGTCTCTATTTGAAGTAAGAGGGCAGCTTTTGTACTCGTACAAAAGCTTTGTTGAAAGCAGGCTGCCCCCATGGAACGGGATTGCCTAGGATAAGGCAGTTTCCTAGCTGCTCTTAGATGATGGAGATGCCCAGAGAGAGACTCAGCTGTGAGTTGTCAGCAATCAACACTCCTGGCAGCCAAAGGAATGATTGCCTTGTTCCTGAAGAGAAATCTTTGTCACCTCACAGCTTCTACTGCACACATTTTAAGGATTATAAGAAAGAGATAAGGCCTAGGAAATGGGAAAAGTTTGGAAACTCTAAACCCTGCTTGGGATCTGATTCCATGATGAGTTTTTCATTCATATACTTTTTTTAAAAAATGCCATAGTGAAAAGTTAGGTTCAAAGCCTCTGTCTCTACGTACAAGTCTAAGTCACTTTCACAGCTGACCCATGTAAAGAATGTGAATATAGAACACATTGTCATTCCCAAATATCTTAGAGGCCATAAGTGAGAATGACCCTTAGAGAATAACTAATACAACTTGTTTTTTTTCTTTTTGTCAGAATGGGAGACTAATGCAGACTTATTTCTGTCTCAGTTTTCTGCATCTGTAAACTTGAAATAGCAATAGTCCTTACTCATAGGTTGTAACCACTTGTAGAATCTGACACCATATAGCTAGAGAGTGTGTGGAAAGGGCATTTGATCTCAAGGAAAATGGTTGTAAATCCTCAACTTTGTTCAATCCAACATACATTCATAATTTCTACTTTCACAAATATGCTTAATGAAGGAGACCATTTTTTTCATTCATTCAGCCTGGACATATTGATGTCTTGTCTGATCCAGAAACAATGCCAACACCTGAAAATTTGACCATTAAGAATACTTCCTTTCACTGAGCCTGCAGTCTAACTGGAAAGATTCAAATTCATCAAATTATTAACAAGGAAATAAAAACATATTGCCACACTGGGGACTCAGATGTTGGCTCTGTTGCTTCTAGGCAGACACTTTGATGGTGACAGTAATGAGATCAAATCTGGAGAATAAGATCCCATGCTATTGGATCTATACATAGCCAATAACTACTCTCTTCTGAGCCCATTATGCTAGCAATGTAACAAGTGCTCTGAAAGAGAGGATATGGTTTCATGAATTTGCATAATAGTGGAAGTAATGGAAGATTTTGCTAAAGTAATATGTACAGCATATATGAAGCATTAAGAGAGTGAATTTGTAGAAAAAGGTGTTTTTAAGTATTTCAGGCAGAGGAAACAATACATGCTGAGAAGCTTTTGTAGAAGAGGACATGACACACATAAAGAATAAAAAGGTTATTCTAGCTGGAATAGAGAGAACAAACAGGAGCATGGCATAAAGAGAATCTGCAGGACAAACAGGGCCAGATCATATAGGGTCATGTTCAGAACTTTTGTCTTTACCCTGAGAGAAATGAGAAACCACTTTTTATTCAGGGGAGTTAATAATCAGATCTGCATTTTTAAAAGTTTCCCTTGCTACCCCGTGGAGAATGGATTGGCAGAGGACAAGTCTGAATGACAGTAAAGAATTTTGAGTCTATTGTAGTTTTCCTGATGAAACATGATGACAGCATGGATTAACTGTGCTAGCAGAGCTGGAGAAAAGTAGATGGATTTGAACAGAATTTAGTCAGTAAAATTGACAACACTTGATACTAGATTACATATGAGAAAGAAGATGTCCAGGATGACTCTCTGGGTTTTTGGTTAGCACAATTGAATGGAAATAGTGCCAAGATATAAACATTAAAGCATTCTCAGGCAAAATGTGATTATATATTTAATGAGTTCACTTGTATACAAAGAGAAATCTATTACTTTAGAAGTTTTGTCAGTATTATGATCCTTGATTTTTGAATTGTGTATTCTTTAGGAAATTAATAAAAGTTACAAAACCTCTGTCTAGACAAAAGCACTTTCCTAATCACTCACAATTGTGCATGTATTTTATGGGTCTGCTTCATTCAAGTAAGTTTCATATCACATGGCATTTATGTAGTCCATGCATCTGAGGCTAGGAAACCACTAAATCTTTATAATGTGTACCTTGTGGCTGCACTTGTATATTGCAGTATACAAAGTTAGAAGATAAAGAACATGATTTGCATTGCTGCTACAGGTATCCATTTATAGTATTTTACTGTTGGTTAACAAATGAGTGTTGAGTGAGCACTTGCAAAGCACTATCCTAATCTTTGGAAGGAATTGCAAAACATAAATGATCCTCTGGGAACCCATACAAAAGCGCATCAATCCTAATGACAGAACCAAACACAAGGGTCGCCACGGCACTACTGTCAGGAAAAAGTGCTTCAGAGAAAAACTGCCTTCTGTCAGCTGCTCTTCACATTTATGGCTTTGTGTGACCTTAGGGGAAAATAAAAATCTTTCTTCCCCAGGGAAAGAGTCATTTGGATGCAGCTGTATTTCAAAGAGAATTGCTGACTTAGAATCTGATTCCATGATGAACATTTTATAAAAATACTATATATAGCAATTATATACACTACATACTGTGTACACATGAGACAAATTATATGCCAAATCAGCTCTTGTGCCAATCTGGAAATATTGAAAAAAGGATATGTGCTTAAATTGCAGCTGGCAGGCTTAGAAAGAAAAAACTTTTAAAGGAAAATCACATACACAGTGATATAGCATCACCTTCTCCAAAGATTCTTTTAAAATTATATAATCATTTGATACTAAATTTAATTAGTCTTTTTTGCAGTTTAGTGATAAGTTATCAAAGATTTCTTCCATTTCTCTTCATTTCTCTTATTCAAAGCTAATAAAACCAAATACATGTTGAGGGTTTACTGCATGTCAAATACTGGGTTAGCACTTTACATTATGTCATTTAATCTTTACAAGCATTCTGTGAGATAGGTAGCGTTATAAAACCCATTCTGCTGAAAAATAAACTAGAGTCAGAAACGTCACATAATTTTCCCAGCAGGGCTTCATTATCAAATATCAAATGTCATAATCCAGGTGTCTCTGACTTGGAAATCCCAATTATTGTTATTATTATTAATTTTTTTTTTTTTTTTTTTTTGAGACGGAGTCTCGCCTGAGCTGAAGTGCAGTGGCCGGATCTCAGCTCACTGCAAGCTCTGCCTCCCAGCTTTACGCCATTCTCCTGCCTCAGCCTCCGGAGTAGCTGGGACTACAGGCGCCCACCAACACGCCCGGCTAGCTTTTTGTATTTTTTAGTAGAGACGGGGTTTCACCGTGTTAGCCAGGATGGTCTCGATCTCCTGACCTCGTGATCCGCCCGTCTCGGCCTCCCAAAGTGCTGGGATTACAGAAATCCCAATTATTATCTTACAGATGACCACTTCACCTAAACCACACGTCCCACCAAGGTGGACATAATGATTATTTAATATTCAAATCACATGTCATTCTTAACCACGGAAGGGAGGCAGGGAAGTACTGGGTAGAGAAGGGTGGGGTCCCTGACACAGGCTCCACCCTCGGGCCTGTGCCTATAGACCTAAGTGATAACAGGCACTCCTGTTTTTCTGCTCAAATGTTGCATTTTCGAAGACCACTCTGGCCTGCCACGCCCCCATTCTGTGCCCATAAAAAACCTGAAACCCTAGCAGGCACAGACACAAGCAGCTGGACATGGAGAGGAGCAGAAAAGCACACCCACAGACAGACACTAGCAGACGCTGGCAGACCATCAACAGTGAAATTCAGTCAGGAGCAGTGGGAGGAGAGCCCCACCACTGGGCGCAGGACTCCAGGGAAAGAGTACCTTCCCACTCCATCCCTCTTCTGGCCTCCCCATCCATCTCACTGACAGCTAATAAAACTTGGTACCTATCCTCCAAGCCCATGTGTGACCCAAGTTTTTTGGTACACTAGGGCAAGAACCCAGGATACAGAAAACCTTCTGTCTTTGTGGTAAGGCAGAGGGTCTAATTGAGTTGATTCACACAAGTCACCTGAAGAGGGCAAACCTGAAAGAGCAAACTATAATACATGCCCACTGAGGTTTTGGGAGCTGTGAACACTCAACCCCAGACGATGCCGATGGGGTGGGAGCCCATAAATGCTCCACACGACCTACACTTCTGTATGCTTCCCCTAGGGCTTCCAGCAACAGAGCATAGAAAAAGCAAGCCACACCCCTGTCTCACGCCCTGGGAGGGGGATAAGGGAACAACACTCCCGTTTCAATAACACAACTACCAAAAATAGGTGTTGATTCCTTGAAAACTCAGTTACAAATATTATTTCAGGACCACTGTATTTGGAAGGTATAGAAAAGCCCCAGGAAATATTCAAATATAAAAGTGAATTTAATCGAAGTCATCTTATTAGACTCATATGAATGTTTCTTAGGCAATGGGAAAGATAAAATTACTTGGGATCTAGAAGACTTAGTCAAAAAAAGTCATAGTTATTTCCTAAAAATACTGACCTGAAGCCATTCAAAGCAGCAATATCACACAAAGTAGAAATGTACCTTTGTGTGAAAAGTTCTTTTTAGTGAATTTCAGTATTTTGCCTTACAAAGCAAGTAGGACAGCTCTACTATATAAATAATGGAAGTACATACTTGGAAGATGGCGGGGTTAAGAAATGATCAAGCAATCTTTTTTTTCCCCCAACATCTAAGAACTGCACATTATAAAACATAAACTTATTTCTACATGTTATGTAATTATCTCTAGAGGTTATTAAATTTCAGAGACAACTCCTTTTGGTCTCCTTCTGAAAATATATTTGATGGAAATGAAGAGACATGCTAGCTCTTTGCTATTTTCTTTCTTTCTCCTATCCATGGGGATATGTTACATAATCAGACACTTCATTTACAAATTAATTTTGGAATTTTAAGTTTCATTACATGATCTATTTCCTTTTAATTTATCAGCTTGGTGAGATCAAATTCTTGTGTATTGTGTTTTTCTTGAAGTGAACTGTACCTTTTCCACACAGTCAGGTCTCCTATATTGCTATTATATATCAGTACAGGAAGAGAGTCGTATGGATTGTGGGGACAGGAGAGAGCAATCTTACATGGGCAGCCCATCCATACAGAGAGGTGAGCCCAGTCTCCCAGTACCGCGATGGGTGGGTAAGTCTGCCTATTTTCAGGGGTCAATTTCAGCAAGCCCACATGACATTAGACTAAGCTCCCAGCCTAGTGTCATCAGTATTTATGGTGAATACTTTTTTCCTCCACCTTTTGTTTCTCAACATTTTCAGAATCAGACAGGAATGAGGGAGACAATTTGAGAGCCTGCCCAGAATCTCAGGTTCCACTTCCTTGAAAGACTTTTCCCAGGCCCCTAGTCAGAAATCACCTTTCCCTTTCACATCTGACATCCTTGTCAGATGTCATACCTAGAGAGCTGTGAATAAATCTTCTCAATTATTCCATAGCTTTTGACCCACACACATAACTTATCTCTCTTGCATCAGTCATTAAATTGGTACAAGGCCATGTTTTATATGGTTAAGTTCAGAGCTCATGTAAGAATAGGTGCTTCATTGGGGAATTTAAAAATGCTTCCACTTGAAGATCTCAGTTTTTCACGTAGTCATCTTCTTCAAAAGTTATCTGTGTGGTAGGTGCCCTTTAGCATCCTAGCATATACATATACAAGAGGAATAATTAATCTGTCCCCACAGTATCATGTAATCAATAGCCTAACGTGATACTGCAGTCATAAGTAATCGTATCTATATAATAAAAGAAAAACACCCATAACATTGCTCTCTAAATAACCAAGAAAGTGCATTCCTAAATCATCTTCATCTGTATGGTCATGATAGTTTTAGATTGTCCAATCATGCATTTAAAAGCATCTAGGGCCCTGAAGAATTATAGATATTTTTTGGTTCAGTTTAACGCTTGTTCAAGCTCATTAGCATGGTCTCATAAAAAAATAGTTCTCTAAGAAGGATGGAGCTGGAAATGAAATTATGCCTGCTGTTCTTTCCACCTGTATTCCCCTTTGGTAGTCTTCATTTAAATTCACACTACATCACTTACACTTCACCACATCCTTGCATTCACCTCTACATTTTGTTGTGTGCTATTCATTGTACCTGCCTATCTTTGTACCTCTCTCCTGTCCCCATAATCCATACCACTCTCCTCCTGTACTGATATCTAATAGCAATATAGGAGACCTAAGTGTGTGTAAAAGGTACAGTTCACTTCAAGAAAAACCACAATACACAGGGATTTGATCTTACCAAGTTGATAAATTAAAAGGAAATAGATCATTTAATAAAACTTAAAATTCCAAAATTAATTTGTAAAGTAAGTGTGTGGTTATGCAACATATCTCCGTGTTCAATCACTCTGGTGGTTAGATATTATTGCAGTCATGTATTGAGTTCTGTGAAATGGGTACTATTATCTCCAACTTGAAGATTAGAAAACCAGGCCAGAGCATTTAGGTGACTTATTCAGATCAAGAAAGAGTCAAGATTAAACCATGTCTGTTTTACTCCAAAAATAGTGTTCTTAATCATGACAATTTTCTATCTCCTCGGGACTTGCTTACAAAGTTCACATTTATCTTTTACCCAGCCTGAGATGCCCTTCCTTCCCTCTCACCATCAAGATCCTACCATGCATTAGGAATGTGTTTTTCCCATACCTAACATTTCATTCCTTAGAAGGAGATCAATTAGTGTGACTCTAAGGTTTTCTCAGAGGAGGAGGAGTAACTTATTTGATAAGTTTCAAAAGAATAACCAGGCTCAGCTCATCTTTACCATATTTCCTTGGGGATTGATAACTGTTACAGAAAGAGCTGTCCTGGGGTTCTAAGTCTTACATGGGCAGCCCATCCATATGGAGAGGTGAGCCCAGTCTCCCAGTACCATGATGGGTGAGTAAGTCTGCCTATTTTCAGGGGTCAGTTTCAGCAAGCCCACTTGACATTAGACTAAGCTCCCAGCCTAGTGTCATCAGTATTTATGGTGAGTGCTTTTTTTCCTCCACCTTTTGTTTCTCAACATTTTCAGAATCAGGCAGGAATGAGGGAGACTGTTTGAGAGTCTGCCCAGAATCTCAGGTTCTGCTTCCTTAAAAGGCTTTTCCTAGACCCTCAGTCAGAAATCACCTTTCCCTTTCCTATCTTCTCACTACTTTGTATTTCCATACTAGCCTTTATACATGTTCATTTATATTAGTGGAAAATTCTGCAACTATCTATATGAAACTGCAGAAGCTCAGAACTGTTTTTCTTACCCATTTATAAGTGCTTCTCCCATAGGACCTAACATAGTGTTTTATAGATAGCAGGACCTCAAAAACACGTGTGTTTAATTGAATTGAATTGTTTCTATGCTATGTAATCTTCATGTTAGCTTTAAACTTTTTTGTCATTTATACTTTCCTTAATTCTGCAGTCTGTTAAGAGCCGTAGGAAATAGAAACTCCATTTTCTCCTCTCTGCAGTAGACCACTCAGTGCAGTGATTCAGGCACAGTGGAGAAGCTATAAAATTGCCGGCCTTCTGACTGACAGTGAGCCAGTTAACTGTTCCCACTAGGAGAATTGCCTGTTTGTTTCTCCTCATGTTGACTCTGATTACTCACCCTGTGCAGGCCTCCAGGATGGAGGCATGGAGGGTGGCCCTGAAATTAAGAGAAGGAACTTCGAGTCTCAGAAGTGGCAATACCCCCATGTTTGAAGCTGTGACATCTTCGGGAGTAGCTGGGAGCCAGCTGCCATTAAGTTTATTTTAGGCATGAGGAAACCTAGCATTTTTAACAGAAAATGGAGTCTTGTTGCATATCTTACAGTTTTATTCCAAATGAATATAAGCATGACAGTGTTTCTGAAGCAATGAATTTAATACCTAGCATTTTAAGAGCATGCGCTTATTGCCGAAGCACTAATTAAGCTTTACAGATGAGAGACTAAGTGACTCACTAGAGGTGACAGAGAGCATCAGTGATAGGACTTTGGGATGTCATAAGGGCCTGTGGGGGGTTGGAGTCTGTTCATTCAGCATTATTCTTTATTTGAAACTATTCTGTAGCTAGTCATAATCTAGTTCATTCATTTACTCACTCATTCATCCATTCATGTATCTATGCATTAAAACATTCAGTAAGCTTTTATTGGGCACTTACTCTGTACAAAATCCAATACGAATTACTAAAGACAGAGATCATTGTCTTTAGTAGCAATGATCATTGTTGTTTCTGCCTTTAAGGAGCTCACAATGAATGACAGATCAGAAAATGAATTAGTATAGTACCTAGTGATAAAGGCTACAATAAGGTAAGAAAGCTAGGAAAGGATAAAAGAGGGGTTCTAACCATCCTGGGGTCTAGAACAGTCTCTTAAAGATATGAGGTTTGAGCTGAACGTTGAGACTTTAGCAGGGATTAACAGGAAACAGAAGAAAATGGTGTGCAGCTTCCAGTGTTTCTGGGGCAGAATATTTCTCTGGAGAGAGGTATAGTAGATTAGGAGAACTGAGCACCAGCTAAGGCCAAATTTTGAAGAAGCCCACAGGCCATGCTAAGTAAGTATTTTGGACTTTCCTGCTGCTCACAGGGAGCTGCTTCAAAGGGGAGGATCATGTCATAAAATTTACATTATAAAAAGTTTATTGTAGAACCAGATTGTTGATTGTTGTAGTATTCCTTGTCTAATAGGAGAAGACCACTATTTAAGGGATTTTTATGATAGAATGATAGAACAGGATCCTAATTAAATGCTTGGTTTTGGGAATTTTAGGATAAACCCTAAAATTCCAGCTTAAACACGTGGGTGGATGGTAGCATCTATAGCAGTGTTAGAAAATACAAAATGAAAGCAGACGTTGAGATTGAAGTCTGTAAAATTCCCAGATCGCAGAGAGCAGACATAGTAAAGAGAAAGTGAGAAGTGTGATCAGGAGGTATAAAATACTCAATGATATAGATGTATTGGTTAAAACTATGGATGTAGGTGAAATCTTTGCTATATCCAACCATATTTCTAATTGCTGTGGCTGCATAGATAGTGATTTTTACTTTTAATAAGAAGGTCACTTTCAGTTTATTCTACGTGGCTGAATGAAGTAACTATTATTTTTTGAAATACCACACACCAAAATTTTGATACATTTATACCTTACTCTCAGGAATATGGGAAAATGACTACATGGATAAATACAATAATTAAATTATGTAAAAATGTGACCCTTTCTCCAGTGATCAAGAAAAAAATAAAACTATGGTTATGGTAGAAAAAGTATTTGATTCAAGCCCCTATTTAACTTTATTAGAAATATACTATCCTCTCCTACACCACCTTTTGTGCTGCTCTGCTCATCCAGCTCCCTTCCCAGCCCATCACTCTGCAATTTAAAGGGTTTAACGTTAGTTTCCACCCTCTCTTCAAGTGTCAGTGGCAACTTATTTAGAGAAGACCTTAAAGGCCGGGAGCCTCTTTGTGCTCTACAAACTTCACATATCAGACTAAAAAATTGATCCATAGGCTGGTTTTGAATTGCTTCTCATCCAAACTCTACCTATTTAGGTTCCATATAAAGAGTTAAACCAAACCACTGAGCAGAAAGATGAATAAACAGGTGATGTTGAAATTGAATGTGGATTCCACAATGATAGAATTTCCTTTTAATTCTCAGTGCTGGTTGTACCTCTGGCCAAGAAACCTTCTATGGCCCCTTCTCACTGCCATCCTCAACCCGATTTATAATAAAAGAGCACTTTCCATACCACATCAGAACAGCTTTTATCTCTGTCTGTGACTGAAGTGACAGATCTTTGAGGGGAGGGAGCTTGTCATTCATTTGAGGCACCTCCACACCTAGTGTGACATCAAATCCAAAACAGGCACTCTCAGCAGTTTTCAGAATTTAGTTATTTACCTATCAATGCCAAATTATGATGATCCTTAGGAATTAGGAACTGTTTTTAATAAATTATAATTCATTTCAGAACTCATTATTTTTAAAAAGATAAAGCATCATGAATAAAAATATCACTAGGGAGTTGTGCATAATATCCTATTTTAATGAATGAATCTATTTCATGATATTACTTTCTTTGTTCAATGTTTATAATCCACTTTTCCATAATGATACAGTTTCTTTTCTCCCAAAAAGCAAATGGATTTCTGTTCAAAAACAAAATGTGGACAATTAAGTCAGAATCAAATATTCTTAGTCATATATCTGAAATTCAGGGTAAAGCAAGTTTCTCATATTGTAAAACCATTTCTGTAATAAAAAGAGTTGATTTAATCATAAAGCAGAAAATAATAATACTGTGATGCCTCTGTTATATATGCTCAGTTTTGTTCTCATGTATCTGAGTTAAAAATATGACTACCAGATAAGAATCATCTCCGTGTTACTAGACATTTTCACAGATTTTTTATCAGCATCTCTCTTGCTGTGTTATGTATTTGTTTTTATGTTATTTACCCAGTTGGAGAACAAGCTCCTAAAGGACAGTTTATTTTGATTCCCCAGTACCTATGACAATGTCTGGCATAAGGAAGGAACTTTAAACATGTCTCTTTGATAAAGGACAAAACAAACAAACAAAAAAACAGTTTTGTTTTGTTTTGTTTTTGCTTTTGTTTTAGAATAAAGAGATCAGCCCTATTTATACCTCCCTGGCTTTGTCTTAGATAGTGTCTGTTGATTATTTGTATCGCTATGCTCCACAGCCAAGTCTCTGACTTCTTGCCAAGAACAGTGCACAGGTAAGAAGTCAGCGAAGGTCATGAACTGACGTCAGACACCAGAAGGCATAGGCGTGACCTCAAAACTGAGCAGGTAGAAGGAAAACGAGCTGAGGTTCAGAAAGTGATCTGATAAAGCTGAATCTGGATGAAAGGGAAAACAACAGTGTCTGAGGGACTGTCTAATATCAGTACCTAGAGAGGTTAATGAGTGACAAATGAAGAAAATTAGCCAGTTTATTTGCAGTATACAAGTTCCTCACACCAAAACCACACAAGCCCAGAATAAGGCATGCTTTCTTAGTATTTATTACTGTTCCTTTCACCTATAACTTACTTTCATAACCTCAGTTCTTCTGCCATTTTTGTATGGCTTCTACATCTCAGTTATTCTCTAAGAAGTCTTCACACCTCAAAACTACGTTGGGAACACTTTCTATAAGGTCATATTGTTCTTTGTCCTGCCAAACCCATCAGAGTGTCTGTAAATAGTTTATTCAGGGATGTGTTTTACTCATTTTTCTGAAAGTTGAACTTATTCCCAATAGCTAGAGCTTAACACAGTGCCTAAAACAGAGCAAGTATTTGATAAATATTTGTTGAATGAAATAAGGAGGCATGTTTTGTTTTTACAAATGAGAAGTAAACCATTATTAAAACACTGAGTAGCCTATTCAGCATCACAGTTAGCAGTATCTGCTATTTATTTATTCAACAAATATTTATCCAGTTCCCAGGTACTGTACTAGAGTCTGTGAGTACTATATTATTAATTTTTTTAATCTTACAATGACCCCTTTCATTTTGTGTCTTTTTTATATGGGTGTTTTCAGTATTTTCACGTTAATGATAATAAATGTGTAGATTTGGTTCTTTTGTCTCACATTTTGCAGCTAATGAAAGCATGTCTGATGGAGGTTAACTAACTGTTCCAGGTCTAATCGTCTAATAAGGTGAGGTGCTAGAATCAAACCCAGGTCTCTCTGATCCAAAGACAATTATTTCCCTACTATGCAACTATGAATATTTATTTATAATATAATTTCTATTTTTTTGAGCAAATAGATTGTGTTCCTCTTTGATGCCTTTGACAATAGTGAATACATATTTGGATGATTTTGTTTCCTTTGGAACTTCTCTATATAACTAAAAAAATTCTCAGGACTAGTGAAAAATTTTCTAGCTAGATCTCTCTATTTACCTTAATTACTTTTCATTAGGCTATATTTAATTAGGAAAGTAAATAGGCTTTATTAAAATTTAAGAAATCCAACTTTGTCAATATTTTATGGACGCTATTCAACTTTGTACTGAAATCCACAGTGTATTTTTCTGAGTTCTTTTCTGGGCTTCATAGGGCCAAAGCATCAGAAAACTAGTTTTTTTATTGTCCATTTGCACTTACAGTTGTAAATATCCTCAGATACCCCAATAGTGGGAATAACATGATTTAATATTAAGCACAATTAAGGAAAATTGAAAGAGATTATGTAATAACTTGTTGTTAAAATGTAAACTACATTTTATCCACTATTTAGTGCCTGCAGGACATCTATTTAAACTGATTCTGCATTTAAATATTTAGTATTCACGTCCATTACTTAAGAAAGATCTTTATAGAGCTTCACTTTTACAGGACTATAACCACACTTGTCACCTGCTCTCCTCACTTTGTCCAAGACCTTTCCAAAGTGCCCAAGCTTCTTGACCTCTTAGTGTGAATGGATATTTATATGCGAAATCTGTGAATGTGTGTATGTGAATACATGTCGTGAAGGAAAGCAAAAGATTAAAAATTAAATCAAGGTTAAAATTAAATATTTGGGATTTCAGAAAAAGCTGCATTAGGGCAAGAGGAAGATTGCAATTGTAACAGTTCTAAATTTGATTCTCAGTACTATCACTATCTCATAACCTTAGTTAAAATGTCTGAAGGGTCTTGACCCTTACTTTTCTCATATAGAGTTTAGTAATACAAATAGTTTATTAGCAGGAGAACTCAGATGAGTTAATTATATAATGTTGCTGACAGAGGTTTTGTAAATATAAAATACCATACAGAGGTATATATAGTATTGAAAATTACCATTTTTCCTAGTGCAACTATGTAGAAATAGGTTTAGATGCAGAGCATGTATCATTCATTTTCCTCCATCATGTAGGCATATGTGGAGAATATATATAT
>NW_012102876.1:1196100-1199447 GCF_000951045.1 Mandrillus leucophaeus
CCAGAACTGGGAAGAAAACAGAATTAACTGGACTTACAGTTCCATGTGGCTGGGTAGGCCTCCGAATCATGGCAGGAGGCAAAAGGCACTTCTTACATGGCAGTCACAAGAAAAAAATGAGGAAGATACAAAAGCAGAAACCCTTGATAAAACCATCAGACCTCATGAGACTTATTTACTACCACTAGAACGGTACTGAGGGAACTGCCCCATGATTCAAATTATCTCCCACCAGGTCTCTCCCACAACATGTAGGAATTATAAGAGTACAATTCAAGATGAGATTTGGGTGGGGACACAGAGCCAAACTATATTGGAGTCTATGCCTCTAAACCTTGCTTCAGCACCAGGCCCTTCCACCTCAGTTGTGTTTCTACCATGCCTTCTTCAAGCCAGAAACCTTAAGCTCACCCTTTGCTCCTCTCTATTTATAACTCTGCACATGCAATCCAACAGCAAATTATATTGCGTTTACCTTCAAAATGTATCACTAACATTTGCACCCCTCAATTCCAAGCTATCTTCATCCCTTACCTGGATTAGCACATTAGATTCCCAATCGACTTCCCTAATTTCATTTTAGATCCTCTCTAGTACATCTTCCACAGAGCACCTGGGATAATCTTTAAGCATAAATTAATCATATAATTCCCTTGCTTAAAACATTCCAATAGTTTCATATCACATTTAGAATAAAATGATTTACAAATCAAATGTGATTGGGTTCCTCTCTACCTATTCAAAGTAATCTCTTACTAGTCTCCCTTTGGCACATTATGCTCCAGCCCCAGTGTTCTTCCTTCTATTCTTAGAACACACCAATGCTTATTTCTGCACCAAAGCCTCTTTATTCATTGTGTCTTCTTCCCAGAACATTGTTTTCATAGACCTCCATATGACTCTTCTAATTTTTTTGGTCTTAATTCAAATGCCACCATCTCAGAATGTAATTTCCTTACCAGTCTAGCTGCAGTGCCACAATCCCCTCCAGCATTATTATCTACTCCATTGCATTTTACTGTTTTATTTCAGCATATATTGCTATGTAAATATATTATCTATGTGTATGTGTGTATTTGTTTTTTCTTCTAAATTCTGTAACAAAAGCTCCATAAGAGTAAACACCCTTCTTATCTCTTATTATATATTGCCAGTACCCAGACATGTGCCTGATATATATTAGCACTTATCAAATATTTTTAACTGTTAAATTATTTTTTCCTATATAATAAATTTACATTTATCTAAATAGATGTTGAATTTTACACAAGAGCAGAAAGAGTTCCTTTTAAACTATCAACTATAAATTAATTTATACAGTAAACTAATTTCCAAATAAGGGTTTTCAAAATATTCTGAGGGAATAGTAGTGAGTTTTGAAGACAATGAGAACTGACAGATTCATCTGATAATTCCATGCATAGCTTATCACATTATACCCAGAAAATCATTAACATGCTTTAGCCTAGCAGAAGGAAAATAAATTCATAAATAAAATCAACAGGTGCAATATAAAATGCTAAAGTAATAGAAAGTGACTGTGTGCATAGTTTACATGATGTACCATTAGGCAGTGTTTTTGCTGGTGACAGCATAGTGGGAATGACTTTTTGGAGAAGGAATAGAGTGCAAACCAAGTAATCAGGAAACATCAGGGATTCACAAACACCCATACCCCATGGGGGCATTGACAATACCATTAATGAACCACAGTGTGAAATTAATGCACTGCCTGGTGGGGACAATGATCCCCTGAGACCTGCCTGTGGTGGCATTGTAGCTATGACTCATTGTCAGCAACTATTAGAAGGAAAAGTGCCTTGAAAAATAGGATAGAAATGTTATTAATAACATAACACTGATATAAGCTGGGAGGGAAGTATCTGGTTTTCTCTTATAAGAAATTAACTACTTAAAGTTGTATGAAATTGATGTAAAATGTTTAATATGAAATAGCTGCCTAAAATATCAGCTGATTAATTAAAAAAAAAAAAACTATTCGATTTAAACACCAGTAAGCTATTGAGCACCCATAATGAGCCAGACATTGTGGGAAATACAAAGAAAAAAAAAAGAATGAAGGTGAAGAGAAAGGGAAGAAGGGAGAAAGGAGGAAAAAAATCAGTATTTTTTAATTCATACAGATCAGAAATTAGCTGTAGCATACACAGGTAAACACCTAAATATATCCTGTCTTACTATGACTAGAGAGAACAGAATTAATAGAAATATAAACAAAGCATCATAGGCAGATATATGAAAAATAAATTCATTATTGAGAGAAGGGAAGATTGGGTAATTGTCAAAAAGTAATTAATGCCAGAATATATCCTTGAAGGATAAGTAGGATTTAAACAGAAAAAAAAAAACAGTTTCAGTTGTTGAGTAACTGATATTCTGGTGGTATTTGTCCTATAGCTAAGTAGATAGGTATCTCACTGCCCTGTGTATTACTGATATACATGGTTATATTCAACAACATAACCTGATTATAGCCACTGTTTGCTTTTTCCTGTTTTGAATTGTAAGCTTGGCACTTTAATTAAAATCATTATTTCCCAAGGCTAGGTAGTTGCTAAATTTTTATATTATATTCACAAGAAAGTTGCATGATGCTGCTTTACATCTCACAGGCCCTGCCTCCTTAGTTCATCCACCTTCCTGGTGTCCTAAATAGGCATATACTGATACATAGAGAGTAGATGAGTCTGGAGCTCAAGCAGAGAGGTCTGGCCTGGATACAATAAATTTCAGAATCAATATCAACAGAGATGATTGTCAAATCCATAGGGAAGTAAGTTATCTATTGGAGGCCCTGACACTCAGTTAATTAAAATCAGTTTATTGGATTTAAATAAAACAGTAATCATAATTTTTAAATTGTACTACAAATATGGTAATCTTGCTGTCCTATGTGAACACTATGTTTTTCATAGCTAAATGTGTGGTAGTATACTCGGTGGCTACAATTTGGATCATTTAATGAGTAGGACAAGGAATAACCATGAAAATGGTTTTCCACTTTCACAAAAAAAAGAGCATACACATGAATAACAAAAAGAGGGCTGGGCACCATGACTCACACCTGTAATCTCAGCACTTTGGGAGGCCGAGATGGGTGGATCATGAGGTCAGGAGGTCAAGACCAGCATGGCCAACATGGTGAAACCACGTCTCTACTAAAAATACAAAAATTAACCGGATGTGGTGGTGGGCGCCTGTAATCCCAGCTACTCAGGAGGCTGAGGTAGGAGAATCACTTGAACCTGGGACGGGAGGTTGCAGTGAGCCGAGATCACGTCACTGCACTCCAGCCTGGGTGACACAGCGAGACTCCGTCTCAAAAA
>NW_012102876.1:1200032-1204170 GCF_000951045.1 Mandrillus leucophaeus
TATTTATATATTTATAATACATAATACATACATAAAAGTATTTTTTTTTTGAGACAAAGTCTCACTCTGTCACCCAGGCTGGAGTGCGGTGGCACAATTTCTGTTTACTGAAAACTCCACCTCCTGGGTTCATGCCATTCTCCTGCCTCAGCCTCTCGAGTAGCTGGGACTACAGGCACCCACCACCATGCCTGGCTAATTTTTGTATTTTTTTTTAGTAGAGATGGGGTTTGCCCATGTTAGCCAGGATGGTCTCCATCTCCTGACCTTGTGATCCACCCACCTCGGCCTCTCAAAGTGCTGGGATTACAGGCGTGAGCCACCACTCCTGGCCCGAATGTATTTTTTATGATTAACTTCTGAATGATTTTCCTACTGTCAGAGAACGTGAATCTAGAGTTGTATCAGAGCCTAATTTAGATGGTAGGGTGGGATGAAGGATGGCTTTGGGGAGGAAACAGCCAAATGAATAAATATAGGCCAGATGAAATGCTGGGAGTAGTTAGGGCTTGGGAAAGGAAATAACATTTCCAGCCAGCCTGAATGGAACTCTCAGATGAGACTGTTCTCTGTGGGTTTAGTAGAGGAGATAAATCTTAAACCTGTAATAGGAGGCAAAATCCAGTCAGTGCCATGAGTCTGTATTAGTCTGTCTTCATGCTGCTGATAAAGATATACCTGAGACTGGGAGGAAAAAGAGGTTCCCCATGGCTGGGGAGGCCTCAGCATCATGGCAGGAGGTGAAAGGCACTTCTTACATGGCAGCCACAAGAGAAAATGAGGAAGAGGCAAAAGCGGAAACCCCTCATAAAACCATCAGATCTTGTGAGACTTATTCACTACCATGAGAATAGCATAAGGGAAACTGCCCCCATGATTCAAATTATCTCCCATCAGTTCCCTCCCACAAAATATGGGAATTATGGGAGTACAATTCAAGATGATATTTGGGTTGGAGACACAGAGCCAAACCATATCATTCTGCCCCTGGCCCCTCAAAATCTTATGCCTTCACATTTCAAAACCAAGCATGATTTCCCAACAGTCACCTAATGTCTTAATTCATTTCAGCATTAACCCAAAAGTCCACAGTTCAAAGCCTCATCTGAGATAAGGCAAGTCCCTTCCACCTATGAGCCTGTAAAATCAAAATCAAGCTAATTATTTCCTAGTTACAATTTGGGTACAGGTATTGAGTAACACATCCATTCCAAATGGGAGAAATTGTCCAAAACAAAGTGGTTACAGGGCCGATGCAAGTCCAAAATCCAGCAGGGCAAATTTTAAAGGTCCAAAATGATCTCCTTTGACTTCTGGTCTCACATTCAGGTCACACTGATGCAAGAAGTGGACTCCCATGACCTTGGGCAGCTCCACCCCCTGTTGCTTTGCAGGGTACAGCCTCCCTCCTGACTGGTTTCATGGGGTAGTGTTGAGTGTCTGCAGCTTTTCCAGGGAGACAATGCAAGTCCACTAGGCAGAGCCCCAGTCAGGACTCTGTGGGGGCTCCAACCCCAAATTTCCCTTCTGCACTGTCCTAGCAGAGGTTCTCCATGAGCACCCCAATCCCACAGCAAACTTCTGCCTGGGCATCCAGGCATTTCTATAGATCTTCTGAAATCTAGGCAGAGGTTCCCAAACCCCAATTCTTGACTTCTGTGCACCTGCAGGCTCAACACCACATGGAAGCTGCCAAGACTTGGGGGTTGCACCCTCTGAAGTCACAGCCCAAGCTATACTTTGACCACTTTTAGTCATGGCTGAGACACAGGGCACCAAGTCGTTAGCCTGCACACAGCACTGGGACCCTGGGCCATGAAGACCTCTCACATGTCCTGAAGACATTTTCCCCATTGTCTTGGGGATTAACATTTGGATCCTTGTTACTTATGCAAATTTGTGCAGCTGGCTTGAATTTCTCTTTAGAAAATGAGTTTTTCTTTTCTATCACATTATCAGGCTGCAAATTTTCTGAACTTTTATGCTGTGTTTCCCTTATAAAACTGAATGCTTTTAACAGCACCCAAGTCACCTTTTCAATGCTTTGCTGCTTAGAAATTTCTTCTGCCAGATACCCTAAATCATCTCTCTCAACTTCAAAGTTCCACAAATCTCTAGGGCAGGAGCAAAATGCTACCAGTCTCTTTGCTAAAACATAACAGGAATCACCTTTGCTCAGTTCCCAACAAGTTCCTCATCTCTATCTGAGATCCCCTCAGCCAGGACTTTATTGTCTACATAGCTATCAGGCTTTTGGTCAAAGCCATTCAGCAAGTCCCAGGAAGTTCCAAACTTTCCTACATTCTCTTGTCTTCTTCTGAGCCCTCCAAACTGTTTCAACTTTTGCCTGTTACCCAGTTCCAAAGCTGCTTCCACATGTTTGGATGTCTTTTCAGTAATATCCCACTCTTGGTACCAATTTATTGTAATTAGTCTGTTTTCATGCTGCTGATAAAGACATACCCAGAACTGGGAAGAAAACAGAATTAACTGGACTTACAGTTCCATGTGGCTGGGTAGGCCTCCGAATCATGGCAGGAGGCAAAAGGCACTTCTTACATGGCAGTCACAAGAAAAAAATGAGGAAGATACAAAAGCAGAAACCCTTGATAAAACCATCAGACCTCATGAGACTTATTTACTACCACTAGAACGGTACTGAGGGAACTGCCCCATGATTCAAATTATCTCCCACCAGGTCTCTCCCACAACATGTAGGAATTATAAGAGTACAATTCAAGATGAGATTTGGGTGGGGACACAGAGCCAAACTATATTGGAGTCTATGCCTCTAAACCTTGCTTCAGCACCAGGCCCTTCCACCTCAGTTGTGTTTCTACCATGCCTTCTTCAAGCCAGAAACCTTAAGCTCACCCTTTGCTCCTCTCTATTTATAACTCTGCACATGCAATCCAACAGCAAATTATATTGCGTTTACCTTCAAAATGTATCACTAACATTTGCACCCCTCAATTCCAAGCTATCTTCATCCCTTACCTGGATTAGCACATTAGATTCCCAATCGACTTCCCTAATTTCATTTTAGATCCTCTCTAGTACATCTTCCACAGAGCACCTGGGATAATCTTTAAGCATAAATTAATCATATAATTCCCTTGCTTAAAACATTCCAATAGTTTCATATCACATTTAGAATAAAATGATTTACAAATCAAATGTGATTGGGTTCCTCTCTACCTATTCAAAGTAATCTCTTACTAGTCTCCCTTTGGCACATTATGCTCCAGCCCCAGTGTTCTTCCTTCTATTCTTAGAACACACCAATGCTTATTTCTGCACCAAAGCCTCTTTATTCATTGTGTCTTCTTCCCAGAACATTGTTTTCATAGACCTCCATATGACTCTTCTAATTTTTTTGGTCTTAATTCAAATGCCACCATCTCAGAATGTAATTTCCTTACCAGTCTAGCTGCAGTGCCACAATCCCCTCCAGCATTATTATCTACTCCATTGCATTTTACTGTTTTATTTCAGCATATATTGCTATGTAAATATATTATCTATGTGTATGTGTGTATTTGTTTTTTCTTCTAAATTCTGTAACAAAAGCTCCATAAGAGTAAACACCCTTCTTATCTCTTATTATATATTGCCAGTACCCAGACATGTGCCTGATATATATTAGCACTTATCAAATATTTTTAACTGTTAAATTATTTTTTCCTATATAATAAATTTACATTTATCTAAATAGATGTTGAATTTTACACAAGAGCAGAAAGAGTTCCTTTTAAACTATCAACTATAAATTAATTTATACAGTAAACTAATTTCCAAATAAGGGTTTTCAAAATATTCTGAGGGAATAGTAGTGAGTTTTGAAGACAATGAGAACTGACAGATTCATCTGATAATTCCATGCATAGCTTATCACATTATACCCAGAAAATCATTAACATGCTTTAGCCTAGCAGAAGGAAAATAAATTCATAAATAAAATCAACAGGTGCAATATAAAATGCTAAAGTAATAGAAAGTGACTGTGTGCATAGTTTACATGATGTACCATTAGGCAGTGTTTTTGCTGGTGACAGCATAGTGGGAATGACTTTTTGGAGAAGGAATAGAGTGCAAACCAAGTAATCAGGAAACATCAGGGATTCACAAACACCCATAC
>NW_012102876.1:1205745-1275963 GCF_000951045.1 Mandrillus leucophaeus
AAAAAGAAGAACTCAACCTCTTGAGTTTGTGAACAGTAGGGGAAATATGATCCAGAAATGAAAATAAGGATTCAGAGGAGTAGTTCCAAAACAAATAGCACTGGGATACACAAACTAAGAGAAGAAGAAATTTCAAAAAGAAAGGGCTCAAGAGAAGTCAAAGAGAAAAAAGTACATTGCAAAAAAGAAAGTTAGCATTTAACAAAGCAATTTTGTAGGAAGTTTTGAAGAGAAGATGACTTTCAGAAGGCAAGGAATTGATAAAGGAATAGAAGTATAAAATGTGCTCCATTAATACAAGTTGGAAAGTAAACAGAAAGAAAGAAATGTAATATAACTCAGGGGGGGATGAGAGTAAATTAAGACTTCTTTAAAACAAATAAATGTTGAGAATTGTGTAAATTTGAATGTCCTGGAAAGGGTGAAATGGTGAAATTCAAGGACAAAAAATGAAATGCTGACAAG
This sequence comes from Mandrillus leucophaeus, assembly GCF_000951045.1. Lineage (NCBI taxonomy): Eukaryota > Metazoa > Chordata > Mammalia > Primates > Cercopithecidae > Mandrillus > Mandrillus leucophaeus. The sequence continues at coordinate 1,206,211 of NW_012102876.1, forward strand.
AGTTCTGAGAGCAAATCCATACATGTGTCTTGAAGGGAAAAATCTGAGGTCTAGAGACAATGAAGACATTGACTCTGAGACATAAAATGAGTCATGAGGATATCTTACAAAAAACACAGAATATTGCATACTTCCTATTGTAATTGTCTCTCATCTATACTTCTCAGCTACCTTTCTCACATAGTATTTGACGCTGTGATGAATTACAGGGTGGATCTCATGTTGTTACTCCTCCTTTTATTATGTGAGGAGTATTCCTTATGTGATTCTTTCAGAGTGCTTTTCAGACCATCAGGAAGGCCTTAGAAGGAAAATGATAAGGGTGATGTAATAGAAGGTGGGATGTAGACATGATGAAAAATCAAGGTGTGAAATATTAGTTTGATGTTGAGAATGTCACAGAATTAACCCTCATAGATTACGAGCACAATATCAGAAGAATAGATTGCATTTGGTGTAAGAGAATTAGTAGTTCAATAATCGAAGTTGTATCAACTCTCAGGCATTTTTGTCTTGTTTGTTTTTATTAAACAGATTAAGAAGATGAAGAATAAGGAAGGTGAAACTAAGGTATAAGAGAAAGTATATTCATAAATAAAATGGTGCCTTATTTAAAATAGATTTGTTGACCATGTGGTCAAGCTTTTGTCTTACTGAATTTAATTAATATAAATCAAGTATGGTGAAGCTAAGGGACAGCAACAGAGATATTGCTGAGAATAATGGCACATGCTGTTCAACTATTCACCTTCCAGAATTGCCAAATTCAATCTAGCTTCCTCTTAGCTTCTAAATTAAAGGGACTCATAAAAGTATCTGAACCCCAGGATATTATCATATGTGAAGCTAACTTTGAGTCAACTCTCCAGCAATATGAGGCAATAAAATCCAGATAGATTGATAGATAGATAATAGATGATAGAGGAATAGATAGATTGAATATATATACACACACACACATATATATATATATATACTGCAAGCAAAAGAGACTTGACTCATAGTTCTCAGATTCATATTTTCTATGTAAAATATTTGAAATTCTAAAGTAGTATATATCTCTACTTGAATATCAGAAGGTGACCATACTTAAAATAAATCTCATAATCTTGTTCCCAAAGCTAGTTATTCTCTGTATTCTTTTTCTTAATGGTTGTTTAAGCAAGAAATTTAGAAGTCATATAATCCTCTGAGAATTCCGTAGCTCCATTCCTCAGTATTTCTTAAATTTCCTCACTCTTTCCCATCTCCACTGCCATGATCCAAACTGCAGTGACCTATCTCCTGAATCAGTGCAACTGAAACTTAATTTGCAATTGCATCTTCTATTTTTGCCTCTGTACTCTAATTTTTCATATTGCAACTAGTATATAGAAAGTTGTTTCTAAAATATAAATGTGATCCTCTCATTGCCTATTTACAACACTTCATGTATTTTCATTGCTCTTGGGATGAAAACTAAACTCTTTAAAATGGCCTGTGATTTCCATATGATATGGAGTTGTCTTGTGCCACTATCCTCCTCATTCTCTGTACTGGCCTTCTTTCATTTTTGTTTAAATGAGTCAAGCTTCTTTTTACAACAGAGCTTCAAATGGGATACTTTTTCTTCCTGGGACATTGATTTACCTGGCTAATTATTACTGGCATATTTCTTCACCTAGTTAATTACCACTCATCTTTGGAGCTGAGATTAAATGTTCACTATTCATGGAATTCTTCCTATCCTCAGAGTAGATAAAATCAGTTTCTTCATTATGTTTCTTTACATTGTGGTCAATTTGTAATGAAAAAAATATCATTTAAATTTGGCATTGGCATTTTTCTTCACTCTTATGGCATCAAAGATATATTTAGTGGGTATTTTGTTCCTAAGTTCAATGACTGGCATACAGGATATGCTAAATAAATGCCAGTTGAATAGATGAAAGAATAAATGAGAAAATTTTGGAGGACAAAGAATGAGCTAATTGCTAAGCTGTGTTGAAAGGTTGAAAATCAGTACTGATGGTGAGCAGATGAAAGAAGTAATGATGTGGATGGTGTGGTCCAGATAATGGACAAGTAAGGTGAAGTTCAAGATGGACTAAACCAGTTGAAAATGCAACATGACTGGGGGCCATGGCTCACATCCATAATCCCAGTGCTTCAGGAGGCCAAGGCAAGAGGATTGCTTGGACTCAGGAGTTCCAGACCAGCCTGGCTAACATAGAAGGACCCCATCTTTACAAAAAAATTAACAATTAGCTGAATATGGTGGCACACACCTGTAGGTCTAGCTACTCCGGAGACTGCAATGGGAGAATCACTTAAGGCTGGGAGTTTGAGGCTGCAGTGAACTATGATTATGCTACTGCACTCCAGCCTGGGAGACAGAGTAAGACACTGTCTCAAAAAAAAAAGAAAAGAAAAGAAAAAAAAAATCAGAAATTAAAAATAAGTAAAACTGCATCACATTTGTAATCTTAATTCCATATTCTTTTATATATTGTGATTTTAATTTGTTAAGCCAATTTTCTATACCATCTATTAATTCCAACATTTTAAAATGTGTACAGCACAATTGTTGGTAACTAATTATCTGAATGTAATAACAACATTCCAAGTATTGTGATAATATGCATTATCAAGTTAAAAACTTGCCAATTTCTAATATTCAATAAGATGTCTCTTTCTTATAATTAAATGTTTAATGTAGCAAATCAAATTGAAAGATGCATCCTCATGATCAATGAGAAACTGATAATCACATCTCAATTTAATACCTCCTTATAACATTTAATATTTTTGTCAGTGATGTAAATAATAGAAAATCCATTGTAGATTGGCTTCGGCATTAAAGAGGATTTATTAGTTTATGTAATTAAAAAGTTCAAAGTGGTCAGGCTTAAAGTATAGGGTGATCAGGTTTCTACAATTTCTTTGTAATTCTCCATATTTCAACTTCATTCTTGGGCTAATTTTTCTTGTTGTAGAAGAATTGCGGTAGCAGTCACCAGCCTTACAACCTCATATACTACTGTCCAGTGAGAGAAAGAGAATATCTGTGTCCCACAATTCCCGGAAAAGGTTCTGACTAGGCTAAGAGAAATCTAAGTGCTAAACAGATTGACTAAGGTTACCTAAACTAATAATAACTAAAGCAAAGAGAAGAATTACTCTGGTTGATGGAGACAAGTCTGGACCCTCTAGAGTTAAAATATGAATTTACTACAGGAGAGCACAGGAGTGAATATTGGAAGAAAAACATTACCCATTATATTACAATTCAGGGCTTCTAGATAATACTGTAAATGTACAACTCAATAAAAGGTATTACAAGTTGTATATGTATCTTCTAGTCACATAAATGAATATAGTAAAATTCACTTTACTGGACATTAACAAATGCAAATATGAAATTATAGGTGGCCCATCTAAGAAGTGTAGAGTTCTTAATTAGTTTACCATAAAACCTTTCATCCTGTTACTCTAACCATACTTCCACAGATTTCAAGTAGTTTTCAAGCACTTAGGTAATCAGATTATATTTTTATTTCTCACATAATTAGCTGTTCTACAAATTCAGATGAATTACTGAGTTATTTCAACAAAATGACTTTTTCTTGTCCCCATTTGACCACAGGCATTAAATGCAATACCTTGCACATGGTAAGTGCTACATAAAAAGGTGTTAATTAAATGAATGAACTAAATTCAAGTTTTGAAGATGCATTAATTTATCAAGAGTATAAATTTTCACTTTAAAAGTATTTTCATTATATAGCATCTTGAAAACAATGGAGTATTTGAATTAAGGGACTCATAGTATCTCATACACTTATTCATTCCAAAATTTATCAACACAATTGAAAATCTGAAATACATTGTGCTAGGCAATAAGTAATTATTCTTCATTTGATAGTTTCTATAGCATCTTGTGCATATTTAAATCATTGTATTTATAATGTTTAAATTGTCATTAATTTAATAAATAATTATTCAATGTTTACCATTTACCAAGCACTGGAATATAAATATGTTGAAGATACAATCCCTGCCCCCAAGGAACTTCAAGTATGTTTGGGGTGGTGGTGGAGGTAGAGGTGAATAAAGAATGACTTATTTGTCATTGTGTCTCAAATGACAGCATAGGCATATAATAGGTGACTGATAAATACTTGTTACCCTTACAAATAATGCATGAAAAATTGAATAAACAATGTCCTTTGAAGAACTTTACAACACAATTTCTCAGGAAGTACTGAGAGTGGGGCTCCAATCAATCATGGTTATAAAATCAATCAATTAGGAGAATAAAACATTGAAACTATACTGAATTGTTTGAGAGTTATAATAAAATGCAAGACATTAAATTATCTTTTATAGAATGATGGTAAATTCCCTAAAGGATAAAATACTTTGATTTTCCTAATGATCCCTCTTGCTGAGTTCTTTATTATAGCTAGCCTTAGGGTTTTTATGCAAGAGTTCATGAAACCAGAGCCGCAGTTGCCAGCATTGGATATTTATCACTCTACAAATACTGTGATTCTCTTACATGTGAGAATGCTTAGCCTCTCAATATGGCCATCTGTTATTTCTGTACTTCCACATTCAGTCCCATGTTTAACCTTCTACATGGCCACATTGGACTCCCAATTCTTCCTTGTTGCTGATTCAACAAACATTTATAGACTGACTATTATATGTCAAAATCTTTGACTCTGTGTGAGAAACATGGGACAATGAGTCCAAGATTTTGGATTAGGATGACGTGACAGAAGTCCAAACAGAGCAACTAACTAGGGAGAAAACTCAGTCTAAGTCTTGTCTTTTCTTTAAAGCTTGCTCTCACTACTTTTATTCCTGTAAATACCCTTACAGTTCAACTCCTCTTAATGTGTACATTATAATACTTGCCATTTGCTTATATATAGCTTTGGGTTGTTCTAAGTTGTTTTCTATATCAAAATGTTATTAACCCAAAATACTCTAATTTTCTTGAAGACAGAACAGACTCATACTTCCTTGAATCTAAATCTCAGCATAACCTCCAAAGATCCTTACTCATTTAAATTACCAGCATATCTTTCTCTTCCTTCTTATAAAGGTCTTTATTCTCTAACAATTGCCTCACTCCATCCATTTACTCAATATTAAAGACACCTTCTTTATTGACAAACAATGAATCCAGTGAAGTTCTAGGACAATGGAATAAAATAGTTTCTTGAAAAACAGAAGCATGGAACAATTAAAATTACAATGTGATTCACGCTAAGGCAGAATTAAGCACACAGTGTTTAAGATACAAAACTGCTCTTTCCCACATGTAGGATCACAGAAGACTTAGAATAAAAGGCACCTGAAATGGGGTTAGAAAAACAGCCAGAATATAGGAAAATGGAAAGAAAAAGCATTTGACTAAGTGAACATGAAGTGAGCATTGATACCATAGTAGGGATGATTAATAAAAAATGTGGTATCTTGAGGGCACCTACAGTAATGTGGCATACAGAAAGAAAAGGGGAATGAGAAGAGAGACTACTGAGAAATTACAGTATCATAAAGGATCTTATGTGCCTCCTCAAGGAGTTTGGTCTTTATTTAAAGGCAACGAGAACCAAAATAAAATGTTTAAGCAGAGATGTAATGTTATTAATTTGTTTTAGAAATCTCATTGATAACAGCAAAGGGAGAAGAATAGCACCTAGTTCAAGTGAGAGATAATAAGGTTCAAAATAAAGCCATCACTGAGACAGTCAAGGGAAAAAAATAGCTTCCCAAGACGCTAAGTCAATGGAATCATCATGACTTTGTCTCTGGAAGGAGCAGATCCCTAGTAAGAAAGAGTGACACTGCCCCAAACCCACAATCCTTGTTTGAACAATTAGAGGAACAAATGGTAGCATTCATCTAGAGATATACCACAGAAAGGGCAATAATTTCTATTGGGGAAATGCACAGTACTGATATTTTAGGTCAGTTTTATTGGAGGTTTCTCTCGATCAAGCTAATAGGTGTTGAATGTTTTGATCTAGAGCACAGGAAGCATAACAAGGCTAAAGATAGATATGTAGAAGTAATTAGATGTAAATGGTAATTGGGGTCATAGGATAAACTCCAAAAGGGAAACTATATAAACGTGCAATGGAAAAATATCAAAGACAAAGCTCTAGGAAACATTAATATCTAAAGTTGGCATGTAGGAAGACAGACTCACCTGGAGGATAGAGAAGAAGAAAACAGGGAGGCAAGAGGAGTGTTAGGATAATTTGATACTATAAAGCCATGGGATGAGAGATTTTCCAGGAGAAAGTAGTCAACCATCTCAAATGCAGCAAAGGTCAGTAACTCTCAACATTCCCTCTCACACCCAAATACAACCCTGAGTGGTTCTTCACTTTACTCTGACATTTCTTAGATCCAACCTACAAATGAGATGTGTTGATTCTTCCCTCGTACTTGTCTGAATCCTCTCAGTGCTTCTCTATATATAGGTCTAAGCTTCACCCTCACATCTGCTTGTTCCAAACACAACCTACAACAGAAATGCTTGGTAATTATACTCTACAGTATTTTCTTTCTCCCAAATAGTGTCGCATCCCCAGTCTGAAATTACAGATACTGAACTATGAACCATTTGGCACTGCCCGTTTCTCTACGCTTCTCTCATAGCCTGGGTTCATGTTTTCTACTCAACACATCTCCCTAAATAGATTTTTGTCCTTTCTGTCTCTGAGATATGACTTATGCTCTAACTGGACATTCAACTATGAACAGCCAGTACATTTAAACCATTTGGGGGCAATACAAACTAGAAAAGAAATTTTGACAGACTAAAAAGTATAATAAATGAATTTCTCAATTGCTCGTAACATGCAGCATCCCCATTGGGTGATCACATTCCCTTTACCAGTTCTACCAAATATAGATTTATTGATAATATCTGAATTAAATATCTCTGGTCAGACTTCTGTTCATTTCATATTATATGTGTAACTGCATTTGCGACATATTCACCTGATTATTTCACAAGCATTTCAAAGTTAACATATTTAAAACTAAACTTCCCCAAGAAACATATTTGTCTTTAGTAAATGGTACTAATCACTCAAATCAGAGAATTCGGTGTCGTTCTAGATTTGTTTTCCTTCCTCATACTCTATAGAATATTATTCACAAAACCCTGCCTCTTTGGCCTCATAAATACAGTATTTCTTACTTCAGTTCCTAATTTTCCATCCTATAATCACTTCCTTGTTTCAAATCATCACTTCTCACCTGACTTATGGCAATGGACTCCTAATAAGTACTTGAAAATGGAAAAGGTTTAAATTCATTTGCAAAGAAGAGTCATTTGTAAAATAGTATAAATTAGACTGTGTCATATTCATATTTTAAATTTCTGTGAAAATTAAGTGGCTGGAATTTTCCCTACATAAAAACAAATGTGGATACATGCCTCTTTGCTTTTGTTCATGATATTTGCAGTGCTGCAAATGCCATCTCCATTTTTATATCTGACAATTTTGAAAAAACTTCAAGACTCGATACAGTAACTTCTCTGTCTTGATTACCACTGTATCCTCAGCATATAATAAACTGCTTCATATATAACAGGTACTTAATACATATTTGCTGATTGATTTATTCTGTCTCAATCATGTCCATTTTACTTTTTAGTACCTTTCAGTTTTTCCAGTTATCAGCAATGTCTTTTTATTATTGCTGTAATTATGTATTATATAAATATGGCCTAGAATTTTATATTTTACTTCAAACATTTGTTTCCTGGACCATAGTGTTTGCTCCGATCAGATTTGAGTAAAAATATTTCTGCTGTATTCAACAAGAGAGTTTTCTCAAAATTATCCTTACTTTTGTACATTTCACCAATTGTCAACTCTTTGACACTTTAGATTTGAGACCAGATATCAACTTATAAAAAATAAAATAACTTTTCCTCAAGACATGGGCCCAATTTTTCATGTCTCATTTTGTATAGGTCTTTGTTATACATATTATTCAACCGTATTTAAATTATACTTTTCTGTAGTCTTTCCTTCTTCAAGTCTTTCTTTCTTCCAGTCGTCCACCAGAGTATAAGCTTGATTTAGGACAGATATAATATGTTTGTCATCAAATTTGACTTAGGCTTGGAACATAGTAGATGCTTAATAAATGTTGATGTACTTGGACTGTACTAATTTGGTCCACTATTTTCAGATTCCAAAAGGATTTTCTAAGAATTATAAATTTCAATATTTAAGTCTAAATATGGGTAATGCAACTTCATGTTAGCTATAATCAGTTTTATTATGATATCACTGGATTTTTTAAAAAGTGGTGGCCAAGGACTCCAAGATATTCTTAAAAATGCCTGAGCATTTTAAGACTCCTAAGAATGAAATGAATTAATGATGAATCTCCTTTATGCAGAATTTGCTGCTGAAATTTTACAAGTCGGCATTATAAATTTCTTGACTAATCAGAAGTTTTAAGTTTCTTGTTTAAATAAAAATATTTAACACATTATAATATACAATCAAAAGAGCACAGAAACCATGAATGTGTAGTACATTGAATTTGCATGAAGTTAACAAGCTCATTTAAACACCAACCAGATCCAGAAATAAAATTTTACCATTGCTCCACAGTGAGCAAGGTCCCAACATTCCAACTTGCTCATTCCAAGTCTAACACACTCTTCAAAAGGAACCAATGTTTTAACTTCCAATATTCTGGGTTATTGTATTCAAAATTTTATGTGAGTGGAATATGTATAATCTTCTCCTTTCCAGATATTTTCTTTAACTTGGTATTATGTTTATTATATTATTCATTTTCCTTCATGTAACAGTAGTTTGTTCATTTTCATTGCTGTCTACTACTGTATTGTATAAATAAACTGCAATTCATTATCCTTTCCACTAGCAATGAACATTTTGGTTGTTATTAATATGAGACTATTTCAAATAGTGCTACTGTGAATGTAAGAGCTGAAGAAAGAGGAAAGAAACACTAAACGCAGCTGGCAGTTAAAGACAGGTTTACTTTAGACAAAACCTGAGAGGTGCTCCTAGCCAATTTCGGTCAGGAACACTTTCTCTTACAGACTAAGAGTGTATATTGGTTTTAGGGTGAGCAGACTTACTGCAAGCTTGGAATGTTTATGTGTGTGGGGAAGTTTATGGCAGGGTTGGAATCTTTCTGGGAGGAGAAGAGGTTATCTTGGGACAGACATCTTTCTGGCCCGGAGGGGGGTTATCTAGGGTCTAGCATGTCTCTGCTTCGGGAGGATTTTGGAATGTTTCTTGTTGGAGACGTTATTCGTGGTTTATGGTCATGCTGACCTTAGCCATTAAGTTGATGCTCTTTGGATTTAGATGGCTTTTTATTAAGGTGAACTTTAGAATGAGGGGCTTGTCCAAGATGGCAATGCTCCTGCTCTGCCAGTGAACGTTCTTCTGTATGCATTTTGGTGTGTATTTAATAGCATTTCTGTTAGGAATATATTTAGGGCCAGAATTACTGGGTTATATTGTATGCTTATATTCAGTTGTAGTAGATATGCCAAATAGTTTTCCAATGCAGTTGTACCAACCTAAACTCTTAAAATCAGTGATTGAGAATTGCAGTTGCTTTTCATTTTATACTGCACTATGTCTATCATTTTTAACTTTTTGCCATTTTGTTCTGTGAGTAGTGCTATTCATAGCTTGCATTCTCCTAATGATTAAAGTTAACCACTTTAAAAACATTCACTGGTCATTTCAAATCCTATTTTGTGAGGTGTGAAGTGTTCAAGCTTCCTGACCACTTACTTTTCTGTAGGATTTTCTACTTTTACATTAAATTATAGAAATTATTTATATACTTTAAATATGAGTCCTTTTCAGACTATCTTTTTGCCTATCTAACTATCATTTTGGTATCTGTCATCTGTATACACAATACACACACACTACAAGATCTCCTAATTTGTGGCCTACCTTTTTACTCAATTAGTGGTGTCTTTCGATGAAAATAAACTGTTAGTTATATTATGGATACCTTTAACAATTTTGACTTTAATAGTTCTTTCTATGCCCTTGTTGAGAAATCTTTCCTATCCTATGATGAAAATATCTCCTTTTGTTATTATCTAGAAGATTTATTATTTTATCATTCCTATTTAGGTCCACAATCTACCTTGAATTTTGATTTTTGTAAATGGTGTGGATTAAGTATCAAGACTCTTTTTTCATAAAGACATATGATTCACCTAGAATCCTTTTTATTAGAACATTTTTTCCTACTTCTTTGCAGTGTTGCCTTTGTTAGAAATTAAGTCTCTCTATGCATGTGGGACTCTGTTCTATTGGTCTACTTATCTATTTCTACAAATTATGTATAAGTTTCTAAAACCCTAATATCTAATAGTATATTTTTTCAAATAAACTTTGTTCTTTATTAAGGTTATCATGGCTATTTTTGAACTTTTACATTTCCCTACAAATTTTAGAATCTACTTATAAATATTCTCTCCATCTAAACCCCACCAAGGAAAACTCACTGGAATATTGATTGAGATTACAATCCATCTACAATCAACTTTAAGAGAGTTAACTGTACATTATTCATTCATCCAATTTATGAATACTGTATAACTCTTTATCAAGTAAAATCTCCCATAATTTATCTTACATGCATGAATAGAACTTGCACATATTATTTAGGTTTCTTTCTTTGTATTAAGTGTTTTTTACGTAGTATATTTAAATTTTTAATTTGTATTTGTTTTGAATATACAGAAATTAAATGTATTTATATATGCCAAACTAGTACTCATCAAATTTTCTAAATTCCTTTGTTATTTATAATAGTGTATCTGTAGCATATCTACAGATTATTTCAGATCTTCTAGGTAAATAATTGCATTATTCTTGACTAATGACAGTTTACTCCTTTTTTATTTATTTTCTTTCCTTATTGAACTTGCTGGAACATTCAATAAAATATTAGGAAAAAGTAGTGAGTGAAGACATTTCTCACTTATGCTGGATATCAGGAATAAACATTTCAATGTTTTACTGTTGTGTTATCTTCACTGTAAAGACTGCACAGATTAAGGAAGTTATCTTTTTTAGTTAGGTTGCTAAGGAATTTTATCAGAATGATGTTGAATTTGTCACGTTTTCATTAATTTATTGACTGCATTATGTTGTTAATGTGGTAAATTAAGCTGACCAGCTTTAGAAAATTAAAATAAATTTATATGTATATACCACATTTTCTTTATCCATTCATCCACTAATAAACATTTAGGGTGTATCTACATCTTGATTGTTGTGAACAATGCTGCAATGAACATGAGGGTGTATATATCTCTTCAAAATCCTGATTTTCATTATTTTGGATGAATACCCAGAAATAGAATTATTGGATCATATGGCAATTCAATTTTTAATATTTTGAGGAAGCTACATATTGTTTTCCATAGTGGTTGCACCATTTTGCTATGGATAAACTGTGAGAACATTATGCTAAGAGAAATACCAGAAAGTCTGCAGGTCACAGGAAAACAAATACTTCATGATTCAACTTATAAGATACGACTAAAATAATGAAATTGATAAAAGCATAAACTGAATTGTGGTTGCCAGGGGCTGGGAGGATGAGGGAAATGGGGAGCTGCTATTCAAGAAATATGAAGATTCAGTTCTACAAGATGAATAAGTTCTAATAATCTGCTGTGCAATACTGTGCTTATAGTTAACAATATTGTACTGTACAGTGAAAAATTTATTAAGACAATACTGTGCTTATAGTTAACAATATTGTACTGTACAGTGAAAAATTTATTAAGACAGATCTCTTGTCACCTGTTTTTACCACAATAAGAACAATAATAATTTTTTATTCCTGGGGTATACCAAATTTGAATGAGTATTAGCATTTCTATACATTGCTGGACACAATTTCCTAATATGGTATGTGAGATTTTTCATTGATATTTATAAGAGTTTGGCCTACATTTTGTCTTTCTTTTGAAATAATTTTAATATTTAGATATTACTGTTTTTCTGGACTTATAAAATGAAGTTTTCCTCTTTGCTTTTTCCTGAAAAATATTGTTGAGTATTGGTGTTATTTCTCGTCCAAAGGTGTAGAATAATTTGTTAGTGAAGTTGGTGGGCCAGACTCTGTGTGTGTGTGTGTGTGTGTGTGTGTGTGTGTGTGTGTGTGTGTGTGTTTCTGGAGATGTTTTAAATAAACTTCCATTGATTTAAGAGATATAAAATTATTCTGTTTTTATATTATGTTTGTTTCTGTTTCATAATTTAATACGTATGTAGGGATTTATCTATTTTATCTAAATTTTCAAATTTATTTCCATAATATATTTCACAATATTCTTTTTGGCTGCCCATTTACAATTACTTTTTAGTATATAACTTGTGCATTTCTCATTTTTTTATTATTATTGCCAAGTATTCATAAATGTTCATCAGTTTTATTAGTCTTTCCAAAGAATCAATCTTGACTTTAACATTTCTTTCTTTTTCTTTTTCTTTTTTTTAATTTTATTATTTTTTTTAAATATACAGTCTCCCTCTGTCGCCCAGGCTGGAGTGCAGTAGCACAATCTCGGCTCACTGCAGCCTCTCTCTGCCTACCAGGTTCAAGTGATTTTCCTGCCTTAGCCTCCCGAGAAGCTGGGACTACAGGCGCCTGTCACCACGTCCAGATAATTTTGTGGGGTTTTTTTAGTGCAGATGGGGTTTCACCATATGGGCCAGGCTAGTCTTGAACTCCTGACCTTGTGATCTGCCTGCATCGGCCTCCCAAAGTGCTGGGATTACAGGTGTGAGTCACCGTGCCTAGCTTTTTTTTTTCCTACTATACTTTTTTTAAGCAATTCTCCATAAATTTTTATTTTTCCATGACCTCTAGCTTTTGGGGGGTTTAATGTGCTTCTTTTTCTCACTTCCTGTATTTTACTTTCAATAACTTTGCCTTTAATTTTTAGCAGCTTTACTATGATAAGCCTGGGTGTGAATTACTTCATATTTATTTTGCTTAGAGTCATCATACTTATTAATGTGTGTTTCAGTGTATTTCATACTGGTTGCACTTTTGGTTTTGCAAATACTCCATCATTATCTCTTCAAATATGATTTCTACTCTATTCTCTTTTTCTCTTCTCTCCCTGGAAAACTAACTATCTGAATTAGATGTTTTCATCATATTTTATACTTTTCTATATTCAAAAATTGTGTTTTTCCATGTTTCAGTCTGGATATTTTCTATTCCTTTAAGATTTCTAAACTTCATTTTGGTTGTGTTTATTCTGCTGAAGCTGACACATCCATTGAGTTCTTAATTTAAATTTTTAAATGTTTAGATTCTTAAATTTCTCTTTATTTTAAATTACTGCTTTCAATGTAATACTCTGACTTTTCATCTATTCTCTTGAATATATTATTCATATTTGTATTTAAATTCACTCGATTGATTCTAATGATTGGGATGGGATTGATTTCATTGACTGTTTTTCCTGGTTTTCAATCATTTCATTCTTTTTCTTTAATGCTTTATATGCCTGTCCATTTACTACTGAAATGATACACAAACATGTATAAAAATTATAGAGGTAATCTAAGGCTACATCTCGTTGTATGTACATCCAGAGAGAATTTGCTGTTGCTTGTTTATAGCAGTTAGAAGAGAGGAAGACCATTTTAAGCTAGCTTGATAGTGAGAGTATTTGAAGCAGTTTCCATTTTTGTTGGAGCCTGTCACTTTCCAGTTCGTCTTTACAACTAAAATATAGCCTCTAATGATCCCAAATAAAAACTCAAAGTGGTTTCAGTATGCAATGGTTTGTTTGCTCTCAGTAAAACTCAGGCTGAAATTTGATCCCCACTGTGGTGGTGTTAGGTGGGGCCTAGTGGGAGATGTTTGGGTTATGTGAGCAGATCCCTCATCGATGGCTTGTTGCTCCTCTCTCATCCTGAGCGAGTTCTCACTCTTGAGAGACTGGATTGGTTCTCATGGGAATGGATTAGTTCCCGGAAGAGTGAGTGATTATAAAGTCAGAACACCTCTCAAGTTTCCCCTCTTTGCATGTGTCCACTTCTTTTTCCACCTTGTGATACAGCACAAAAGCCGTCACCAGAAGCCAGAGGCATGCCCTTGAACTTCTTAGCCTGCCAAATAAAAAGTAGAATAAACCTGTTTTCCTTATAAATTACCCAGTTGGGAGCATTCTCTTATAAACAACAGGAAATGGACTAATGGACAAGTGCAGTTCTTTTTTCTTCAGTTCAGTATGACTGCCTAAAACTCTTCTCATCTTTCCAATATCTTAGCCACTTCTGAGCTTTTCAGCAAATGCCTACACATTAGCGAAGGGTTCAAGGGAGAAAATAGTATCTGCTTCAGATATCTGTGCTTCTTTTCCCTCCCAGATATTCACTGATAAGATTTTAAATGTCATATTAGCCCAGAACTCAAAAATGTTCAAAGCCCACCTAGCGCTTTTGTCCCAACTTCTTAGCTTCTTATCAATGAGTTCAACTTCAATGAATTGTCACATACTTCAAAGGGAAAGTCTTTCCTCAGTCCATTTTTTTTTCTTTTCCTCTCCAGGATCATGGTCCCCTCAGTACTGGCTGACTAGACAGCTTTCTGACCACTTAAACAAATTTAAAAAAAATTATTCAAATTATTCAGCTTTTCTAGTTGTCTTCAGAGGAGGGCTTGCCTAATTTATCACAGGCAAATGTGGAAGTAGCTATTGAGTTTCTATTATGTGACTTAAAATTTAAGTCTACTTGGATTAATTATTGGGCATATGATACTTAAATTTTTCAGGAACTTAGGTTTTGTTTCGCTTCTTGTACAATGATTATTTCTATAACTTAATCTGAATCCCAGTATAATTTTTGATTATTTACTCTTCTTCTATAGCTATAAGTTTTATTTGGAAACCATATTAAATAAATGTGAGAAGTTCACAATAGACTTGGTTTCCCTGAGTGTCATGGGGATATTTTGTCAAGGAAAAACATGTTGCCTCCAAGTGAAATGTGAATGAAAATGAGTCCATTCTGTGTTTATGTACAGAAATCAAGGTCTCTTAAGCATCTTCTAATTGGTCTTTTCCATGTTATTAGAGAGACTCTTACTAACAATAACAGAGCACTGAACAATACAGAGATAGACATTTTATCGGAATATTAATTTAATGGTTTAAGGCAGTTCTCTATTTGACAATTCAAGTAGAAGGGAAAAAAAGAAAGAAATTCCAAGAGGGGTGTGTGTGTGTGTGTGTGTGTGTGTGTGTGTGTGTGGAGAAATTAAATTAGCTCTTCTATCTACATTTTAATGTATATAACTTTGGACACAGATTTGTATTAAAGATTACATTTCATACATTGTTCTAGTTCAGTTTTAATGTTTAGATTTAGATAGAGTGGGTTTAAATCTTGTGTGACCCTGGGCAATTTGCTGCTTTTCAAGCTACTGTTTCCTCATGTGGAATGTGAATATGTAAAATTATGTACTTCAATTTCATACATATAGTCTTTCTTTAGCATCTGTGGGATTGATTCCAAGACCCTCTGTGGATTCTAAAATTTGTGGATGCTCAAGTCACTTTTATAATAGCTCAAATCATTATCATATAGTATTTGCATTTAGCCTACATACATACTCTTGTATACTTTAAATAATCCCTACATTACTTATAATACCTAATACAATGAAAATGCTATGTGAGGCTGGACACTGTGGCTCACACCTGTAATCCCAGCACTTTGGGAGGCCGAGGAAGGTGGATCACCTGAGGTCAGGAGTTCGAGACCAGCCTGGCCAACATGATGAAACCCCGTCACAAATAAAAATACAAAAATTAGCCGGGTGTAGTGGTGTGCGCCTGTAGTCCCAGCCTCAGAGGAGGCTGAGGCAGGAGAATTGCTTGAACCCGGGAGGCGGAAGTTGCAGTGAGCCGAGATCATGCCATTGCATTCCAGCCTGGGCAACAAAGCAAGATTCCATCTTAAAAAAAGAAATAAGAAAAGAAAATGCTATGTGAATAATTTTTGTACTCTATTGTTTAGGAATAATGACAAGAGAAAAAAGTTTGTACATGTTCAGTACAGATACAACCATCCATTTTTTTTTTTTTAATCTGGGTTGATTGATTCCACACATGTGGAACCCAGGGATATGGAGGGCCAACTGTATATATAATACTTAGCAGAATATAAACATGAGCATATATTGCTTAGGACAATGCTTGGCAGGAAAAAACACTATATACATTAGCATAGTTATCATGCAAGTAATTTTTTTCATTTGCCTGACTCTAAGGTTGAAGGGAATGATAATTTTTCTTCTCTTTATTCCTTATATGCAGCACTCTATAGAGAACTTAGCAAGCGCAATGTTACTTGTTAGATTTTGCTAAATGAATCAGTAATGTTAAATAATGCAGGAAGCTTGAGGAAAGTATGAGGAAAATATAGATTTGAAATTATGAAGTCCCTAGTGACCTGTTATGATATAAAAGGAAATAAAACAAACTGGGAGGTGAGATTTATATTCATTGATATCATCTTGAAGCCTGCCTTATTGCTTAGAATTTAATAGGTGTTCAATAAAAAATTACTGATTTAATATTGCACTTAGCACTGTGCAATCACCTTGATTATGCTCTCAAAGGCTGTTTGGCCTTCATAAAAGAGGCAATTAAGAAGAGAAGAAATATTTTTGAAAAGGTGAGTGTTGGCCGGGCGTGGTGGCTCACACCTATAATCCCAGCACTTTGGGAGGCCGAGACAGGCGGATCACAAGGTCAGGAGATCGAGACCATGGTGAAACCCCGTCTCTACTAAAAATACAAAAAATTAGCTGGGCGTGGTGGCAGGCGCCTGTAGTACCAGCTACTCAGGAGGCTGAGGCAGGAGAATGGCGTGAACTCAAGAGGTGGAGCTTGCAGTGACCCAAGATTGCACCACTACACTCCAGCCTGGGTGACAGAGCAAGACTTGGTCTCAAAAAAGAAAAAAAAAAATGTGAGTGTTATCCTAGCACAGTCATGTAACAGAAAACTCTAAGCACTCTAAGCACTAGTCCCACTGATGAAAGTTTACAAGCTTAACAGAAGGAATTAGTCAAATTCAGTGGAAGACGGGTTTATACCATGAAAACTGGAAGATCATCCTAAGAAAGGAAACTTCATGAAAAAACAGAAAAGGTTATATAAAGCTGTGGATACAATAGCTCATTCAAAGTGTTTTCTCTGTTGAAAAGGATCATTTTGCTTACTAAGTTGTTGCACATTTTATACAATAGCCTCAATTTTTGCATTTCTCCAACTGGCTATAATATGATGAGAGAAACAAAAGATTGGGTAACACACAACGTAATCAATCTATTTATAAATATGTTTATCAGCTTCTCCTCTTTAAAGGATATGTATGATGAGGAAGCATCCCTGGAGCCACAAGACATTAAACCAGAGGACATTAAGCCTGCCATCCTAGAACCAAAATCAAGACAGGATGGATATTCTAACTATTCTAATAGATTTCTCTTACTATCTGTTATTTTCTATAATCCCCATGTCTTTGTAAGTCAGTCTATACTGACCACACCCAGAATTAGGTCAGACCACCTAAGATTTTATCTCTTCAAATATTAACAGGCATTGGCCTTCTGACTGAAGAAATGCAGAATAGAGGTGAGAAGTGAGTATTAACTTTATATTGTTGTGTAACAAATTACAACAAAATTAACAGCTTAAAGCAAACTGCATGTATTATTTCATACTTTCTGGATGTCAGGGGACTGTGTATGGCAACTGGGTTCTCTGCTCAGGGTCAAACAGGCTGTAATCAGGGTATTGGTGAACTGCATTTCTTTTTGGAAGCTTTGTGGAAGAATCTGCTTCCAAATACATTCAAGTTTTTGGCTGAATTTAGTGGTCTGTGGGTGTATGCTTGAGTCTTATTCTGGTGCTGGTTGTTTGCTGGAGGCCATACTCATTTCTGAGAGGCCACCTGCATTCCTTTCCCTGTAGCTCCCTCCATCAGGAAAGCCAACAATGGAGATTCTCCTCCAGCTCTCTCATGTCAAGTCCCTCTCATTTGAATCTTTGTTATCAGAAATAACCAGTCCCTTTCAGGACTCACCTAGTTAGATCAGATTCATAGAGGGTAGTATCCCTATTTTAAAGTCAGCTTGTTTGGAACCTAAAATACATCTTTAAAATCCTTCCAGAGAAGCACTTATCCAGATGAGTGTTTGATTGAATAACTAAGACAGGTGTGTATATGCCAAAGATCAGAGATCTTGGGTGCCATTTTAGAATCTTACCTACACATTTTCAGATTACAATCTGATCCCTGTTTTCCAATACATGTCAGTCACTTAAATAAAATTCATCAAGACACAGTTCTCTGCTGTCATTACTGTATGTCATTACTTAGCAGATTTATGAAGTATGAAATGTGCTGGAATTTTGGAATTTGCAAGATCTGAGTTTATATCTCCTCTACATTTGCCGTGGGGTTTTGAGTAGGTTATTTAATACCTGGGATTTCCTTAGTTATAAAGTTATTTAATCCTTCAGTTTCCTCAGATGTAAAAACTAGCGCTAATAATTATCTCTAAGGCCTGCAGAACTTTAGAAAAAGCCATACAATGAAAATTACCTTATGGTATACAGTTGACAAATTTCAAGTTCCTGACTTTTTCCCTTCTTTTGAATGTTCTGATATCACTCCTCCAATCTACCTCTACTTACTTTTTATGAATCCTTTGAGATGAGAAATATTGAGATTTATACACCTCAGAAATAAGTTGATTTTCAGTTGATAACATTATCTTTTTCTCAACAATTTTAAATTTTGATTCTTTCTGGAATTAATTCTTTAGTGTTGGCTGGGGTATATTCATAAGAACCTTAACTTAAAATTTCAAAGCCAGGCACAGTGGCAAAGCCTGTAGTCCTAGCTATTCCCAAGGCTGAGGTGGGATGACTGCTTGAACCTAGGAGTTTGAATCCGTCCCGGGCAACACAGTGAGACTGTATCTAATAAATAAATAAAATAAAACGAAATAGAGTCTCAATATTTTTCCTTGATTTTCACTAGTGTATAGAGATTTGAGACTTCCTGCTCTTCCTGGGGTGCAGGGAGCAATATTATACGAAAACAGCCTAGTAGTCAGTAGACTCCCACTATTAGAATTTTTAAAAATCCCAAAATATCTGTTAAAATGCTATTGGTAAGAGATTTGGCAGGATGATGATTACATGTGGGTAGAACAGCAGTTTCCATAATAATTATGTGGGTTGCAAACAGATTTTGAAAAAAAATACTGAGATGCAGCCTAATGAATACACTCATTAACCTTAATAACATCAGGTAGATAATGGAGAGGACCATTCTGCAGGGGGGAATCAACTCAGCCTTTCAGAGTCATTTTATAAGGCACATTTGACAGTGTTGTTTTCTCAATTAACAAATGAGTAGATGTAGTTATCTGAAAAGAAATCTGTGTTATTTGAAGTTTTCCTTTTAAAACCTAATTTTTAAACAAGTTATATTAAACATTTCTTGAGTATTTGGTATGTGCTGAGCATTATAATAAGCATTAAGGATACAAAGATGTGCAGAGTATAAAATTTATAGTCTACTTTGGGGAAGCAAAAATAAATTTAGCTATCTTTAATACAATGACAATTGCAAAACTAAAAGCATCATGTTACCTCTATGAGAGCAGAAATCTTGCCTTCCTTATTCACCACTATATCCACACATTTAGAATATTAGTTACACAATACTTGTTCAGTGAATAAAGCAATGACTGTCACTGTATTTTAGAAGCAGAGCAGAAGGAACCATTAAGCCCAGAGGAGCTTTTTGGTAAGTTGCATTCCAGCTAAATCTGTCTGCTTGGTGAATTACATTTTATCAAATCAGAAAACGTGAGGAGTTAAAAGAATGGCACTCTGTGCAGAAGGAATAGCATACTCAAAGGCTTAGGAGTGTGAAACTATAACATATCTAGGGAATAAGAATCAATGTTCTATGTCTCCGATGAACAGGATATGTGAGGTTTGTCTCAGTGTACCAGTTTCATCATGATAAGCATAACTAATGATTTCAGTGGGCAAGAATAACTGTGTGGGCCTAGCATGCCCCACACATAGTTACATTTCCTGACACAAGTTTAATGACCACTAACTTCTGGGAATATTCATTCAGATTCCAACATTTTTAGACTGGTATTGCTCCTTTGGGTACAGAATGTACTTAGGTTGTTTGCCTATGACAGGTAGCACCATGGGATGCCTTCCTAAAATCTCCATGGAGTTGTAGTGTTAATAAATAATCATCTTGCCATTTGAGAGTTCAACTAGTGAAATCTATACTTATTGTATATAATTAGTCTTCCATATAAATAAATCAAGAGATTATAAATGTAAGAATTAAGAACCTGGAAATATCCAGAATACTAATTGAGGTGATCAGAGAATAATCTTAGGGAGGCAAGACAGAAATGTAATTTTCAGTAAATAATTCAGTGACTGGAAATCTAATGATTTCTACTGTTTATGGAAAGATTGAATAAAAAGGAAAGGGAATGTTTAATTTGAAGGATGAATGAGAAAAACGCAATGGACTGGAAGCTGGCAATGCCCATTCAGGCAGGTCATGCCTAATGGACTGTTTACTCCTTGAGGGCATGGCCTGGAACCTACCAGTGTCTGGCACAGAGGAGGCATTCAAATGTTTAGTGAATTAATAAATTGAAATGAGTAAAACATTGAGACTGTTATTAAAGGATCATTTAATGCAATTTTTAGTGCCACGTGTATTTTTCTGTTTTCCGTAGCAATAACTTATAACATATATTGATAGGAAATGAAGAAAGAAAGAAAAAATTGTATTGTCTGCATTTTATGGATTTAGATTTCATTAACGGAGATAGATTTTTAAATTATTTAGCATTGCTGCCCTAACATTCCATAATCCTTAGACTTTTTTCTTCATAATTGTCTAAGATTTATTTTTACATATTCCTGTTAGCATATAGAACTCAAGAGCTTTCACACTCTAACAAAAATAGATTGTGATATTAAGCCAATTGGTTGTTAAATCCTACCATAATTATTTTATAACTATTGGTCTGCTTTATATTTCATAAATTTAATATAATGAATGATAGAAATAATTATAAAGTTAAAATACTTTTAGTATAAGCATATAATGGTATAAGGTATAAATCTTTACAGATGTATAATTACCATTGTTTCTCATATTTTTGAGTGCCAACAGCTATTGCACTGCATGCAAAAACATACATACAATAAAAAAGAGTAGGTTAATATCATACTGGAACCACAGGTAAGAACATTGTTAACTTGCATTTTTAACATTCAAACCAGTTGCATATGGAGATAATATGTAGAAATCCAGGAGAAACAGAAATGTGAGAGATCATATAAAGATAAATCTGAACATCACAGATCCCAACTCATATTCATTTTCTTCCTTTTTCACACAAAACCTGTTCTCTTCACATACTGTCCAGCCTAGGACATGGAGCTACATGCAATGTTGTTATTCTCCTCCCACAAACCATTAAAATACTCCTTTACCTTCTATGCCCCACAAGTTCAGAGGTTCTACCTTAAGATTCCTCATAAATAGGGCTCTTCATTCTTACTGCCACTCCCTTAATTCAATTCTCCATTGGCTTTATTGACCATTGCAATATATTTTCTAACTTGATTCCCTAACCTTCATCTCCAACAGCTCTGATCTGTCATGTAAGCTTTTAGCAGAGTTCATATACTTCTCATCATGTCTTTGTATCATTTCCCACTTTAAAAGCCATCACTGGCTCCCCATTACCTGCATGACAAAGTTGGAAATCTTTAGGATGGCACAAAAGAAGATTCACAACTGATTCTCTTCAGCTCACCCTCTCATTACTTCTCTCACCTGTGCACCCTACATAGCTGCAATGCTCCGTATTCACTATTCCTTGATTAACAATTTTTTTTCAATATATAGAAAACAATATTTCAAAATGCTGGTATCGCTCTATTGTTCACACTTTTCAAACTTAGTTCAAATCTTATCTCCCTAAGAAGTGTTGGTCAATTATTTATTGATCTGCTCTCCCACTGCATTTAGCACATGCCCATAATAATCATTTATATATGGTCACTTATTTATGTCTGTCCTCCTTTCTCATCTCTCCACTAGACTTGTGAACTGCTGGAGCATAGTCTCTAAAACCTATTTAACTCATGTTTCTTCTCAGTTTCAATACAATTTCAACACATAGTTGAAATTGTCAGTTGCATTTTCTTCAAAATACTCACTGCTCCTCTCCATAGGAAAAACCGCTGATGCCTGTCCCATTCAGGTCAGGTTTAGTCATGTGATTTGTTCAGTCAGTGAAACGTGAGCAGAAATAACATGTGCCACTTTTAAGCAGAATCTTAAGAACCATTGTATGATTCCCCTATCATATCTGTTTTTCCTTCTACAACAGCAGTCCCCAACATTTTTGGCACCAGGAACTGGTTTCATGGATGAAACTGTTCCATCTTATAAGAAGCGCACAACCTAGCTCACTCACGTGTACAGTGCGCTATAGGATTCACCATCCTATGATAATCTAATGCCTCTGCATTAGATCTAACAGGCGACAGAGCTCAGGAGGTAATGCTCACTCACCCAGGGCTCACCTCCTACTGTGCAGCCAGGTTCCTAACAGGCCACGGACAAGTACTGGTCTGAAACCTGGGGTTTGGGGACTCCTGCTCTACAAGAAACACACTATTCTTTTAGACTTGAAATTCAAAATGAAGATGACATAGAACAGAGTTACAGGCCATCTGCAGTGAATATAAAGGCTGAAATAAACCTCTGTTCTATACTAGTGATATACTGGGACTATTGATTGTGACAAAATAATTTAGTCTAAGATGGGTAGATATCTAATAAATGTTGAAGAAAAGAAGGACAGTTATAGAGACCTAGGAAAAAAAAATAGCAGAGTAATTCAAGAGTCAATTTTGTTTTAAACAAGAACTGTCTGTTGAAAATGAAGAAAAATTAAGCTTTCATGAGTTTCTCATTATGAGAAATCATAGAAATTAGGGTTGAAAGGAGAAAGGGGAAGAGTAGATTGTAGAGAAAGAGAGTATATTTTTGGTAATGCAATCTTGGGAAAAAAGTGAAAGTAAATTCTTGCTAGGTTAGCATGCCCTTAAGATGTCTGCAGGGAATATTTAAAGGATCTAAGTATCTGCTAGTGAGGTGTTTTGAGAATCCAGTACATATGTACAAAGAATCCTCCTTTAGTTAAGCCAAGCTAAGTAAGTTAAGAATGCTTTTTCTATTTTAAATGTTCAAGTTATTCTGCTTCCATAGCCAAAGAAAGGCTACAAACCTGACTAAAAAAAAATCCAGATTAAGATTATATATAATTACAGCCAATTTTTATTATTCACAGTAATGTTCTATAAACATGCAGCAAACAGTAAATTAGTGAATAATGACCATTACTCCTAGAGGAAATACAAGCTTAGGTTGCCGTGAGTCTTTAGTCACAACATGTTCATCAACTAGTCAAAACATAACCTTGCTTTTTGTGTGTTCTTATTTAAAGACACCTTATTTAATATATATTGTTGACTCACTAACATTGAACTTGCAGTAACAGCACTTTATTCATGCAGCTTTTTTAACATATGTATTGTCTATATACAGTTATCCCTAGTCCCTTGATATTTGCAGAGAATTGGTTCCAGGACACTTCCTCCCCTTACCGCACTAATACCAAAATCTAAAGATGCTCAGGTCTCTTGTATCAGGTAGCTTAGTTTTTACTTCTAACCTGTACACATCCTCCATTATACTTTAAATCATCTCTAGATTAATTATTATCCCTAATACAACATACATGTTATATAAATAGTCATTGTACTGTCTTGTTTTTTATTTGTATTTTTTTATTATTCCAAATATTTTCAATTAATTATTGATGAAATCCGTGAATATGGAACCCACAGTTATGAAGGGCTGACTGTATTTTCTATGTATATTACAGCCATCTTATGTTTAGAAACACTAGATAACACATCAGGCTTTATTCTTGGAGGCCAAGTTAAACAGTAAAGTCACCAATAAATAATACAAACCTGCAAAAGATGGCACTAAATAGATACTGAAAAGGACATTTGTTTGTAGTATGAGAACTGAAACAAGAAAGCAGAGAATCACCCTTTTCAACCTCAGATGGGGACGTGCACTTCAGTAGTCTCAAATGTGTGCCACTCTCTGCATGCCCATGAAAGGCTGCAAAAATGCCACCAATATTGATTCTGGTATTGCAAATAAACTTTAGCAAGCAGTTAAATTTGTAAATACAGAATCTGTAAATAATGATGACCAACTGTATATTCAAACAACTGGAAAGAAAAGAATAAAATGGATTATGAGGAGTTGGACAAAATGCCCACCAGTGAGAAGAGGGAGAAATTGAATGGGTGGACAAATAATAAATCTAGTAAAGTGACTTAAATGTGGTAGATTTTTAGTAAATGTTAGTTTCCTTCCCTATCTTTATCCCTCTGTTTTCTCTTGCTTTGGTAAAATACATGTCACCCAAAGAATTAAAGCAGTACTAGAATATTGAAGGTCCACTCTATCAAAGTAATAGAAAGCTTTAGGTGGTAGAAAGGTTTTTTCTTTGCATTTCATTTTACTGCTCAATTTATTGCATCATACTTAGAGATGCCCTATCATCTTAATGCAAATCTTAAAGATATATTTATATAAAAATGTTAATATTTAATAAGCTAAAGTCAATACACCACCCTCTAATTTAGTCAGTGTTAAACTGTTTTTTGGGGGATCAACATAGCAGATATTATCCAAAAATTTTAAATAGCATGACCCTGTTTTGTCACATAGATATTGAGATTTTCTGTTTCTATACTATCTCCTTTATGATTTATATTTTGCTGTTAATTGGCAACATCTGAAACAAAAATTATTTTAAACTCACAACTCTAACTTGGAAGACTAATAATAAAACATCATAGTTTTCTAAATTATTAAACTTACAGAAAAGATAAATACTTCAAAAAAAAAAAAAGAGAAAGTACATGATGAGAAATGGGTAAACTATCACTCTCATCCTGACAGTTTTCTTTTATGGAAATATCACCTGCAAAAAAGTTTATCAAGACAAACTTTTTACAATCCCTGTTAAATTCAGTGAATGAACTGTGAAGGGTAAATTGGAGCCATTATAATCTTACATTTCTTATGTAATATTCATAATCATAGTGTTACATAAGAGCGAGCTAATGTTAACAAAAGGAGCAATTTAAATTCCCACTTCCTTGGAGAATGGGGCTCTGCTTGACAAACAGTTTCCTGTCCCATTTGCAACACGCCCATGCAGCTCCTTGAGTGCCAATGAGACCCACACTCTCATCTCAGTGATATAATAAACCCTCCAAAACAGAGGAGAAAATGAGGCAAACAAGCCCACTTCATTTCAACTTGTCAGCTTTAAATAAAATCTTCTGGAGCTGAAAATGGGAAACTTGAGGGAAGATAATGTGTGAAGTAACCAAATTCAACACTGGGACAAAACATACTACATTACTATTTTTTTTTCTTGATCTGCCACAAAAGTTTTTGAAATTTCACTATAGGTAATTTTTAATGAAATATCTTTTTGCCAAGGAGGACTTAGAGAAAAAAAAGTGTTCTTTTTGTTTGTTTTTTCCCTTCTCTCCACCCACTGATGCCCTAGCTAATATCTCAAGTCACCTCAAGCCCTTATGATATCTTAATGAGTAATATGTGACCTTTGGAATAACTCACAATTATCAATATTTATATTAAAGTTGGTATAGCAGAGCATACTGGAAAAAGTACATGCTTTCTGTATAATTTAAATTAATTACTTACAGAATATGCAAAATATTGGACCACGCTTTCTGCATAGTAAAAAAAAAATGTTAAGGGCAAAAATGCAATGAAAGGAAAGTAAAAATAAATTAACATTCTGTTAAATGGAAATATTTGAATATCACTGAGGTAAGCAGTGATTGGTAGTGTAAATCTCTTCCCACGTCCTCTCCCTAGTACCCTCTGCCCCTACCCCCAGCTCACCTCCTAACACTTTTTCCTGCTTTGCATTTAGGAGGCTCTAGTCTGTTCTTCCCCTTAGATCTCTCTATATTCCTTCTCTTCTCTCTTTGAGATTACTCGTGATTTAGTCAAATTGTCCCTTTCCTCATACTTCTTTAATGAGCACTTGCACTTCTTCCAGGGAAAGATAGTACCACTGGATTTCAGCAGACATACAGCACAAACTGTGTATATCCGATCAGTGGCAGTGAAGAAGGACAAGTCAGTTTCCTTCTTCCTTAGATGCCCTAGGGTGTATCCAAATTTTATACAAACATCTTTTCATGCCTTTTGTTTTTATTTCCAATACTATATTTCATGTATTTTCCAAATCACTGTAGAAGACTTTTTTCTTATTCTGTTATACTTTCCTCTAGCATTATAATACGACCCTCTGATTTCAAATCCTTTTATCTTAAAATTCCTAAATAACTTTGAGTGATCAGTGCATAGAATGATAGTTATGTTGAGGAGTATGATCCCTTCACCACTTTTGATGGCACACTGTTCAGAAGTTCTTTTGGGCACTCTAATATAAAATGTGATTTCAGATGTACATTTTTAATGTATTTTAGAAATTCCATAGGAAAGAGTGTATGGACTATGGACTACAAAGATTTCAGTTTGAGGCTTGGCAAATCAACATATAATAGAGTAACCATAATCAGCAAACGGTTTTTTAAACCTATTATTCACTTGTAAAATTCAAACAAAAATGTTGCCTCACAGGATGATTAATATTAGACATGTTGGATGATATTTTTGACTCTTATTTTATTATCATTATAATTACTATTATAAAGCCAAAGAAAATAATGTATTCAAAGTTAACTTGACCTGGCTATTAAATGTCAATTAAAAATGTGAATGATGATATTATGCAGCTTCCATGTATATACTATATTTTGCAACCAGTAAAATTCTGCCAGAATCTTCAGGTTATTCTCTGCAGTTTAAGGTAAGTGAAGTTAGTTCCTTTTAGCACTCTTAGACCCAAAGTTTCCATGGTGTTACTGCACTTTTTATTCTAACAAGCTGCTATATCAATAATCACCTCGGTGTAATATTGGACCATCATGTGGCCTAAGGTATCCATTTAATGACTAATCTCGTCAAAAGGAAAGCAAATTGATTCATTTGCTTAGGAGGTATCTGTTCTAAGCTGAGGGGTTTTTTATTTCCCCACAGTGATGGCTGGGCTGACAGGTATGATGTGACAGATGGATATCAGCGAGAAGCTGTTGGTGGCATCACAATCAAGCTCCAGTCTCCCGATGTCAAGTGGTTTGATGATTATTATCTGAAGCTCCGGCCAGAAACAAACCATCGAAACCCTTGGTTTCAAGAATTTTGGCAGCATCGTTTTCAGTGCCGACTGGAAGGGTTTCCACAGGAGAACAGCAAATACAACAAGACTTGCGATAGTAAGCAGATTTATTGTTTCATTTCAAATGCATAAGGCTAAGGCTCCAATTTAAGTAAACCATGTCATGGGGATAGTGGCTGTAATTTGTTAGAGGGGAGGACTCTTACATAAGTAGAGTGGATATTACCACTTACGGTGACAAACGGGTTTTAGTCTCATTAGGGAAAACGTATCAGAGCAAGTATTTAGTGATATTTTATGTGATTAGATCATTTATATTTGTATCATTCAAAAAATTGAATGTATTTCCATAAGGCATTGTGCTAAAAAGATCACATGAACTCCAGAATGGAACTATTTCTGACATCCTTGAATACAGTGACTAGATTCTGCTCATTTCTTTTATCCAGAGTAATTAGCACCGTGGAAGCAGATAGTAACGGTTTCATATATGTACAAAGAATGAATAAATGAGTGTTGAAGGACAGATTGAGTTACTACTTCCATCAAAAACCATAAAATAGTACCATGGATTTGCTATATATAATTGTGATGTTTCAGGAAACATAACCTAAGTAGAGCTATTCATTCAAACATTCAACAAATACTTATAAGAGTCTAAGAATGGACCAAATTTTGCTTTAGTTGTCAGGATATCAAGATGGAGAAAGCTAGTTCCTGCCCTCAAATGTTTACTGTCTTGGAAGGGAGATAGTAATGCCAACAAAAATTGCAATTGAACATTATAAATGATAAGATAACTAAGGGTTTAACATAAGGGTGTGGGTTAATATTATTTGTAACATGTCCAAAAAGAATCTCGATTCTAATAACCAGGTAGAGCCAGCATATACTACATCTATCTATATCTATATCTATATCTATCTCATCTATCTATGAAACATCTGTGCCTGCAAAGGTTAACGTTTGTAAAACTTGATAAAGGATTTTTTTTTGGAACTGACTTATCCTACATTGTGTAAGAAGAAACCTACATGCATTTGCATAGGAGGAAAATGCAAATTGAACATGAAACATGTTCAGATTTTGGAATGATATAAATAGTAATAAATTATCTAAAATCTTACTAGAGTAAATACTTGCTCTGATATGTTTTTGTTAGTTGATGGTATAGGTGTCTTTATCCATGGTGCTGGAACACCAGAATTCAGTGAGGGAGTGGGCTTGAAATCCTGGTCCATTACCCAATTCTAGTCCACAGAGAGGTTGTGACACACCAGCAACAAAGTGATAAAAACAGAAACAATGTAGTGAGTTATTCATAAAGCTTTCTCCCTCTGAGGTCATATTCATCCTATGTTTCTGGTATCAGTTTGTTCTTTTGGGAAATGATGGAGATAGCCAATGGTGGCTTGTGATTGTTTTTAAATGTAATTGCTTCATAAAACAAGAACCCAGCAATCCCATATCAGTTCCTATTTGGGTAGAAGAGGAAGGGAGGAATGCTGGAGTGTGGGATAATACACTGGTCAATGAAATCCAGAAATCATTGCAACAGCGTGAGAACACGTTTGCTTCTCTCCCACTTCAGATCCTTCTTACTCTGCCCCAAATCCTCAAATGCTTACTCATTTCCTTTGTTTTCATTTTTTATGGCAAAATATGTGAGAAACAAAAGCATTGCCACTTATGGCTCATAATTTCAAATTTGTAGCTAATTTCATATTTCAACAGTTCTATCTAGTTTCTGAAGAAAGCAGATTTCTTTCCTCTCTTGAGGGAGCATATGTCCTTCTACGGTCTATTCTATGTTTGTGTACTTATTACTATGTGTAGCTTCATTGGAGGAGTTCTGTAAGGTAAGGAGTAGCTATGATCTAACCTTTAGTTCTTCTTTGGTAGGAATTAGTGACAACGCTAACCAGTATATTTAAGGGATTTTTTCCAGTTGACCTGCACCCTCTTTCTTTATTAATTTCTTCTTTTCCCACTGTTTTTTTTTAATCTGAAATGCCTCCTCTTGAAAATAGTCATTTGTTTCTCTGACTCTTTATTTGCTTGAAGTTCTGCTTAAATATAGTCTTGAAAACTTTGATTTCCATGCAAATATCATTTCTGTGGAAACCATTCTGTAAAATCCTCCCTTGACCTTGCTGCTGTAGCTCTCTGTCTCTCATGTGAGCACCTTGGTGTGATCTCTCTGCTCAGAATCTGTTCTTTACTGCAGTCATAGAAAGCACCACTTAGTCCTCCCACTTGGAATCTCATCTGACAACAGATGTCATTTGGTACATAGGCATGGACACTTTATATGTACTACCTCTGTTATTCTTCTTAATGAGGGATGTATAACATTATCCTCATTTTAAAGATGACATGGCATGATTTAGAGAGACAAAATAAGTTCCTCCAGTCATATAACTATTAAGAATTAGAATTTAAAATTGAACTCAGATTTGTCTAGAGTTTAGCCAATAGACTAAACAAATTAAATATAACAGATTGAAAATAACCATCAAATCTGCATTATATAATAGTCAATATATAGATCAAAGATACAAGGAAAAATAATTCTTAGAATTATATATGTCTTACTATGAAATGCAACAAAAGATACTCAAATATTCACTACCTACTTTTGACCCTAGTTTCTTATGTAATCCAATGTCAATTGAACATTTCCTTCCTACCATGTATGAGAGTTTAAGTTGTTCCACATCCTTGTTAATATCTGTTTTTTTCTTTTGTGTTTTTGACAATCTGTGAGTATGTAGTTCTATCACATGGTGATTTCAATTGACTTTTTCTTGATGTATTTCAAAGTTAAGCTCCTTTTCATATGTTTTTGGAAAGTTGGTATCCTCTTTTGTGTCTCTTCAAGACTTTTGAACATTTATTTGAGTTTATTATCTTTTTGATATCTATTGTAAGAATTCCTCATATAGTATGGATATGAGTCCTTTGTCAGCTATATATATTGTAAAATTGCCAAAACGGAAGTTTGGCTTTTTTATTACCTTACTATATCTCTCATTTACTACTTGTTTTCTTTTTGTCCAATTTATTATTTAGTTCTTTATTCCTCCATCTTTTCTGCTTTGTTTTGTATTAATCAATAATTTTTGTTATTCTCTTTCTCTTAACATTTTTCTTTCATCTTTTTGTATAAGTTATTTGTAGTTTTCAATAGAAATTACCAAATGAGTCCTTAGTTTAATACAGAATATTCTAAGTTGGTTCTTATCACATTCAAGAAGCTTGAAAATATTTAAATCTATATACCCCTTCAGAATTTTTTTTGCAATTGCCATATAGTTTACTTTTACATGTACTCTATATACCACAGGACTCTGTTATGACTATAGTCATAGATGATCAATAGTTTTATATTTATTGAGGCAACTGTTCTTCATCCCTTCTTGTACTTCCATGCTTCCATCTATAATTCTTTCAGCCCGGAAATTCCTTTGGTATTTCTTGTATATGCAGATTTACTGCCAGGAAGTTGTATTAGCATATATTTTTCTTAGAACATTTGTATTTCACCTTTTATTTTTAAAAACTATTTTCACTGAATGTAGCATTTTATATTGGCAGGTTTTCTTTTGTTCGCTTGTTCTTATGTTTTTCTTTAAAAATGTCATTTCATTTTCTTCCAGATTTTGTGATTTCATAGAGAAGTTAGCCATCATTCTTAATGTGCTTCCCCTGGTGGCAATATAGCAAATAAAATTCAAGAATTTTTAAATTACATATATATAATATATATGTAATATGTTATATATGTAATCTGTCTCTTATACACATCTAGATGTGTATAAGAGACAGGTATATTTACTTTCTTAGGGTTTCCAGAGCTCCTTAAGCCTATAGAATAAAGAATTGCATCAGATTAAAAATTTCCCCTTAAACATTCCCTCTGCTGTATTTCTCTCTCCACTCCTACTACCCAATTACACCTCTGTTAAGTCATTTGACCATGTCACACATATGACTTATTCTCTGTATAGTCTTTTCTTTTTTCTATGATTCAGAAAGAAAATTTGGCCTATATCTTGAGGAAAAGACCAACTAAAGTATGAGGAGTCTCCATTCCTCAAGTGAGCTTTTCTTGCAAATATTACAAAACAATGAGAGATTTAAATCTCCCTCTTGAAAATCTTCAGCCTCTCATGTAGCCCCCAGAATCAGCAAGTGAATCATGGGAGAAAATGGTTACCATGCTTTTAGGGCTCCTGGAATTTATAAAGCGTCATTTTAATAACCAAAAGCATTACTGGTTCTTCTTTTTTTAAGGAGTGTCTTATACTGGGTTGAATTACCACTTGCTACCCCTTCCTCAATTCATGTCTTTTGCCAGAACCTCAAAGTATGATCTTCTTTTAGAAATAGGCTCATTGCAAGTATAACTAATAAGGATGAAGTCATACTGTAGTAGGGTACGTCCCTAATTCAGTATGATAGATGTCTTTATAAAAAGAGGGGAAGAGACATAGAGACAGAGAGAAATACAAGGAGGACACCATGGGATGACACAGGCAGAGACTGGATTGATGCGGGAGTAAGCCAGGGAATATCAAAGATTGATGGTCATCACCAGAAGTTAGGAAGAATTCTACCCAGAGTCTCAGAGGGAGTATGTCATTGCTGATACCTGATTTCAGACTTCTAGCCTCTAGAACTGGGAGAAAATAAATTTCTACTGTGTTAAACCACCCAATTTGTGGTTTATTGTAATGGCAACCTTAGTAAATTAACATTCCTTCATTTAAACCAAGAGAGATCCTCAAACTGAATTCTGCAGTCAGAACCTGCAAGTATCCTAGGCAACAAAGGAAGCTGATGACACCCTGCTTCTTCGCTGCTCTCCTCTTTGTGTTATTTCATTTTGTCTTTATTGCTTCTATATATCTTCAGTGCCTGTAAGATTTTTCACTTTTGCATTTCTTTCACCTTTTCAAGTATGCAATAAAGGAATTTTCATTTGTTTCCTTCTCCATCCTACTGAACACCAGTTCTTCCTCTACTCTTTATTCTTAGTTATTGCTACTCTTGAAATCCTAATGCTGTTATATAAATAAAGCCCATCACTTATAACGTCTAAAGTGTTTGTAGCCTTGTGAATTTTTGTTTTCCTTCTGAGCATTTAAAAACTTAAATCAAAATATTACTATGGCCCTTAAATATTTTAACTACATGGTATTGAGTCCAGAAATATATACTATTAACAATGAGCCTGATTTCAGTATGTCTTATTTAAATTGCACAATTATGAAAATCTTAAATTATAAATTGAATTTAATAATAAATTAAAAGTAAGAAGTATTAAGAGTATAATTTTTCTCTAATTATATATTGAACAGTAATAAAGTAAGCTATAAAGAATTAAGTTAAAACTGTTTCTTAATAACTATGCTATTCCATTTTTTAAGGATGATTTCCTTTATAGACATACTGTTACTTGCTTACATTCATTGTCTTTTCTGTAACTTCTCCCTGTCATCTCCAGTAGTTTCCAGAAGTGTCACTTAAGACAACAGACATTCTCACCTAAATTTCCTAAAAGCATCTCAAACTTAAACATCTAAAATTAATTTCATTATAACTTCTATAACCACCACCTCAAACTTTAGGTTCCTCCTTTTTATAGCCCCAGTTGAAGTACATGATATACTCATCCATGCTGTATCTCAAGGTGCAGGAGTGAGTAGTCCTCACTGCTTCCATCTGCACAGCCAACCAGTGACAGAATAGTGTTTGTTCTACTGTTTCACCATTTTATACTTCTGTTCTCTCCTTTTCATTGTTACCTGAATTCATGTCTCTGTACTACTGTATTCAGTATAATTTTATTATCCCTCACCTTAAATATTAGAATCCCCCTATCTAATGTTTTTGATAACACCCTTTCCCTTATCCATTTGATGCTAAAAATTAGTTTCAAAGATCTTCACCTAAAAAGCAAACCTCATCAATGTTACTCCCATTCTTCAAGATTGTCCTTGGTTCTCCAATGTCAACAAAAGGAAGCCAAACTCTGCCTCAGTCAAAACTCTTCAAATTGGTCATTTATATTCTTTATGCCTCATCTTCTATTTCTTAAACCCATGAAATCTGTGTTCCAGCCATTTCACAATTGTGATCTTTCATTTTAGAACTGCATGCCCAGTTAAGCTCCTGTGCTTCTGTACATGCTAAATCTTGCTTAATGAAAAGTCCACTTCAAGACATTTATCAGTTCCAATGAATTTACATTCTCATGGTTTCTAATCACTCCAGTTTTCTGTTCTTACTTTAACTTTAATTTTTTCATTTTCACCTCATTTACCTTTTGTCTTCTTTTTGCTACAAGGGAACCCAGACACTGAGCACAGATATACTTCCCTGTTTTTTGTTCCCCCAAGTAATTACTCACACAACCATCTATATGTGTACCAAACTACTATTAATAAAATGAAGATTAAATGAATGGGTTCTAGAGCAATGTAAAAGTACATTGGCAATGAGGTTTCTCTGGGTTGTAGCAATGTCATTTATTGATTCAGTGGTGGTTATCAGGGTGTGTTTATCTTAATAATTCATGTACCATTGTGGTTTTTGAACTTCTCTACATTAATGGTTTACTGTAGTGTTTAGCTTAACAACCACTGCCCCATAAAAGTGACCAAAATAAATTTCTTTCCGTGTAACGTTTCCCCATAGTGCTCTCCTGTACACACTCCCACTCCCCTACAAGCTTTTTGCCACCATGGTGCTTAATTCTCTCCCTTATTTTTCTCTGTAATCTTTCCCTTATCTCTTCTCAGCATTTCTACACATCAACACAAGTTTCTCTCCACTTCATGTGTAGAGCTATTTAGCTGTTTCTTTGTTTCCTTGTATTCTTCAAAAATTGTACCCTTGGACAGAGATGCTCACCTTTTGAACCCAAAACTGCTTTGGGATAAAGTTACTTTGCCACACAGAAAGTAATTTACTGCAGAAAGAAAAATGATACCATCCACAGAGGCTGAAGTAACTACAGTCAATAGAAGTTTTTCTTGCTGTATTACATCAACAAATAAGTAGAATTTATCATATTGTTAGACCAGCATGCAAACATTTTATATTCATCTTTCTCTGTTAAATTATAAATGTCTCAAGGAGAGGAGCTATCTTTATCATCTCTGTTTTCCAAACCCTCATCACAATGCCTTGAATATGAGGCAAGCATTTTATAAACGTTGTTAGATAAATGCTACTTTATTTCTCATAGTGTTAAAAAGCTAGAGGACCTAGGACCACAGTCCCTAATTTGTGGGCTGCAGGGACTGTGTGCAAAGTGTGTGTCACTGTAGATACTTTGCCTGGGTCTAAAATCCTCATATAACTGAGCATTGTTCATGGACTGAAGTATGCCTTGCATATTCTTGTGTGTATGTACAAGCTGTTGCAGTTACAAAATTATAAATTAAGAATTACTGAAATCATAGTTTTTTATGGCCATTATATGTTCACTAAATTAAAGGTACTAAAAGTACAAATAATAGTTGTAGAATGTGCACAAGTTTTTTCACATTCAAAGGGTTTTTTATATTCAAAAAGGTTGGTCTCACTATCTTAGAAGTGTTTCTTCTTCTCTTAAAGTAAGTCTCAATCTAGAGTTGTCTACAATCTCTCTGATGAATATGTCTCACTAGTTTTTGAAGTGGGTTAGTTAGAGGATATTTCCTTATGCATCAGAATGTTATCTTCTGCCATCTTTTATGCCCTTTGAAATGTTCATTAATGGCTTAGCCAAAGCTCAGAACACTTGAGCATCTCTCAAACTGAAAATATGACTGGAGAAAATAAAAAAGTCTACTGAAAGAAAATAAGTGCTTGGGAGAGAGTAGCTAGAATACAGGAATAGTACTTTAAGAGCCAAATAAAATTAAATTAAACAACTGCTACAGCTAACACCAGATTTGAGATTCCTCATCCTTGCACCACATTAACGTTTTCAAGATTGTATTGGGAGAGAGCAGTAATCTAGTGTGAGAAAAGGATTCCGTGGTTACATTTTTGGGGATTATCCCCTATTCATATTTTAGAGATTCAATGTATATCAACATGTTGGAAAATGATAACATTTATTATAAATTATAAATTATAAATTCTTCACAGCAGAGTTTGTCACAAAGGAAATTATATTAAATATATATAATATCACAACAGTGATATACATACATATACATACACACACAAACACACACACCTAAATATAAAAATGTTGTTAGATAAAGGCTACCTTATCTCTCATAGTGTTAAAAAGCTAGAGAACCTAGGACTGCAGTCCCCAATTTGTGGGCTGCAGGCACACACACACATTAGATCTATATAGTTATATATATTATGTTACAAACAATATATATTATATATAATATACAATATGTAATGTACATATATAATAATATATATAAAATATGTGTATGTGTGTGTGTGTTTATTTGTCCACAGTTTCTGGCTCACAATCCCCAGAGCCCTTGTTATAGACTTTTGTTATTATATTAGGGCCTTCTAGGCCTCAGAAGCAGGCCTCAGAGTTAGACCTCAAAACTAAAAATATACTCTAATCTTCCGTTGTCTTTCTAGCTTGGAGCAAGTCATAAAGAAATTATCTGACCTACTTCATCTTATTGTAGATCATAAGATCTTCTTTTCAAAAGGGAACCTATTCCATATCCTAGAGGAAGGAATGCCATACAGAAAGGCTGATATAGTTTAGATATTTGTTCCTGCTCAAACATCATCTTTAATTGTAATCCCCAGTGTTGGATGTGGTCTGATGAGAAGTGATTAGATTGTGGGGGATGTGTTCTCATGAACAGTTTAGCACCATCCCCTTGATGCTGTTCTTGCAATAGTGAGTGAGTTCTCACCAGATCTAGTTGTTGTAAAGCGTGGCACCTTACCTCTACCCTACTCTATCTTTTTCTCCTGCTCTGGCCATAAGATATGCCTGTTCTCGCTCTGCCTTCTGCCATGAGTAAAAGCTTCCTGAGACCTCCCCAGCAGCAGGTGCCAGTGCTATGCTTCCTGCACAGATTGCAGAACCATGAGCCAATTAAACATTTTTTTCTTATAAAGTACCCAGTCTTAGGTATTTCTTTATAGCAATGTAAAAATGACCTAACACAGGAAATTGGTTATCAAGGAGTGGGACATTGCTATAAAGATAACTTAAAATGCGGAAGTACATTTGGAACTTGGTAATGAGCAGAGGTCAAAAGAGTTTGGGGGTCTCAGAAAAAGACAGGAAGATAAGGGAAAGTTTAGAACTTCTTAGAGACTAGTTAAATGTCAGTGACCAAAATGATGATAGTGATATGGACAGTGAAATTCAGGCTGATAAAGTCTTAGGTGGAAATTAGGAACTTACTGGGAACTCGTGAAAAAGTCATCCTTGTCATGCCTTAGCAAAGAGCTTGGCTTATTTTATTCATGCCCTAGGGATCTGTGGAAGTTTGAACTAAAGAGTGATGATTTACAGTATCTTGCTGAGGAAATTTCTAAGCAGCCAAGTGTTCAAGATGTAGCTTTGCTGCTTCTATCGGTCTCTGCTCAGGTGTGAGAGCAAATAAATGACCTAATATTGGAACTTATATTTAAAAAAGAAGAGCATAAACTTTGGAAAAAATTGCAGTCTGACTATGTTGCAGAGAAAGAGATCTTTTTCAGGTGGTAAATTGAAGCAGGCTGTGAAACAACCACTTGCTAGAGATATTTACCTAACTAAAAGGGAACCAAGTGCTACCCAAGATAATGGGGGAAAAGCCTTTTAGGCATTTCAGAGGCTCTTGTGGCAGCCGCTTCCATTGCAGGCCCAGAGGTCTAGGATGGAAGAATGCATTTGTGTGCCTAGTCCAGGACCCTGCTGCCCTGTGCAGCCTCAAAACATTATTACCCACATTCAGGCCACTCAAACTCTAGCTGTGGCTCAAAGGAGAACACGTACATCTTGGGCTGCCACTTTGGAAATGGAAGTCATAAGCCTTGGTGGCTTCCACATGGTGTTAAGCCTGCTGGCACGCAGACTACAAGAGTGAAGAATGCCTGACAGCCTCTACCTAGATTTCAGAAGCTATATGAGACAAACCGGGTGCCAAAGCAGAAGGCTGGTGCAGGGTTGGAGCCCCAACAGAGAACCAGTACCGGGGCAGAGTGGAGAGGAAATGTGGGATTGGAGACCCCACAAAGAGTCCCCACCAGGGAACTGCCTAGTGCAACTGTGAGAAGGGGGCCACCATCATCCAGACCCCAGAATGGTAGATCCACTGGCAACTTGCACCTTTCATTTGGAAAAGTCACAGGCACTCAGCTCCAACCCGTGAGAGTAGCCACATGGATTGCACCTTGCAAAGTCACAGGCTCAGAGTTGCCCAAGGCTGGGGAAGCCCACCCCTTGCACCCACATGCCCTGGAAGTGGGACATGGAGGCAAGGAAGATTATTTTAGAGCTTTAAGATTTAATAACTCCCCTACTGGGTTTCAAACTTGAATGGGTCTTGTAGCCCCTTTCTTTTGGCTAATTTCTCCCTTTTGGAATGGGAATGTTTACCCAATGCCTAAACCCCCATTGTATCTTGGGAGTAAATAACTTGATTTTACAGGTTTACAGGTGTAAGTGACTTGCCTTGTCTGAGATGAGATACTGGACTTGGGACTGTTGATTGAGTTGATGCAGGAATTAGTTAATACTTTGGGGGACTGTTGAGAAGAAGTGATAGTGTTTTGCAATGTGAGAATAAGAGATTTGAGGGGCCAGGGGCAGAATAATATATTTTGGTAGTATGTCCTCTCTAAATCTCACGTCAAATTATAATCCCTAGTGTTGGAGGTGGGGCTTGGTGGTAGGTGATCAGATTTTCTAATGAATGATTTAGCACCATTCCCTCCATGCTGTTCTCATGACAGTGAGTGAGTTCTCACAGCATCTAGTTGTTGTAAAGTGTGGCACTTGTCCCACCCTCCACTCTCTCTCTTGCTCTTGCTCTTGCTCTGGCGTGTGATGTGCCTGATCCTGCCTCACCTTCCACCATGAGTAAAAGTTTCCTGAGGCCTACCCAGAAGCACATGTTTGTACTATATTTCCTGTACAGCATGCAGAACTGTAAGTCAATTAAACTTCTTTTCTTTCTAAGTTCTCAGTCTCAAGTATTCCTTTACAGCAATGCAAGAACCCCCAACAGAGAAGCCAAGAAGAATCTACACTTTTTGTCTAATCATATTTTTACAGTATTGTCAGTCATGCCCAATTAATGGCATCTCTGTAAATTACAACGAGAGAGGGTTCAGATAGACTCCCAATAACTGAACTAATGGGGGTTCCTGAGGATGATGCACCCAGGGAGAGCATGGAAGTTCCACACCCCTTCCCCTATACTTCACTGTATACATCTCTTCACATGTATCTTTGTAATATCTTTTATAATAAACTGGTAAATGTAAGTTTCTATGAGTTTTGTGAGCCACTCTAGCAAATCAACTGAACCCAACGAGAGGTCATGTGAACTTTACCTTCAAGCCAGTTGGTCACAATTTCTGGAGGCCCAGACTTATTACTGGTGGGAAGAGGGAGGGTGGTCTTGTGAGGTTAATGGAGGCTACTCCATTAACCTATGGGATCTGATGCCATCTCCAGGTAGATAGTATCAGAATTTCATTGGAGGACACTCATCTGGTGTTTGCTGCAGAACTAATTGCTTGCTTACGCATGGAGAAAACTCCACACGTGGTCACAGAAGTCTTCTGTGATGATTGTTGTTAAGTGAGAGAACAGAAAAAGTACAGTTTGAGTTTTTACTCTCAGAACTCTGAACTCACATTATTATTTAACACTGATTAGCACCATACTTTAGGAAAGACTGTACTAGAACAATAACAACAGACATTGAAGAAAAATATTGATCACATGATACTAGTGCATGTAGTAAAATATCCCGATCAGAAGCCCATTTGTGTCTTCATATCAGACAAAATTAATTAGAATTTCATGTGACATTATTGGCTTAATATCCATTCTTGAATTATTTATATTTTGATATGTTTCATTGCCAAAAAATAAAAGTTTGTCCATGCTGGAGTCAGCATTAAGGAAATAGAATATAAAGCCATATCAAAGCCCCAGATATGAAAGTTCTGAGAGAAATAATTTTACATATTTCTTATTTAAATTCCAGAGTTTAAGAAATGATTGTAATTATCCACTCAAGTAAGTGTTTAGTGCAGGCAGTTTTCAATGATGAATATCCACTGTCAAAAAATACTCAATGAGATCCCAGAAGCAAGTCCTTAATTTAGAAAGACCAATTTTCTACAAACTCCTAAGGCACTAGAACTTGAACCCAAGGTATGTTAAAGATACGTAAGACATACCAAATTGAGACCTGATAAGCTTGTTGAAAAATACAAAAAAATTAGCTGGGCATGGTGGCACGCACCCGTAGTCCCAGCTACTCAGGAGTCTGAGGCAGGAGAATGGCGTGAACCCGGCAGGTGGAGCTTGCAGCAAGCAGAGATCGCACCACTGCACTCCAGCCTGGGCAACAGTGCAAGATTCCATCTCAAAAAAAAAAAAAAAAAAGAACTTTCAAGATTATCATGAGGCTTAAATATGATTATGTATGGGAAAATGGCTGCTTCTTTTGAAGATGAAGTAATAAAAATGGAATTTACTCTCCTGCTTGAAATAACAATAGCAGCAAAACCAGACAAAATTCAAAAAACAACTTTGCAAGACACTGGACCTCAAACAATGAAGACAATTATTCTCAAGAGACAAGAAATAGAAGATGTGACCCTTCTGATGTGAGAAAATGGAATTGAGTTCAGAGAGATCAACGAAGCTAGAGTTTGTAGAGCACAGAAACAGAGAGGAGAGAACTGTGTGAAGAGAGAATGCTGGAGATGTGTAGAGGCTCCCTCCTGAGCATTCAGCTTAGTATTGATCAAACATGCAGGACCCGGGAAAGAACCACTTAAAACAGAACACTGTTCCCAGCAATCATATGGTAAAGGAGTCAGACCGGAAAAAACATGTAGTTCAGATACCTCAAACAATATTTTAAGGACATATTCTAGCATTAAATATTAGGAAAAAATGAACGAACCAATGGCCACAGCTTCCACCTCAAGAAATTTGTAAAAGAAAAGCAAATTAACCACAAAGTAAATAGATAAAAGGAAATAATAGATCAGAGTGAAAATCAGTGAAACTGGAGACAGAAACACAACAGAGAAAATTCAATAAAAGTAAAGCCTGTTTCTTTTAAACGATCAATCAAATCAAAAAACCAAATTGGTCAGAAAAAAAGAAAAGAGAATACAAATTACTAATATCAGGAATGAGTGAGGCAACATCACTACAGGTTTTATAGATATGAAAAAGAAAATAAAGAAATACTATGAACAACTTTATGACTTAATTTAGCTAAAATGAAAAAAATTCCTTGAAATTAACATTCTACCAATGTTCACTGGAGGATAAAGAGAAAACATGAATGATCCTATATTTGTTAAATTGAATTTATAGTTTAAAATTTTCCCACAAAGAAAACTCTAGGCCCAGATTGGTTTCACTGGTGAACTGCTGTCAAACATTTAAGGAAGAACAGATATCAATTCTATGTAAACTCTACTAGAAAAGTAAAGAAATAGAAATACTTCCTAATTCAATCAATGAAGATAGAATTACTGATACCAAAACCAGACCAAAATATCCCATGGAAAACCAAAGAAACAAACAAAAAACTATACACCAATATACCTCATATAGACCTCATGAACATTGATGTAAATATATTAAACAAAATTTTTTAAATCAAATCTAATAATATGTTTAAAAAGTATAACATATTATGACCAAGTAGTGTTTATCTTGAAATGTAAGGTTGGCTTAATATTCAAAAATTGATCCATGCAATATATTATATTAACATATAACATTTTAATGAGAAAAACCTATTATAATAATTTTTGATGAAATGATTCACAAACTAAAAATAGACAGAAACACTTTTTTTTTTTTTTTTTTTTTTTTGAGACAGTGTCTTGCTCTGTTGCCCAGGCTGTAGTGCAGTGGCACAATCTCAGCTCTCTGCAACCTCGCCTCCCAAGTTCAATCAATTATCCTGCCTCAGCCTCCGAGTATCTGGGATTACAGGGGCATACTACCACACCCAGATAATTTTTATATTTTTAGTAGAGACAGTGTTTTACCATGTTGGCCAGGCTGGTCTCGAACTCCTGACCTCAAGTGATCCACCCACCTTGGCCTCCCAAAGGGCTGGGATTACAAGCATGAGCCAGTGTGCCTGGCAGAAACTTTTTCAATCTACTAAAAATATTTTTCCCTATGGTCAGGCAAGGAAGTTGGCTTTCAACTCTATAGGTTCTAGTCAGTGAAATAAGTCAAGAAAAAAATAAATGATATCCAGATTTTAAAGAATGAAGTAAAACTCTATTAATAGATGACATAATTGTCTTTCTAGAAAAGTAATGGTGTTTACAAACTAAGTTCTAGTGAGTTTATTACATTTTTGTAATAGAAGATATGAATTATACAAAAATGAATTGTATTTCTATATAATAGTAGTAAACAATTAGAAATTAAAATTTTAATACATTAGTATCATTTACTGGACATCCACATGTGGAAAAATAAAATTGGACCCTTACTTCACACCATATACGAAAATCAACTCAACATGAATTAAAGGCTTAAAAATAAGACCGAGAAACATAAAACTACTGGAAGAAAACATACGGGAAAATCTTCTTGATAGTGGCCTGGACAATGATTTTTTGGGGGCATTATGACCCCAAATGCATAGCAACAAAAACAAAAACAGACAAGGAATTTAATCAAACTATAAAGCTTCTGCAAAGCAAAGGAAACAATCAACAGAGTGAAAAGACAACCTAAAGAATGGAAGAAAATATTTGCAACCATGTATCTGATAAAATTCAAAACATAAAATAAATGCAAACAACTCAATAGCAAAATTAAAGCATACTCACATAAATCTAAAATCCGGAGTAAGGATTTGAATACACGTTTCTCAAGAGAAGATATACAAATGTCCAACGGATATATGAAAGGTGCTTAACACTGCTAATCATGAGAGAAATGTAAATCAAAACCACAATGAGATATCATCTCACATCTGTTAGAATGGCTACTATCAAAAAGATGAAAGAAACGACATGTTGGCAAGGATGTAGAGAAAAGGGGACCCTGTATACTGTTGGTAGAAATGTAAATTGGCACAACCATTATGGAAAGCAGGATGGAAGTTCCTAAAAATATTAAAAATAAAACTACCTTATGATACAGCAATCCTATTTCTGGATATATATCCAAAGGAAATGAAACTGGTATATCAAAGAGGTATCTGTACCCAACACTCATCACAGCATTAGTTGCAATAGCCAAGAGGTGGAAATAATCTAAATGCCAAAAGATAAGCTTTTTAACAAATGCTACTGAAAAATTTGTATATCCACATGTCCTTCTTCCCCACCAAAATTCAGTCTATTCCTTGCAATGTAGAGTCCTGTGCTACATAACGATTCAGTAAATGATGGTCCACATATACAACAATGTTCTCATAATATTATAATGGCACTAAAAAATTATTGTTGCCTAGTGATGTCATGGTGCAGCACATTACTCATGTGTGGTGATGCTGATGTAAATAAACCCAGTGCACTGCCAGTTGCATGAAAGTATGGCACATACAATTATGAATACAACATAATTTTTAAAATAATAACGTTTATGTATTTACTATGCTATATTTTTATCATTACTTGGGAGTGTACTCTTTCTACTTACAGGAAATAAAAAGTTAACTGTAAAACATCCTCAGGCAAGTCCTTCAGGAGGTGTTCCAGAAAGTATTGTTATCATAGGAGATAACAGCTCCATGTGTTATTGCCCCTGAAGACCGTCCAGTAGGATGAGATGCAGAGGTGGTAGACAGTGATATTGATGGTACTGACCCTGTGCACGCCTAGGCTAATGTGTGTATGTATCTTAGTTTTTTAAAAAAACATTTAAAAAATAATAGGAAAAGATTATGTAATAAGAATATAAAGAAGAAAATATTTTTATGCATTTATACAATGTGCTTGTGTTTTAAGCTATGTGTTATTACAAAAGAGTTGAATAGTTAAAAATAAAGTAAAAGTTTATAAAGTAAATGTTACAGTAAACTACGGTTAATTTGAAGAAAAATAGTATTTTTTATAAATTTAGT
Source organism: Mandrillus leucophaeus (assembly GCF_000951045.1). NCBI lineage: Eukaryota > Metazoa > Chordata > Mammalia > Primates > Cercopithecidae > Mandrillus > Mandrillus leucophaeus. The sequence continues at coordinate 1,250,025 of NW_012102876.1, forward strand.
GTAGCCTAAGGATATATTGTTTATAAAGTCATAGTGGCATACAGTAATGTCCTAGTCCATCACATGCCCTCACCACTCACTCACTGACTTGCCCAGAACAACTCCCAGTCCTGCAAGCTCTATTCATGGTAAGTATCCTGTAGAAGTATACCATTTTAAAACTTTTTATGTCATACTTCTACTGAACTTTGTCTATATTTAGATATACAAATACTTAAACTTTTTTATAATTGCCCACAGTATTTGGTACAGTAAAATGCTGTACAGGTTTGTAGCTTAGGAGAAACCAACTATATCATATATTCTATGTGTGTAGTAGGTTGTGCATAACCACCCTCTAAGATGTTCAAACAGTGATGAAATTGCCTAAATGCACCTTTCTCAGAATATATTCTTGTCATTAAGTGATGTATGAATGTATATAAAAATTAACTAAAAATCAATTTTAGCTAGTTATGGTGGTTCGTGCTTGTAATCTCAGCACTTTGGAAGGCCAAACCAGGAGAATCATTATAGGCCAGGAGTTCAAGACCAGACTAAGCAACAAAGCGAAACTCCCCCCTGCCTCTTTACAAAAAATAATTTAAAAAATTTAGTCAGGTAATCGGTTACAGTAGTGCCTCCCTGTGGTCCCAGCTACTCGGGAGGCTAAGGCAGGATTGCTTGAGCCCAGGAGTTCAGCACTGTAGTAAGCTATGATTGCACCACTGTACTCCACCCTGAGTAACAGAGCAAGAACCCATCTCAAAAAATGAAAATTATAGATATAAATGTGAAACCTAAAACTATAAAATATCTATAAGAAAGCATGAAAAACCATCCATGACCTTATGTTAGAAAAAGTTTCTTATATGTTACAGCAAAACACAACGAGTAGAAGAAAAAATGACTGTGTTGGACTTCATCAAAATTAAAAATTAAAAACACTTGCTCTTTAAAAGACTTTAAAGATTGGAAGAATTTGTATATAATTTACCTATATTTGGGATAAATAAGAAATTCTTTAAAAATAATAACAATGCAGTTTTTAAAATGAGCAAAATGAAAAGCCATTTCTTTTATTTTTAATTTTTGTGGTTTATGTGTTTATAGGATACATGACCCAGTAAGTGTATAGTGGTATCTTATTGTGGTATAAATGTTCACTTTCCTAATGATTAGTGATATTGAGCATCTCCTATATCTATCTGCCACCCATACATCTTCTTTGATGAACTGACTATTCAAAATATGCTTGTTCAAAATATTGATGAACAGTTATTTCATCAAAGAAGATATAAGGATTGCAGATAAGTACAGGAGAAGATGCTCAATATGATTAATCATTAGGAAAACAAAAATTTATACCACAATAAGATACCATTATGTACTTAATAGTACGGATAAAATTATAAAGCCTGGTCATATCAACTGTTGGGAAGAATGTGGAGGAACACATATTCTCGTGTACTGCTTGTGAGAATATAAAATGCTGTAACCATTTCAGAAAATAGTTTGACAGTTTCTTAAAAAGTTAAACATATAGCCACCATTTGGTGCAGCCATTCTACTCCTATATATTTAAGGAATAGTGTTCAAAATGATGTTTTTTATAATAGCTCAAACTCCAAAAAACCTAAATATTCACCAACAGGTTAAAGAATATACAAACTGTGATATATTCATATAATGGAATATTAATTCTCAACATAAAGGAATGACTAATTAATACACCCAACAACACAGTAAAAATCAAAGTAATTATGAGTCCAAGTAGCCAGAAAAGCCAAAGCAGGAGGATCACTTGAGGCCAGGAGCTTGAGATCAAACTGGCTAACATAGGGAGACCCCGTCTCCACAAAAAAATAGAAACATTGGCCAGGTGTGATGGCACATACCTGTAGTCCTAGCTGCTTGGGGATCTGAGGCAGCAGGATCACTTAAGCCTACAGTGAGCTAGGATTGCACCACTGCACTCCAGCCAAGATGAAGGAGTTAGATCCCATCAAAAAAAAAAAAAAAGTACATACTGTGGGATTCAATCTCTATGAAACTTTAGAAAATGCAAAGTAATCTAGAGTGACAGAAAGCAAATCAATGGTTGCCTAGGGATGGGAACAGGGAGTGATGGATTACAAAGGTGCAGGAGGAACCTCATGGAGGTGATGGATATGTTAAGTATCTTGATTTTTGTGTGGTTTCATGAGAGTATACATATGTGAAAACTTATCAAAGTGTTCAATTTCAATATGAGCAGTTTATGTCAATTGTACTTTAATAAAACTGTTCAGAAATGTTTAAGGACAAATATCTATTTGTCCTTTTATATATACATATCTATAAAACATAAAATAATCATCTGTCAGACTTATTTCTCAGGCTTCAAAGAATTCTAGCAAATAACCAAGTCCCTTATCTCTCATATATTTTGTGATTTTGATGTCTGTAACCAAATGGAAATTTACTTTACAAAAGGATGTTTTTCTCCTCCTGCTTTTAATGTCTAAGCTTGTCCCTTTTGAGATGCTCAGTGAATTATTCTCTCCCAGTCTCTCAGATGGCTCAGGTAAGCCATGCTGTGAAATGCACAGGAGTGAGAGCTTTGGAGTGATCACCTATGTTAAATTCAGCTCACCATTCACTCACTCTGTAACCAGGGACCAGTTACTTAGCCTTGCCTTCTTCATTTCTACAATTCAGACAATAATTATATTTTAGAGTCATCATGGGGATAAAATGGTATGATATAGGTAAAGATCCTATAAAAGGATCTCAAGAAATGTTACATTAAAACTTTACACTTACAATCAATTGTGCTTTAGAAAATATTTGCATTTAGGTTATTGTGGAAAAGAAATACAAAGTGTGGTATTAGTAAATATATTTCCCAATAATATCCAGGCTAGGAATGATGATTTACAGCATATTACTAGAATATAACATTTAATATAAAAACAAAAAACAGATGTTTCCTCTGCCTATTCATAACCTTATTCTTCATATTCATGTATGTGTTTTAGTGTGGTATACCTGTCTTATACAAGGTGCCATTCTCTGAGATATTATAAAAAACTAACTTTAATTTCAATTTTATGGCTGAGTGTCAAATGCTATATATGAGTTTACCCACATCACCATGACAAGTATGTGGGAAGGTTTTTGACACAGTCCTCATGGTTGGCCTCGTGTTTTGACATTTCAGTAATTGCCAGTGTCACAACCTTTAAAAATTACAGAGAACTGACACCTAGTCCAGATGGCTGCTAAATAAAGAAGCTGCTGTCCCCACAGCTGTGACGTGGTACTGAAGACAGGAGAGCCTTCTATCAAAGATACGGTCACTGAGAAATGATGTGAAAGATCTTGACTTATAAAATATAATAACTGGCTGGGTGCAATGGCTCATGCCTATAATCCCAGCACTTTGGGAGGCCGAGGTGGGCAAATCACCTGAGATCGGGAGTTCAAGACCAACCTGACCAACATGGAGAAACCTCGTCTCTACTAAAAATACAAAATTAGCCAGTTGTGGTGGTGCATGCCTGTAATCCCAAATACTTGGGACACTGAGGCAGGAGAATGGCTTGAACCTGGGAGGCAGAGGTTGCAGAGAGCCAAGATCAAGGCAGCCTGGGCAACAAGAGTGAAACTCCATCACAATGTGTGTGTGTGTGTGTGTGTGTGTGTGTATTACATTAGTAAATTATTATTAAGCCCTTTGCAATACTGGGCAACCCTGGAGTGGAATACAAGGAAAATATATGATCTAGTACTTAACTTCAGGGTCTCTACATTCTGCTAAGGAATAAAAGATATACTAAAAGATTAAAACTAGAAGAGTCATTTTCCCTTCAGCAAATACTTATTGAATAACTACTATATATCATTAGGCATTTTAGATACTAGAGTTACAGAAGTAAACAAATCAGACAAAAAGTCTTGCCTTTGTGGAACATACATTCCTGTTAGGGGAGATAGAGTAAAACAAAATAGATAAGTGAAATATATATTGTATTAGATGGTGATAATTGCTAGAAGAAAAATAAAGCAGGAAAATAGGATTTAGAGTGTTGGGGAGGGTGCACCTTACTGAATTTTGTATAAAACCCAGAAAGTGAGGAAGGAGTGACCCAAGTTGTTAAGGGAGATGATAATTTCAGGAGAAGGAAATTACAGGAATAAAGCCTGGAGAGGTGTGGGAACTGTCATAGGTAAGGAAACAGATGGGAGACCAATGTGGCTGGAGCAAAGTAAGTTGGGGAAACAAGTAGAAGATGATGTCAAAGAGGTCACAGAAGGTGAGATCTTGGAAAGCTGTGTGGGCCACTGTGCTGACTTTGGCTTTTATTCAACTGAGACATGAAGCCACTAGAGGACTTAGACAAAGACAGGACTTGAACTGGCCTTTTTTGTAACAGATAACGTTGACTGCCACAGAGCTGTAAACAGATTGTCTGGTTATCAAGCATCACGGGAATGTGTAACTCAAAGAGTAAGTCATGCAAGTCTGTGGATAGGAGAAATCAATTCAGGTCAGAGTATCCAAGGGCAATTGGAGGAGACAGCATGGGGATACTGTGGGTAAGTGGGGTGGTATGGGTAAGTGGCCAAGTAGACAGAATAGCCTGAGGAAATAGGGAAGTGTAGCTGGAGTAGAAGAGTCCATCATGAAGAGGTTCTCTATTTGTCCATCCTCAATAAAGAAGGCATTCTAATTCACAAAACCCTCTACCTCTGGAGGGGGTCTCAGAATTTGCCTGCCATGTTCACAGACAGAAATGGATTAGGAAGATTAAAGCAGAAAAGACACTATACATAACCAGAGATAAGGTGGGAGAGGTAAGGTGCAGTCAGATTATAGATATGTTTGATGCATAGCTGACATATTTGAGTTTGAGAATGAATAGCAATGCAAAGTTGTTGGGTATTACTGAGCATAGCCCTGCCATGGAATTCTACTAAAGAAGGTCTAGTCATTTGAAGGAATTTTATGTTAAAAGAATTTTGACACTACCAATAGACCCAGTACAAATGCGTTTTCAGGGTCCTTCTTCCAGAATAATAACCATCAGATCCAGATATCAAATTCCTTCAGGTGCTGGAGCTTTGGTATGGCAAAGATAGGCTAGATGTTCAGCAAATCCATTTCCTTTTCCTGAGCACATAGGAAAGCACCATTTGCAAACCTACTTTGCAGTACAGACTATAATTGGTCGACAGAATATGAGCTAAAGTGATGTGTGCTACTTAAAGGCCTGCGTTCTAAAAATACACAAAAGATCCTGGTCTCAATCTCCCTCCTACATTCATGTGACTAGAAAAAAAGGGATCCAAAGTTGGCAAAATCATGCGTTAGAAAGAGCTTGGCTCCCTGAGTCACTTAAAAGAGTCAGGAGCACTTCACAATCTATATTAGATTGTGATATAAGCAAAAAATAAACTTTTATTGTATTAAGCTACTGGTTACTTGAGTCTATTGTCATAGCAACTATTGTTAATTATCATGACTTGATATACCTTTCTCCTGCTCCTGATGGACAGCAGCAGGCCTTTGTCATGATATGTAAATGCCAGTCTACACCAAAGTGACTACAAGAATTAAAGGATCCATCTGTTACCATAGTGATTCCCACTGACCCTGCAAATTCAATTTATTTTGGAATAGATCCAGGATATTTGAGCTGTTGCTTGCAAAACATTTTACTGATCAGCTCAAGGGTTCATGACTATCAGAGCAGACATTAAATATAACCTAAATGGCACATGATTTCTTTTCAATGAAGTATTGATACAAATTCAAGGCATGAATTAAATTTCTTTCATATATTCTTTATCAAATTATCACTTTTTAACATCCATTAAGCATGATCCTGAACTAGTTTTAAGAGTTACAAGAGAAGAGGCCAAGAATAGTTAGTGGTTAATCTCTTCCATCTTATAATTTATCTGGGAATACCTTCAATACAAGATTATACATAATAAGTAGAAAATAGTTGAAATGTGACTTAATGTGGTTCTAGGCGTTAGAGAAGTAGAGAATTCATGCATCTGGGGAAATCAAGGATTAATGACATAGCTAGTCTTTGAATTGAATCCTGAAGTTTGGTTGGGCTGTGAGACAGGGAGTTGGAGGCAGAGTATTTCAAGCTTAAACAGCTTGGCAAACTGAATAATGGAGTTGAGAAAATACATGTCCTACTCAGTGTCACAGATTATAACAAATAAGACTGAGAATTTAAGTTTGAAAAGATTTTTTTAAATCATGCATGTCGAACCATGATTTGAGGAATTTTCTTCTATATCTTAATTGTTGAAGATTTTTGAAGAAAATGATGTAATCAAAAGCCACATTTAAAAAGATTAATCTGACAGTATAATTCAGAGTTTGTTGGGTGAGGGAGAGATTACCTTTATTTTATTAAGCTAATGGGAATTTGAGGGTGTCATAGAAGTTATTGTCAGGTGACAGAAGAATGAGGTAAACTTAGTGATCCTCTGCAGGGTTGAAGGAAAGGGAGAAGGCAAGGGTGACATAAAGGATTCAATTTTAGGTGATTGAGAAAATTTTGTACATAGAGAAATAGGGAAAGGGGCAAGATTGCGGTAGAGAAGGTGAGTTCTGCTTAAAATATTTCAAATTTGAAGTGTACACATGTTGCTGTTGTACAGGCAATTAGGAGGAATATGACTGACATCTTAATGACATGCAGTGGTAATGAAGAATCCCTGGTGCAAAATTACTAAGCGTGAATAGAAGGATAGAAACTGTCCCTAATGTGCATCTTTCAGATGGTAATTACAGGAAGAGCTGGGTCCATCAGACCCAAAAAATGTTCCACAAAGAAATGTAAGGTAAACTCATGTATCTCGTATTCATAAATGTGATAATGTGATTAAATTGATTGATTTGTGAGTGGTGGATTTATGGAAATGAAAAGTTATGCACATTGAAGACATCACAGTAAAGTGGTTTTGCACAAGCTTTGGCATTTGACAGGCTAGATTTATATCCTGGCTCTGCCACTTAATAGCTCTATGACACTGGACAAATTGCTTAAACTCTCTTTCTTCACTTTCTTCAGTTGTAAATTTAGGATAATATTAAATGCCTAGCAGATAGAAATCTTATGAAAAGAACATGGAATAGTACCCATGAAGCATTTAACATAGTGTTAAGTCAGCTTGGGCTGCCATAAGAAAATAACATAGACACAGTGGTTTAAACAACATTTTATTTTTCACAGGGCTGGAGGCTGGAAGCCTGACATCAGGATGTGAATATAGTTGGATTCTTATTTGCCGACTTACAGATAGCCTACTTCTTGCTATGTGCACACTTGGCAGAAAGGGAGAGAAATTCAAGGCATGAATCAAATTTTTTTCATGTCTTCTTTATCAAGTCACTGGTATCTCTTCTTTTAAGGACATTAACCCTGTCATGAACAGGCTACCCTCATTATCTCATCTAAACCTAATTGCTTCCCCAAACCTCATCTCCAAATACCATTACACTTGGAATTAGAGTTTCTTCAACATATTGGGGGTATTTGAGGGGACATAATTTAGTCCATAATACATAGTCTCTGTCATTTAGTAAAACTCAATAAATTACAACATTATTAGGCATATTTCTTCTCCACTTTTTTCTAGCAATTTCACAGAGCCAAGAATCACAACACTTCCGAACACATAAAAGAATGTAAATCTAAGAAAGAATTCAACCAAAAATTACATTGTATGGAGAAATGAAACTCAAATAAATGGAAGTCAGAAATCTCTATGAGTCACAGTGGAGAGGTTTGTGCATTTATAAACTAAGTGCAAACTCTTATTGCCAGAAGGTTTCCGATTAGACTGCTTTATATATTCTGCTTTAATTGGCATGTTTTACATCTGTGAAATTCTAGCAAAATATAAAAGCAACATTTAAGAATGTTTTATGATCTAAAACCTCTTATCTATACTATAGCTATGTAATCCATGGCATTATACAAAGCTGTGTTTAGCAGTAGTGCTTCTCTGCCATTTTCTGTCTCTGTGACCTTAGGCAAGTTGTTAAATCTCTCTATATTTGGTGTAACCTGTAAAGGCTGCTCTCAATTTGGTGTAACCTGTAAAGGCTGCTCTCAATTTACAAAATTGTTGGAAGAATTTTCCAAGAAGTATGTCTGTGAAAGTTTAGTGTGAGGTAATCTGGTAAAAATAAAATAAAATAAAATAAGCTAGTCACTTAAAACGTGCTCTGTATATGTGACATTTCTTAGAGCTCACTGCCTGTTACCTCTGAATTCTACCTGGAATTTTTGTGTTTTGCCTAGACGGTGGCACAGGAGAAATCATCATAGCTTTCTCCTTTGACCCAAGCTACAAATTCTCTCTTCTTTTCTAGAGTTTGGATTTGTGTTATGGCTCTTTGTTTGCTTGATTTTTTGTTGTTTTTATTTTCATTTCTTTTTCAACTCTTATTTTAGAATTAGGGGTACGTGCACACATTTGTTACAAAGGTATATTACATGATGTTGAGGTTTGGGGGATGGTTAGACCCATCACCCAGGAAGTGAGCACAGTACCCAACAGGTAGTTCTTCAGCCGTTGCCCCTCTCCCTCTCTCTCCAATTAAACATTCCCTCTAGGTTACAGCATCTTAAGAGTAAATTGCATGGCCTTTTCAGGCCCACAATTCTATACGATAATGTTGGTACGATGCTAGTGCTTAACAATTTTTAATATGAATGTCAAATTGTGACCCATGAAGAAGAAAATCCACCCAATACTTCTTTTCTAAGGATTTTTCCTTAGAAAAATTACTCTTCGTGTAACAATTTGGCTAGATTCCAGGATACTTACTGGGCCACCTGTGATAGAGTACAGAGGTACTATGGATTCAAAGTCAGGGACACTGGTATAGCCTTTTCTCTCTTTCCTCATACACTCTTGCTATGGAAATAAGTTGAAGTAGGGCATATTCTTATCTGGAGGCAAGCCTGGCCATTTTGTTCCCTGTTCTCTGAGTGAGGTAGAAATCCTGGCTCTCTGGCTCTTTGGCACCCTTGAGTTCTTTAGCCTGTTCCCTGTAGAGCTGCCAAATCTTACTAGTGTAAGATTTGCATCTGAGGCTGAGGAATAGATCCCTTTGATATAAAATTTATGTTTACTTCATTCCAAATGGCCATGGTTTGAATAATAAAGCATTTTAATTTCACATATGAGGTACCGTCATTGTTTGGCAAGACTGTATCACATAAGTAAACCTCATGCAAAACAGTAGCTATAGTTTTATACAATTCTGTATTCCTAGATCCCCTAGCAATAACACCATCTTAGTTGTATCAATATCTTACCTCTGTTTCTAACACAGGGGAAAATTAAGTCTGAAACATAGTAAATAACTTCAAAGAGTTTTTTTTTTTAAATCCTGAATAACCAGGTATTATTGAATATCACACGGAAAAATTTAGAAAGCAAAACTGATGTTTTAATTGATTGTCTAAGAAGCACATAGCAAATTTTCTGCAATAAGGGTTCCCTTGATGCCTGAATTTTTAATTTTTAATTTTTATTCTTTACAGTTAGGGTCTTGCTCTGTTGCCCAGGCTGAAATGCAGTGGTGCCATCATAGCTCACTGCCACCTCAAACTGCTGGGCTCAAGAGATCCTCCCATCTTAGTCCCCCAAAGCACTGGGATTAGAGGCATAAGAAACCATACCCAGCCTGAAATTTTTAGTTTCTTATTTCAGTTTCCCTCTTGTCATTGTTCCTTCCTCCCATGTTTCTCATTCTCTTTGGAGTACGTACATAAGTACGTCCATAAGGCATGGCCCAGGGTTTTCTCTTATCCTCTCAGGCAATATTTAATTAAGCTTATTCAGCAGACAAGAGAGGGAAGAAAATTCATCTGGTGATTCTTTCTCTATACAGAATTACTAGATTCAAATAGTCACAGATAATTGGAAGGTATTCTCCCCTGTGAAATCAGGTTCCAGGGTACGAGGCATATGCTATTCCAGATCAGGAGAAGCCAGTAGTGAACTGAATTTGACGTTTGCATTTTCTTTCTTAAATAATTTGGCTCAGGAAAACTTTTGGTCCATGGTTTGACTTTAATATAAAATTAAATAATTTAATTCTCTTGGACTGTAGGCCTTCATACAAGCCCATCAAACACTAAAGAGAGCCAAGCCACTCATTATTATGAAAATCAATAGTTGAATTGGAACTTAAATAATTAGTAAATATGTATCCAGTTGATTGCAGGTTGCTTTTCCAAACAACATTTTGACTCATGCCAGTGGTTTCGTTGCGATCACTAAAAACCAATTTTAGTTTGACTTTTTTAAGACAAATAAATGACATAAACAGTATTGGTTTAAAGAATATTGCCCACCCCCACCACCCGGATGTACTGGTAGCTGGAAGACCAAGTTTGGAAAGTTGGCCCAGGTCCATAGGCTTCCAGGAAGCAGGAAACAGCTTTTAGCAATTTGGCCAGAGTATGACTACATTTGCACCCTATCACGAACATGATTGCAAATAAAAACTGATCATTCTTTTGCTTTACTTAGCTTTCTCCAGATTCCTGGAATACAGCTGCCAATTTCCTGAGCCTGGGTGACATTCCCATTGCTTGGCAGTCAAGTAAAAGGAACACAGGGGAATAAAAGCTACTTCAATTTCCCAAATGAAAAAATAATACAGTTTTCCATAATCTAGGTAAAATAAGAGGTCCATCAAAATTAGAAAAGCGATTTGTATTTTATGCAGCCCAATCATGAAGATTTCTATAGCTTAATTTGATCATTGAGGACAATATAAGTGGTCTCAGGCCGGGCACGGTGGCTCATGCCTGTCATGCCAGCATTTTGGGAGGCTGAGGCGGGCGGGTCACCTGAGGTCAGGAGTTCGAGACCAGACTGGCCAACATAGTGAAACCCTGTCTCTACTAAAAATATGAAAAATTAGCCAGGCATGGTGGTGGGCACCATAATCCCACCTACTCAGGAGGCTGAGGCAGGAGAACCGCTTGAACCTGGGAGGCGGAGGTTGCAGTAAGCTGAGATTGCGCCATTGCACTCCATGCTGGGTGACAAGAGCGAAACTCTGTCTTGAAAAAATAAAAAATAAGTGGTCTTATTATCATCATTATCATAATTAACACTTAACAAGCAGTTGCTTGCTAGGTTCTATTCTTATCCACACTTTCCATATACTATCTCATTTTATGCTCCCATCAAATTTTATGACACAATTACTATTAGTGTCCTTTTAACAAAAATCCAGTAATGTTTAGAGAGAGTAAATAACTTGCCCAGGATTATCTAATTAAACTAAAGAGTTTCTGCACAGCAAAAGAAACTACCATCAGAGTAAACAGGCAACCTACAGAATGGGAGAAATTTTTACAATCCACCCATCTAACAAAGGGGTAATATCCAGAATCTACAAAGAACTTAAACAAATTTACAAGAAAAAATCAAACAACCCCATCAAAAAGTGGGCAAAGGATATGACCAGACACTTCTCAAAAGAAGACATTTATGCAGCCAACAGTCACATGAAAAAAATGCTCATCATCGCTGGCCATCAGAGAAATGCAAATCAACACCACAATGAGATACCATCTCACACCAGTTAGAATGGTAATCATTAAAAAGTCAGGGAAAAACAGGAGCTGGAGAGGATGTGGAGAAATAGGAATGCTTTTACACTATTGGTGAGAGTGTAAACTAGTTCAACCATTGTGAAAGACAGTGTGGCGATTCCTCAAGGATCTAGAACTAGAAATACCATTTGACCCACCCATCCCATTACTGGGCATATACCCAAAGGATTATAAATCATGCTGCTATAAAGACACATGCACATGTATGTTTATAACATCACTATTCACAATAGCAAAGACTTGAAACCAGCCCAAATGTCCATCAATAATAGACTGGATTAAGAAAATGTGGCACATATGTATACCATGGAATACTATGCAGCCATAAAAATGGATGAGTTCACGTCCTTTGTAGGGACATGGATGAAGCTAAAAACCATCATTCTGAGCAAACTATCGCAAGGACAGAAAACCAAACACTGCATGTGCTCACTCATAGGTGGGAATTGAACAATGAGAACACTTGGACACAGGGTGGGGAACATCACACACTGGGGTCTGTCGTGGGGTGGGGGGAGGGGGGAGGGATAGCATTAGGAGATATGCCTAATGTAAATGACGAGTTAACCAGTACAGCACAGCAACATGGCACATGTATACATATGTAACAAACCTGCACGTTGTGCACATGTACCCTAGAACTTAAAGTATAATAATAATAATAAATCATTAAAAGAAATTTAAAAAAAAGAAATGTAATAGATTTTCTTGAATACAAATAAATAAATAAATAAAGCTTGCCCAGGGTTACACAACTAGTAAGTGGAAAAATAGTTTCAAACCTAGGTTATATGACTCCAAATAAGCTAAACCATACGCATATGCATGAGACTAATTCCTCTACTGCAGTTTTATGGATATTAGGACACACTAGATTCTTAAGAAATATTTACTGCAATCTCTGTTAACTGGAAAACCCTGGCACACAGTTGGTGTTCAATACATACTCATTGAATAAATAAATGCATATATATCAGGTTTTGATTAAAAGATCAGATGTCAGAAGGCAGGTGTCTGCCGCCCCCACCCCTTCCTCGTAGCTCCCTCCAGCATGCAGCTCTTGAGCTATGTACTGAGCTGTGTGATCCCATAAATCAAAGGAATTCAAGTCTGGGTTATAGTGAAATAAATGTGTATTCATAATGGTAAGGTGGATAGTGTATTTAAGCAATTTCTTATCTTTGTTACTTCTTTTTAAACATGATAATAATTTAGAAAATGTTCCTTTTAGGTATACTGCAGAAGTTTAGGTATACTGCAGATGACATAGTCGAAAGAGTCAGACTGAACTGTGTTTGAAATTCTCCCCAACTATGTTTTAGTTTTATGTCATTTAACATTTTATTCTAACTCTTGGAGCTCAAATGTTCTCATCTAAGCAAGGGTAGAAAATGATGCTTAGCTTATGTGTTTGCTGTGAGGGCTACATGAGGTCATAAGTGTAAAGTACCTAGAATGTAGCACCTGTGGGATACTTTCCTCTCCCATCTCTTCTTTAGTGGCTACCTTTGAAATATTTCAGAGTAAAATGGCTTATAGAAAATAATTATTGTCATGGTTGAAAATAACATTGTGATTTTAAAGGAATATCTATACCTTACAAAATTTGTACCATTGGTACAATAGCCACTACACTCAGAAGAGGGAGCTTCATAAAATACTTTTTGATAAAAATGATTCAATATTAGACATTTTATACAGATCTACTTTCTACCCTAATCAAATCTCTTGTATTAGAGATGATGATTAATCTCCCACGTGTGCAATTTGTGAACTATGCATTTTCTGGTTCAATTCTTTGTAGAAGATTTACATACTGCAATGTAATTCGTTTTTGCAATTTTCTACTTCATTTCAATTACAGTGCTTATTATAAGAGATGGAATTCTCATTTAGCATGCTCATTATTTTTAATTAGAAATAAAATCTTAAAGGAACTTACATTTTTTGCATCTCATTGTCGGAAGCATAAACTCTAGAACACTGTGTGAATAAATAAGCACAGTAATTCTCAAATTTTCAAAGATGGAGTATGTTAATTATAGAAATATACTAATAGTGATCTTGTGTATGTAAATTGTACTAGATGTATAATAACAACAGCAAGTTTCTAATTATTTGGTACCTGTTGTGGGGTCATAACTTCCATATGTATTATCTCTAATTCTCACAACTCTAAAAGAAAGTATTATTTTCCTTCTTTTCAAAGTGAGGGAGCCCTGAAAAAAGAATCATTTTCAATTCTACCTGGGAAACGCTATCAAGGATTCATCGTACAGTGACCACTAGATTGTATTTTAACGTACGACAAAAAGCTAATTGGAAAAAAATGGGAAAGCCACATCTTCAGAAACATTACAAAACACAGTTAAAATATAACTCATGGAAAAGAATGGTGGCGATGAAGATAGATAGGGCCAAGTGGGAAAAGTCTGGTCTAGGAGTTTGGTCTTAGTATAGTAAGAAGACTTTAATGCTATGGTTTTTGCCACACAATGTTTTAAATAATATCATACCCATTAGCCCTCATGCCCCTGTGGAATTCTCCTTTCATTTACATACCATATGGAAGTTCTGCAAAATACTGTAATGTGAATGAGAGATATGGTATCTAAAATAACACAGTCATCAGAGGGCTGCCAACCGGCTGTTCATGGTGAATCATTTAAATTTAAAATTTGGTGTTCTGCACGTAGAAGTGTGCAATCCCTGTTGAATTTTTGAAGCTCCCTGAAGAAGCCTCTTCTTTCTGCAGCTGCTGTGTTCATTTGCATTTCAATATGAGCATTCAGAGGTCAACTGCCTGTATTTCGGGCACAATTATAAACGGGAGATGCTGCAAATATTCGGAACTGGTGTCTCTACAGGCATGCGGATACAGCTCTGGGTTTCCAGTATTGCCATGCTGCCTGACAAAGAATAGGCAGTATAGTGTTAGGCACAGGATGAATGATTTATGTGATGTCATCAGTTACTCCAGCCCTTTCATAGAATATTTTTTCTTCCCTAGAACACTAGTCACCGCCTAAGCCCTAAATCAATAGCTAGTCATTTGTTTTATTAAACTTGATCTACTTTCCGCGCTATGTACAGAGGGGTCCATACGGCATTGTTCTGGATTCCCGTCGTAACTTAAAGGGAAACTTTCACAATGTCCAGAGGCCTTGATGTCCTGCAAACGAAGGAGGAGGATGTTCTTAAGTTTGTTGTGGCAGGAACCCACTTAGGTGGCACTAATCTTGACTTCCAGATGGAACAGTACATCTATAAAAGTGATAGCATCTACATCATAAATCTGAAGAGGACTTGGGAGAAGCTTCTGCTGGCGGCTCGTGCCATTGTTACCATTAAAAACCCTGCTGATGTCAGTGTTATATCCTCCAGGAAAACTGGCCAGAGGGCCGTGCTGAAGTTTGCTGCTGCCACTGGAGCCACTCCAATTGCTGGCCGCTTCACTCCTGGAACCTTCACTAACCAGATCCAGGCAGCCTTCCAGGAACCACAGCTTCTTGTGGTTACTGACCCCAGGGCTGACCACCAGCCTCTCACGGAGGCATCTTATGTTAACCTACCTACCACTGCTCTGTGTAACACAGATTCTGTGCTATGTGGACATTGCCATACCATGCAACAACAAGGGAGCTCACTCAGTGGGTTTGATGTAGCGGATGCTGGTTCGGGAAGTTCTGTGCATGCATGGCACCATTTCCCATGAACACCCGTGGGAGGTCATGCCTGATCTCTACTTCTACAGAGATCCTGAAGAGATTGAAAAAGAAGAGCAGGCTGCTGCTGAAAAGGCAGTGACCAAGGAGGAATTTCAGGGTGAATGGACTGCTCCAGCTCCTGAGATCACTACTACTCAGCCTGAGGTTTCAGACTGGTCTGAAGGTGTGCAGGTGCCCTCTGTGTCTATTCAGCAGTTCCCTACTGAAGACTGGAGTGCTCAGCCTGCCATAGAAGATTGGTCTGCAGTTCCCATTGCTCAGGCCACTGAATGGATAGGAGCAACAACTGAATGGTCTTAAGCTGTTCTTGCACGGGCTCTTAAGCAACATGGAAAAATGGTTGATGGAAAATAAACATCAGTTTCTATGCACCTTCATTTCTCTGTTGGGCCCACTTTCTGTTAGATTCCATATAATAAGTCTGTTCCACCTTCAACCATCATAAGTATGATCCACTGTTATATTACTGACAATGTTAAACAGTGTTCTGGGTGCTGGAAATACAATGATAAACAAGATCAATGTGTGTCTGATCCATATAGGGCTGATTTTCTACTCTGAAGTAATCTCTGAATCCCATGATATGTTTAGAGGCTTTTGCACAGAATAGGCATTTAGCAAATGCAAAATGAAGAAATGGATTGCCTAGTCTAAGCCATGGTGTTAAAAACTATGGAAGATCCAAGATAAACATGACAAATGTTAGCCTTCAGGGAGTTCCTACTCTGTGGTGGGCACAGACAAGCACATAGAAAATTCTAATGCATGGCAGAGAGTATTGTGTGTTGTAATAGAGATATAAACACATTTCTGTGGGAGCATATAATGACAAAAGATTAATTCTGGCTTGGAGGGATGTCCTGCCCTTCTGTCACAGCAGAAAAAAATATGGTATCATCCACTGTGCATAACTGAAATCCATTTGCCATATGCATAAAGAATGAGTAGATTCACAAAATAAATGAGAGTAGGGAGAATTTGATTTACTGCAGTTTTCTTTTTCATTGCAATGTTATAGTATGTTATCCAATGGTATTTTCCAGATTTTATAATCATCTTCCAAGAAAATACTTGGATCCCTTCCCTTATATCTTCCTTCCTTTTACTATCCTTCCCTTACTAATCGGTACAGAAGAAACCATGAGGACAATCTGAAAGTATTTTAGTGCCTAGAATAAGAACTAACACAAAGAATTAACTCAAGATTTTTTTAAAAAAATAAACTGCTGCTTGTTTTATTACTCTATGGTCATGAGTTAATTTGCCAAAATCATTCTTAAACAATGATTCCTTAGCCTCACATAATGAAAATGACACTATTCAAGAAATTAGGAGGCAAGTATTCTGAGGCTAGCTTCTACTAACTAAAGGTACGACTTTAGGTAAGTCCTCTTGGTCTTATTTTC
Organism: Mandrillus leucophaeus; assembly: GCF_000951045.1. Taxonomy (NCBI): domain Eukaryota; kingdom Metazoa; phylum Chordata; class Mammalia; order Primates; family Cercopithecidae; genus Mandrillus; species Mandrillus leucophaeus. Next base: position 1,266,798 of record NW_012102876.1, read on the forward strand.
CTTATCTGTAATATTAGTTTATTGGACCAAATTAGAAGGTCACAATCTTGGATGAGACAGGGTCCAGAGCATTTGCCATGTGAGAAAATGGAGCCAGTGTTGTCACATCTTCTGATTATCAAGAGAATCTACAAAGCTAGATATTAATGTGAAATTTCCATAAAACGGCATTTAGGCCAAATAAAACATATCTAAAGGCCAAATTCAGCCCAAGGGCTTCCTTTCTTCAGCTTGTAGAGTAGATGTTCTCTGAAATCTCTTGTATCTCAGACATTCTTTGATTCTGCACTGTTAAGACAGTCTGATTTTCCTTTGTTTAACAGCTACTAGGCTTCAAAGTTCTGGTTTCCCAGATGAATTCAAGAACATGTTTTGAGGCACTGTAAAGTTAAATTATAATTACAGATTGGAGAGTTGTAGTTTCTGCTAATCCTCTTGGAGGCTTCTGATTTGTTTAAACAATATGAAAATTAGGAATGAATGTTAAGTGGTCTAACTCAAGGATCTAGTTTAGAATAAAGAAAAAAAGAAGGAAGAGCAGCCCTTTCCTGCTTCCATTTCCTCTCTACATGCTGCTGTGAGGCCGATCTAGCCAGAGAGTACCTGGTAAGTCTGCTTGGTACAGAACCTCATGGCTAGGTTAATCCTGGCTCACAGCAGACCCTAAAAAATAATCATTGAACGAAGTAAATACTACTGAATGAAGTCCTGTTCTTTGGTGGACTATCATGCCAACTAATTAACATACCTACCATTTACTGGATAAGAAAAGAACTTTGAATAAAACAAAGCATTTTATTATGTGCATTTAAGACTTTAAAGTTTGCCTAATAAGATGAAACTCCTTTGGTCCCCACAAGCTTCTACCACTGAGCTCATACCTTATATGGTGAATTTTTTTTTTTTTTTTTTGAGGACACAGATTCATCTTACTTATGTTTCTGTCAGCAGCGTCCAGCACAGTGTCTGACATGCAGTAAGTACTCAATAAATGTCTTTTTAATCAATGACTTAATCTCTGAATGAGTCAACTAGTAAATTATTTAATGAGCCAGAATTTCTCTCTAGGGCCAAAGCAGCAAGAACAAAGAATTGAATATAACTCAATGAGTTCTACTAAATCATTAAAGAAAGATGGTATCAACAGTCTGAATTTAGAAATGAAGCCAGAATATTAGTAAAAGTTTCTGGGCTCTTTACATCACTCCCAAATAATTGTATACAGTTGCCATATTCTGGACATTTGAAATATAATGTTATGAAATTTTGGGTGCTATTTAAATCTAATGGAGAATACTGTTTTTTGTTTGTTTGTTTGTTTGTTTGTTTTTTAAGTATAGGCAAACAACCTCATTAGTCTGTAAGTTCCCACTTACCTTCTTATGCTGCACCTTCAACTCTCAGTTTTCAAAGCCTTTGCAGTGCTATCAAAGTTTATCAAACATACGCCTCATCGAGTGGTCAGTCTTTAGCCCTGGGCATTGTTCCATCCCATAGTTTAGTTCTCAAAAGGTTGGTATGCTGACCAGAGTCAAATCAATGCCTGTACAACTTAGGGGGAAACTAAGAATCATACTCAATGCTATAGAACCACTTCCGTAGCACTCCCCGCCTCCCTGCCCTTACTGTCTCCCTGCCCCACTCCAGGTTCCAGCCTCTCCCACCCACCTCCTGGTCCTCCGGCTAGAGATCTGAGACTTTAATTTTCACCTCTGCCTCTCACTTTCTGTTCCTAAGATCACCCTGCCATGGGAACCAAGTGGGGAAAGGCTAGAGAAAGGAACAAACCAACAGAGAATTTCTCCCCACACACACACACACTCTTGGGATATAGTTCCTTTGGTCACAGAGAAGGGTTTCCATCCTTAGATTTAAAAGCATCCACCCAGACACTTTTGCCTTTGCCACCACCACTTGCTATCACCTTGCCAGGGTTACCTGGGGGCTTGAATAGAAGAAAACAAAAAAACAAAAATATAACTTTCTCCACTCTCTCTGATTTGTAGGGTGCCATTTTCTATTCCTCAGATTGGAAATAAAGAACTTTTCTTGGAGCTTTTTCTGCTTGCATCTGGTGCACACTTCCATGATTTGGCTGCTTTTGAGTCTAAATCTGAAGATATTAGGGAAAAAAATTCAAGAAACTCATGCATGATTCAGTGATGTTTTGAGTTCTGTTATTTTTCCCCAATCCACTTATTACTACTTATTTTTCAGAGTTTTCAACTAGCTTCTCCAGCTCCGTCCAGGATTTTTAGCTGTATTCAGTGGGAGAATCAGAGTGTGCTTACTCCATCTTGATTGGACCAAAATTTTTCCCATGTAGTTTTATTAGATGGTAAAAATACATGAGATTGCTTCATGGGATTGTCTGGTCCACCTAACAGATCCTGCTGTAAATTGGCATTGCTATGTTTAGTTTTGTTTAAACAAGTGCTGTTCTACAAAGGAATGCTTTCTGTCTGGTAAACTGACTTGACGATCTGAGAATGAGACTTGTTATTTGATCACACTCCTTGAGGCATCCTGTCATCCCTTTGGCCTCATTCATGTACTTAACATATATTAATAGAGCCAATTGTGTGTCAGGTGCTATGCTAGGCACAAGGACTACATCTGTGAAAAACACAGAATCTTTGTCTCTAGGGAGTCCACAGTATCCTGGAAATCAGTGACAGATCACCACCAATGTTACAACACAGCAAAACTGAGCCTTAGATCTAGGTTAGAGATAGTTATGTAAACAGGCAATTTTTGTATTGAATGTTTAATATATGATAAAAGTCAGTACCAGTATTATAGGGAAACAGAACAGAATCATAATTACGTATTAGTGATTTCTCACTTCTCAATTAATGACACTCTAATCTGTCTTCTTACTTAACTGAATACTTGGACTCATCCTTCATTATTTTTCCTAACACTCCACATCCTATCTTTTAGTACATTCTATTCTCTATGCTTTCGAAATATATTCAGAATCCTTCCCTAGACTAAGCTACCATAATCTCTTAGCATTCTGTCACAGTATTTCCTGCGTTTCCCCATTTTCCCACTCTTGTTCTATTTTCCATACAGCAAAGTGAAAAAAAAAAATTAATGAAAATCAGATAGCAATGTTTCTCTGGTTAAAAAAAAAAAAAAAAACCACTCCGAAGCACTACCTCATCCAACCCCCTTCTCTCTTACCTCATATCCTACTTATCTTTCCCTTATTATGCTTCAGCATTTCTTTTATTCCTCAAAGAACATATTAGGCATATTTGCACTTGCTAATGCCTCTGGCAACATACTTCTCCCAGATCTTTATATTTTTAATGTGAAGAAATAAATCATATTAGCAAAACTTGGGTTAGGGATGAGGTAACATAAATCAATTTATTTTATCAAATGCTTTGTTAGTATAAACTTGTTTAAGTATCGTCTAAATTTGCTAGATACCATTTTTAAAACCATCTTTTTCAGGCACAGAGAGGTTAACTAACTTACTAGTAACAGTGAACAGAAGAAAATGGCAGAACTATGGTTATAACCTTCTGTCTACTTCCAGAATCTGTGCTCTTATATGCTATGCTCTGCTGTTCTTAATAGTTGAGAGGCATTCTCTACACAAAGTGCGATGTCGTCTTGCACATTCACCCCCTTCAGCCATGTGTGGAATTATGGGGGGAGTGGAGATAGATGGGGACCTAAACCTACAGAGATAAGAGGCAAGAGAATTCCCTAATTTACCAATATATTCACCACATCTATAATCTTGAGACTGATGTATTAACAAATGTCTCTTGTAAATATGGATACCAACCACCCCTGTCCCCAATTTAAAAAAAAAAAATCTAAGCTTGCCAGCTATTCACAGTTTTTTTTTTTTTTTTTTTTTTTTTTTTTTTTTTTTTTTTAGTTTCTTAATCTATAGTGGAAACAGCCCCTAGCTCATTGAGTTTTACGAGATTAAAGCATTTTGTGAAGTCCTGATTTTGTTAGCACACATTTCAATGGAGCTCTGTCAGCTACCTGAAGAAGGTGAAAGGTCAGCCATGTGCTTCTTTCTCTGGTGGAGGAAGAAGGCTGGAAAGTAGGTGAAATGGCACAGGCAGAATTTAAACTTGGATTTCTATGAACTGAACTCCTGATGCCTCATGAATGCTAAAACTAATTATGATTTCTTTCTGCAAAATATATAAGCATCAAAATGACTTAATAAGAAATTAATTACAAAAGTTAAACTTCTATTTGTTCTCTTCTGGTATTTTGTTGGTTTTCCAATTATTGGTTTTTTGTTTTTTTTTTTTTTTTTAATTTTGATGGGAGGAATCTGCAATCACTTAGGCCTTTGGGTGATTAGGAAAAAAAAGTCACCAGGGACTTCTACAAGATCCTAATGCCACTCAAATAGGCCAGTTTTTTCCAGATGCTCAATAATAACAAATGATTTAACAAACTGTGAACAAACATGTGCATCCGTCAGTTTTTAAGCTCTTGCTTTGATCAGCCCCTTCTGTACGTATCTGGGCCCTGGTCTTGGGCAGTGCTAGCAGGCATTATCTGAGAGAACAGACGCATGGAACTATATAGGAAAAATTCAATATTGTTACCATTTGTTTTCCCTAAGTTTATCTCTTATTTAGAATAATTTTTTAAAAGGTGATACAGGGATTTCTTCTTTCCAAAGAATAACAATATAGTATAACAAGAAAACTAGTCATGACATTAGAAGTTTCTGTCTACTTTTGAGTTTTACTCTCTGAGTGACCATAGGAAATCGACTTCATTTGTCTACAGCTCGGTTTCTTTATATATACAGTGTTGATAATTTCTGCTGTCCATGTCTATATTGCAGTGTTGAGGCACATAACAGATAAATGCAAAATTATGCTGAAAAGTGCCAAACAAATGCAAATTGTCAATATTTTCCCCATTCAATTCAATAAACAGTATAGTAACCATGCCCTACACACTGTGATTTAATTTACAAATTAAAAAGGCTCAGATTTGCCTTTGTGCCAGTTGCTGTCTATTGTGGACAAGGCATAAATAAAAATCAGGAAAAAAAAAAGCTAAACGGTGATTGCCTGAGAGTCTAATGGGTATCACATCAGGTGAGACCTTTTACTTCTTTTTATACTCTAAAGTCTTGACCAGAAATATATAGTTACTAAAGGTTATTATGATTTACATTTTGATATAGTTACTACTTATGAAGCATCTTGTGCCAGGCTCTGTGTGAGATACTTATTAGTTTTCTAAAACATTTAATTCTCATATCATCCTTGTAAAATAAGGGTCATCATTTAGCAGATGATTAAACTGAATGTTAAGTAACTGAAGTAACCTGTCCAAGTCACAGAGCCAAGAAGACACAGAACAGGATTCAAACATAGATCTCCATACCCTGTTCATAAGAGAGAAAAACAAAAGAATAAGACTCAAACTAGCACCTTTTATAACAGTCAGAAAAACATGTACTGCTCTACTCTGATAGTGGTTGGGAGGCTGAGTTGCAGAACATGGCTTAGGGTCAAGGTAAAGCACCTAAGTGTGGCCTCAGAGATTGCCACTGAATACCCAGTCTTCTGGAAATGGAATCAATTAAGTGAGTAAACTCTTCTTTACTTAGCATGTTAAATAGGGAAAGGTAGGTAAAAGACTGACCTAGGAAATGAATGATTCCAACTCTGCTCCCCTAAAGTATTCCCACAATTCTATAATAAGGAATATAGAGTGTCAGAGAGAGGTCTAGAGAAAATGATCCAGAGTTCAAAGTGCAACTTAATTTTAATATCTGCTATCATGGTGGTCTTCATGAAAGAAGTGTTCTTGGATCCTTTAAAAATGTTTAGCAGCTAATAGCACAGTAACAGGATCAAATTCTCACATATCAATTTATATCCTGAGTGTAAATGGGCTAATGTCTCCACTTCAAAGGCATAAAATGGCAAGTTGGATAGAGAAGCAAGACCCAACTGTCTGCTAACTTCAAGAGACCTGTCTCAAGTAAAAAAAACCCACAGGCTAAAACTAAAGACATGGAGAAAGAACTATCAGGCAAATGGAAAACAAAAAACTGCAGGGGTAGCTTTTCTTGTATAAAACAGACATTAAACCAACGATAATTTTTAAAAAGACAACATACATATTGTATAATGGTAAGAGTTACAATACAAACAAGAAGACTCAACTATCCTAAATGTATATGTACCCAACATTGGAGTACCCAGATTCATAAAACAGGTTTTTAGATATCTATGAAGAGATTTAGGAAGCTACACAATAATCTTGGGGAACTTCAACACCTGACTGACAATGTCAGAGGTATCATCAGGGCATAAAAGTAATGAAGATATGCTGGACTTAAACTCAACACTTGACCAATTGGAGCTAATTACACATCTACAGAACACTCCATCCAAAACCAACAGAATATATGTTCTTCTCATCTGCACATGGCACACAATTCTAAGATGAGCATGTGCTCAGGAATAAAGCAAGTCCAAGCAAATTCAAAGAAATTGACATCATACCCAACACACCCTCAGACCACAGCAAAATAAAAATTAAAAATCATTACTAAGAAAATCTATCAAAACCATACAGTTACATGGAAATTAAACCATATGCTCCTGAATGACTCTGGGATAAAAAATGAAATTAAAGCAGAAATCAAAAAATTCTTTGAAACTAATGAAAACAGAGGCATAACATACCAAAATCTTTGGGACATAGCTAAAGCATTGTTAGGAGGAAAGTTTATAGCGCTAAATGCCTACATCAGAAAGTTAGAATCATCTCAAATTAACAATCTAACATCACACCTAGGAAAGGAAGAGGAACTAGAAAAACAAAAGCAGAACAACATCAAAGCTAGGAGAAGATAAGAAATAATCAAAATCAGAACTGAAATGATTGAAATTGAGATGTGAAAATCCATACAAAACATCGATGAACACAAAAGTTTGTTTTTTGAAAGATTAAACAAGATTGATAGGCTGCTAGCTGAGTTAATAAAGAAAAAAAGAGAAGATCCAAATAAACACAATTAGAAATGACAAAGGTGACATTACAACTGACTCCACGGACATACAAAATATCCTCAGAGACTATTATGAACATCACTATGCACACAAACAAGAAAACCTAGAAGAAATAGGTAAATTTCTGAAAACACCCAGACTCTCAAGATTGAACCAGGAAGAAATGAAAATTCTGAACAGATCAATAACAAATTGTGAAATTGAATCAGAAATAAAAAGCCTACCAGCCGAAAAAAGTCCTGGGCCCAATAGAATCAAAGCCAAATTCTACCAGATGTTCAAAGAAGAGCTAGTATCAGTCCTACTAAAATTATTCCAAAAATACAAGGAGGAGATACGTCTCCCTAACTCATTCTACAAATCCAGCATCATCCTGATATCAAAGCCTAGCAGAGATACAACAATAAAAGAAAACAACAGGCTCATATTCCTGATAAACATATATGCAAAAATCCTCAAAAAATACTAGCAAACAGAATTCAGAAGCACATGAAAATGTTAATTAGCCACCATCAAGAAGGCCTTATTCCTGGGAGTCATGGTTAGTTTAACATATGCAAATCAATAAATATGATTTACCACCACAACAGAAGTAACAAAAACCACATGATCATCTCAATAGATGCAGAAAAAGCCTTCCATAAAATTCAACATCACTTCATGTTAAAAACTCTGAACAAGTTTGGCAACAAAGGAACATACATCAAAATAATAAGAGCCATCTATGACAAATCCACAGCCAACATACTGAACAGGCAAAAGCTGGAAGTATTCCCTCGAGAATTGGAACAAAACAAGAATATCCACGCTCTTCATTTGTATTCAATGTAGTACTGGAAGTCCTAGGCAGAACAATCAGGCAAGAGACAGAAATAAGGGGCATCCAAATAGGAAGAGAAGAAGTCAAGCTACTTCTCTTTGCAGACGATATGAATCTATACCAAGAAAACCCCACAGATTGCACCAGAAGGCTTCTAGAACTGATAAACAACTTCAGCAAAGTTTCAGGATACAAAATCAATGTACAAAAATCAGTAGCATTTTTATAAACCAATAACGTCCAAGCTCAGAGCAAAATCAAGAACACAATCTCATTTAAAATAGCCAAAAAAGAAAAAAATAATAAGGAATAACTAGGAATACTACTTACCAAGGAAGTGAAAAATCTCTATAAGCATTACAGAACACTGCTGAAAGAAATCAGAGATGACACAAACAAATGGAAAAATATTCTATGCCCATGGTTAGGAAGAATCAATACTGTTAAAATGGCAATACTACTCAAAGGAATTTACAGATACACTGCTATTCCTACCAAACTTTCATTTTTCACAGAATTAGAAAAATTTATCCTAAAATTTATATAGAACCAAAAAGACCTCAAATCAAGCCAAATGAACAAAGCCAGAGGCATCACACTACCCAACTTGAAACTATACTACAAGACTACAGCAACCAAAACAGCATGGTACTGGTAGAAAAACAAACACATAGGCCAGAGAAACAGAATATAGAACCCAGAAACAAAGCCACATACTTATACTCAACTGATACTCAACAAAGTCAATAACAACAAACAATGGGGAAAGGACTTCCTATCCAATAAATGGTGCTGGGATCACTGGCTATCTGTGTGCAGAAGATTGAAATTGGACTCCTACCAGTCACCATATGCAAAAATTAACTCAAGATGGATTAAAGACTTAAATGTAAGACCTAAAACTATAAAAACCCTAGAAGAAATCCTAAGAAATACCATCCTGAACATTAGCCTTAGCAAAGAATTTATGACTAAATTCCCCAAAGCAATTGCAACAAAAACAAAAATTGATGTATAGGACCTAATTAAGCAAAGGGCTTCTGCACAGCAAAGGAAACTATCAGCGGAGTAAATAGACAACCCACAGAATTGGGAAAAATATTTGTAAACTATGTATCCAACAATGGTCCAATATCCAGAATGTGTGAAGAACTTAAATCAGCAGAAAAAACACAATCCCATTTAAAAATGGGCAAATACAAAGGACACAAACTCATCATTTTTTATGGCTGCATAGTATTCCATGGTGTATATGTGCCACATTTTCTTAATCCAGTCGGTCACTGATGGACATTTGGGTTGATTCCAAGTCTTT
>NW_012102876.1:1276673-1305626 GCF_000951045.1 Mandrillus leucophaeus
TAATAATAAATAAATAAATAAAATTTTAAAAAATAAAAATAATAAAAATGGGCAAATAATATGAACAGACATGAATCCCACTACTGAGTGTATATGCAAGGGAAAAACATTCATTCTATGAAAAAGACACATCCCCTTATATGTTCATCACAGTGCTGTTCACAATAGCAAATACATGGAATCAACCAAGATGTCCATCAGTGGTGGACTGGATAAAGAATATGTGGTACATATACACTGTGAAATACTACACAGCCATAAAAAAGAATAAAACCATGTCCTTTGCTGCAACATGGATCAAGCTCAAAATTCAAAAACTGAGTGAATTAATGCAGGAATAGAAAACCAAAAACTACATGTTCTCATTTATAAGTGAGAGCTAAACATTGAATACATGTGGACATAAATATGGAAATAACAGACACTGGAGACTGTTTGAAGAGGAAGGGTGGTAGGGAGCTATGGTTTGGAAGGCTACCTATCAGGTACTATGGTCACTACCTTGGTGACAGGATCGTTTATACACCAATGCTCAGCAACACAATTTTCTCATGTAACAAAACTGCACATTTACCCTTGAACCAAAATAAAAGTAGGAGGAAGAAAATGGTTGAAACTAGTATTAGTATAGGATTAGGGAGAAAAAATAAAATAGAAGGGTAGTCTAGAGAAGACAGTTTGTTAATTTATTTCATTCACCAAATATTTATTGGTGGCCAAATGTGTGCCAGACATTGTTCTAGGCACGGAGTAGAGAACAAAAAAGAAAGTATCAGGGCCGGGCGTGGTGGCTCATGCCTGTAATCCCAGCACTTTGGGAGGCTAAGGAGGGCCAATCATGAGGTCAGGAGATCAAGACCATCCTGGCTAAAATGGTGAAACCTCGTCTCTACTAAAAATAAAAAAAAAAATTAGCGGGGCATGGTGGCGGGAGCCCCTAGTCCCAGCACATGAACCCGGGAGGCAGAGCTTGCAGTGAACCAAGATCGCGCCACTGCACTCCAGCCTGGGTGATGGAGCCAGACTCCATGTCAAAACAAAAACAAAAACAAACAAACCAAAAAAACTCCCTGTTTTTATAGAGCTTATATTTTAGTGAGTAGTGTTTGAGATAGCCAATAAGCAAGATAATAAGATAAATCTATAAAATACGTTAGGTGTTGGTAAGGTGAAAATAATGTCACAAACGAAGATAGGGAGTATTGGTGGGGGGAGGTAGAGATGCAATTTAGACAGGATATCCAGAGAAGGTCTCACAGAGAGGATGATGCCTGAGTAAAGTCATAAATTGGGAAGGAAATATGCTCTGCGACTTGTGAAGCAAGCTCACTATGCACTGGTTACCAACTTGTGTGACAGAACATACTCATATGCAAGTTATGTGAAATGGGTTTATTACTTACAGATAGGCAGCAAAAAACATCAGAAGCCTAGGACTCATTGTGAGCTGCTCCCCCAAGGCTCAGAAAGCTTCCTAGGGTGGATGGAGTCTCAACTGCATGTAACCCACTTGCATAGCAGACAAGGGACCCTGGAAAGCAGCCTGCACTGGGTGTTATATCCTGGGGTCACATGACTTCCTGTGCTAAATCTTTGAAGGACATTCTGTTCTGGTGAGACTGAAACAGAGCCTAGGCTCTTCTAGCCAGTCTCTCTCTATCTCAGTAAATTACATTATCAGACCATCATACAGTTACTGTTGAGAACTACAAGCAAGAAAAGGAGGAAACCCTGGTCAGTCCAAGGCCATTTGGAGAACTGTCCTGCACAAATCTTGTGGGTAGAGTATTCCAGGTAGAAGACTCAGCAATTACAAGGGCTCAGAGGCAGGGGCATGCCTAGCGTATTTGAAGATGTGGGAGAAGGTCAGTGTGTCTAGGGTGGAATAATTTATGGGAAGAATATTAAGAGATTGAGTCAAAGGAAAAGGGGGTGAAATACCACGAGGCAGGCTTCTGTATGTCTTTGAAGGCCATTGCAAGGACTTTGGCTTTTACTTTTAGTAATAAGAAAAAAGTCACTGGGAAGTTTGATCAGAGGATTGTTATGATCTGACTTCTATTTAAGGGAATTATTATGGCTATTGCGCTAAAAACAAGCTGGAGTGCAAGGAAGATGGGCAAAAGGAGAAAGTAGGAAATCAGTTAGAAGACTATTGCTATAATCTCAACAGGAGAGGATACATACTGAGTCTGGTAGAAGTAGATTAGTGCTAAGTAGTCTAATTCCAGATAAATTTTGAAGATAAATAAGAGTTGTGAATGTATGAAGGAAAAAGAGGAGTCAAAAGTGATTCAAAAGTGTTTGACTTGGCAACTAGAATCATGGAATTTCCAGCAGTGTGAAGTAAAATGTGGAAATATGAATCCAGTCTGTGTGGGGAAGGAAATTGTAAGATTTGCCTAGAGTGTAGCCTGGGACCATTGTCTAGTCCTGAGATAGAAGCAGGACTTCCCATCTTATATTATGTCAGAATGAACTATGCCAGTTTCTCTAGGGAGACTCTCTACTGGGGAAATTTAAGGTGTCAGTATTTGGGCCAGCAATCAAGATGGAGATAATAGGCCTCTACAATTTGGGAAGCCATAAAGCACCATACTATCTTTGGAGAATTGTTGTTGTTGTTGTTGTTGTTTGTTGTTGTTGGGGGGAAAAAAAAAAAAACCTTTCTTAAAGGAAACATTTCTTCCAAAATGATAAGCTCTGGCTTTACCTCAGCATTTTCTTTCACCTTTTTTTTTTTTTACCACACTTTTCCTATATGTCTTAACCCTATTTATTCTACAATCACCAGACCTGGATATAGATTTCACTTCCTAGACACCTTTGCCATAATCGTGGCCTCTACCACAGCCAAGAAAATTTTCTTCTGTCATTGGGATCACTGCATTCCCTCTTAATGAGTTTCTCTGACAGCCCTACTCCTACAGCCCTTTAAACCTTTCTCCACAATGTAGTCAGAATGGTCTTCCTAAAACAGAAATCTGATCATGTCCCTCCCTAGCTTCAACACTTCAGTGAATCCCAATGCTCTTATGATAAAGTGCAGCAATCTTTTTTTTTTTTTTTTTTTTTTTTTTTAGACTGACTGACTTTCCCTCTTGTTGCCCAGGCTGGAGTGCAATAGTGCCATCTCGGCTCACTGAAACCTGCACCTCCCAGGTTCAAGCAATTCTCCTGTCTCAGCCTCCTGAGTACCTGGGATTAAAGGCACCCGGCACCACACAAAGCTAATTTTGTGTTTTTAGTAGAGACGGGGTTTCACCATGTTGGCCAGGCTGTTCTTGAACTCCTGACCTAAAGTGATCCACTCGCCTCGGCCTCCCAAAGTATTGGGATTACAGGCATGAGCCACTGTGCCTAGCCAAAATGCAGCAATCTTAACATGGCTTAATCATCTCTGCCTTCCTCTACCATTTCAGCTCTCTCCTTTCTCCTACCTCCTACTCTCTGTGCTGGTCCTTGATTTCCTTAAGGTCTCCCAAACATAGCATGCTGTATCTTATCTGTTATTCTTTAAAAATGCTTGGACCACTCTTTCTCCCCCTTCATCTGATTGATACTTAGCCTAAAGCTCAGCTTCAGAGAGCTTCCAGGTCTGATTGACTATTCAGTCCTGTCTCAGCCCTTATCAAAACACATTGTAATTGCCTGCTTAGATAGATGCTCATCTGCCCTCTAGACTTTAAGTAAATGAGAGCAAGAATCACGTCTGTCTTGTTCAGCATGATGTCCCTCACTCGGAGCAAGTTCTAAGCAGTTAGAAATAACAGGCACTAAGTCCATATTTGTCAAATCAATCATCAATAACAAACTTTAGTTCCTGTAGTTCCTTAATTCCCAAGAACCTTCTATTGGAACGGATATATCTCACTCCTTTGGGCCTCTATAGATTTTACCTCCACATGTTTTACAGATTTATTATCTTCTACCTTTCACTGTATTTGCATAATTTATCTCTGTTATTGGACAAGTTTCTTATGTACAAGCTCCATGTTCAAATCTTCTTTTTTTCCCTAGATGATAAATTACACAGCTTTGTGCATATTCTGACTCTAATAAATGTTTACTGAATTAATTAATGAATTAAAGGAGTTTAAATGTTATATTTTATAACTTTCAAATAGGCCAGTTTATAGAGAGCATATGCTTTGAGATTAGAAGTACTGGGTGATAAATCTAAATAGGTAAATTTATATCGATGGTGGAATATCGCCAGGTAAGAGAACATAATAGTTTAGAAACTGGAGGTTTGTTGAGGATTTCTGAACCAAAAAGGTATATTATCACAGCTGATACTAATGAAATGAATCTGTCCTTAAGATACATTTTGTGGTACAGAAATACAATTCTATCCTGCATTCATACTTAGAGTTTGGTTATGGAAGAAAGCGGATCTTGCTACTGTTGGTGATTCAGAAATTTTTTCAGAGTTTTGGAAGAAAAACCTGAATACAGAAAATATTAGTCCCGTTATGTTGGTACTGTTTCTCAGTATTACCCACGGTTCTAACTCTGATAAATTTGCTCCAGTGCATTCTCTAATTACAGGCAACCCATTATTCAGTACCCAGGAATATCGCGAGAGTAGATTTGTATCTCAAAGCTATGCTTAATTTGTTTCCCAACAGGTTCTCTGACTCTGAAAACACATCATGTTCAGGATTCCAAAATGGGATTTGTGATCAACGCCATCTATTCGATGGCCTATGGGCTCCACAACATGCAGATGTCCCTCTGCCCAGGCTATGCAGGACTCTGTGATGCAATGAAGCCAATTGATGGACGGAAACTTTTGGAGTCCCTGATGAAAACCAATTTTACTGGGGTTTCTGGAGATATGATCCTATTCGACGAGAATGGAGACTCTCCAGGAAGGTATTGTTACGATTCTCCTCTAGACAGTAGAGACTGAACAACAGCCAACACTTGATCCTGAAATGTCTCTTTCTCTCCTTTGTGGTTAATCTAGGATTCCTGGTCATGTTTCCCCTTCCCTGACATCCCAAATGAGCAAAGATAGAGAGAGAAGCAGCCCCATTTCCTGTGGCCAGGAAAAAAGCATTGGTGCTGATGTTCAAAATGTGCTTTGGGAATTATCACATTTCAGACACCTAAACTAAGAGACAGGAACCTCACATGATCATAGATAAATAAAAATCATCTCTGTGGTTTCTCTGTACATGCTTGTCATGTTATTCCCTGTATTCGGCTATTTTCTTGTGCAATGGAACTATTCTGAAATAGGAACAATTTGATTTCTGGTAATCCAGAAATGGGGCTGAGGTTCTGTTCTGTTGCTTGCTGTACCTACAGCAAGTGAGTTATAAGTCATATTTTATTTTATTATTCTCCAGCTGGATCTCTTTCTTCCTTGTTAAGGACTAAATTGTTTTTTTCTCTGAAATTTTACCTTTCATTATTTATAAGAGGAACTTCAAGAACATAAACTCATAATTATAGGTCAGTCCCCAGAGAAATCACTAAGTACCAGAACTTACCAGAATTCACATTTATCTTCTACTGCAAATTCTTAAATGACTCGACACAGTCATTTAAGACTTGTAGACACTTTTAATCTATGAGGAATCATGCCATTGAAATGATATTTTGAGTTGTAGCAGGGTTGAGTCTTCACTCAGCCTTGTATCAAAACAATAGGGTCCTTTGGTCTCTCAGTGCTTTTCTAGCAATAGTTCATACTTAACAACTGTGCTTGGAAAGCTGTCTATACACTCTGTTTGTAGTTGACCCTGCCAAGAGGTTTTATAAATCCTCAACAACTTGCACCACATGTGCCCACACATTCTGTCAGCAACCTTGGTTTAGCACACTTCTATATTCTATATTCTAAGATGAGCTGGAGCTTATCCCAAATGCAGCTGTTACTATTTCACATACCAGACTTATAAGTAATAGCTAGTTTCAGGTCATACAGCCAAGTGAAAAACCTAGGTTTTTTTTTTTTCTATTCTACAGACTCGAAGAATATTCCTATAACTAGGCTGTTTGCCAAAACAAGCTGACTTTTCACGTGTTGTTTTCTACTTTTTGGCTCTTCCATATATCCATGAAGGAAAAAATACAGGCATTTTCTCAGGGCCAAACAAAACTTCACAGTTGTAAATCTTTTACGGGCAGGTTGACCAATGAGTTCAGTCTTTAGGCTCAGGTCAAGGCATGGGCCCAGATATCTGCACATGAATTTATTATTCCCATGTGCATCTCTAGAGTACTGACATCAGCTTGGGACTTGTTGATAGAATTTGATGACTGTAGCTCCACCAATTCAAGAGTTTTTATGTCAGGTACCCAAACCCATTCCACAAACCAGGAAGGGAGGAGATGCCTCAGAAGGTCCAGCTCTATTCCAAAGGGAAACCTTGATGGATCAGGCAGAACATGGCTGCCTTATTCATAATCCTTCAAATATGTTGTAAGGGGTTCTTAATCTTTATTGGAACAATCATCCCTTCAAGACTCAGACAAAATTTATAGATATTCTTCCAAGAACAACATACTTAAAATTTTGCAAACAATTTCTGGGAATTCAGGATTGCTTTGAGTTTATCCTTACACTACTAGGTTTGAGTATAACATTAACCCATTAATAAATTATCAGAGTTGGCCTCTAAGGGCATGAAGCAGACTCAGGAAAAGGTGATTTACCACCTTTTGTTTCTCGAAATAATCCATTTACATAACTAGCATATACTGAGTGTGTGTTCTGAGCCAAACGCTAAGCCAAGTGCTCTACTTTTTAATCCTATGAGGTCAGTAATGTTACCATTCTTTTTTCCAGCTAAAAAAAAAAAAAAAAAAAAAAAAAACAAATCTTACAAAAGTTCAATGACTTGCCCAAAAGTACAGTCTAGTAAATGATAGAGTCAAAATTTTAACTCAGTCTTCTGGGCTTCAACTTCTAACCTGATACAACAGCCTGCCAATTAATCAACCAGGATCAAAATTTTAAAAACACTATATTCTGAGAAAATTTATTTGTAGACATTAGTTTGTTATTTTTGTGGAGTAAAAGCATCCTGCCAGATCAAAGGTATTCCCGGCTGAGTGAGAAACCAAAGGATCCTGGGATGATTAAGGAATCCTCTAGAGTTAAAGAGTTAAAAGAGGAGGATCCTAAACAGAGGAAGCTGAAAGAGATAGCAACTCACTCTGGCACACACTTGCAGATTGTTAGATTTTCCTGGTAAAAAACCCTGTGTCATAGAAAGAAAGAGACATGCCCAAGGTTGTATAGTCAATTAAATAACAGGGCAAGGACATGCGCAAATCTCATGCACAATCATCAAGTAAAAATTTACCTTAATTTCTTTTTCTTATATTACATTTGAAATGGTTCAATGCATTAATATGTAATATAAAAGTATTCCATTATTAGGTGCCGTTCATGTTTTTGGTCTAACTAACTCTGTGATCTCTCTTTACTCTGTGATTATCCAACCCCAAAGGCACAGATCATTGTAATTGCTTTGTTGTATAGGCCAGGGCTTGGGAGTATCTATTACGCCCACCCACAGATAATTTAGCACACATTTAAGAATTACATTTTTTTTTTTTTTTTTTTAGGAAAAGCACCTTAGCATTGGAATTACAGATAGAAAGAGCCTTAGGATCCACATAAATGTAATACTCTGCAGTCTTCTCCAAATGATTTTTCACTTTTCTCTAACAACAACCCTGTTTAAGCCCCTTGAATAAACCCCTCATTATCATCTGAAGACAATCTTCTCTAATTTTCAGAGTTAGAGCCATTTAGAAAGTTCCTTATTTCTGTTCAATTGAACCCTGACTTTCTCTAGTTTACCTTAAATGCTGTAATAGAACTTTTTGTTGTTGTTACTGTAATATCTTTTGTTTATTTTGATTTTGAGCAATATATAAAATTTATTTTTAAAATTATTTAGAATATTCTAGGTTTAAATTGTGGCCAGTTAAGAAAGAGCAGACATGAGGAGGTAGAGAGTAAGGGGAAGGAAGGGACAGATATTAAATCAGATAAATTACATATACAAACACACTATGCTGAGAAAAACATTTCAGAAGCAGAGAAATATAAAAACCAAGAGGTGCAATGAGAAAGAAAGGCAGGGGAAGGGGAGGGAAGGGGAAAGGGGAGGGGGAGAGGGAGAAGGGAAGGGAGGAGGAGGAGGAAGAAGGAAGAGGAGGAGGAAGAAGGAAGAGGAGTAGGAAGAAGGAGGAAGAGGAGGAGGAAGAAGGAGGAAGAGGAGGGAGGATGAGGAGGATTGAGGAAGAAGAGAAGGAGGAGAAGATAAATGAGAGGAAGGGGATGGGAAGGAGAAAAAAGAAACTGAGCTGGAGATTCATATTAAAGTGTCTGTGATTGGAATGACACACTAATCTTTGCTTCTGACACTGAATATGTTCAAGTTGGATCTTTACTAAAGGCATCAAAAACAAAGAGCACACAGAATTTCCGTGGTTTTGGGTTTTTTTTTTTCTTTTTTTTGAGAGGGAGCCTCTCTCTGTTGCCAGGGCTGGAGTGCAGTGGCGAGATCTCGGCTCACTGCAAGCTCCCCCTCCCGGGTTTACGCCATTCTCCTGCCTCAGCCTTCCAAGCAGCTGGGACTACAGGTGCCTGCCACCACGCCTGGCTAATTTTTTGTATTTTTAGTAGAGATGGGGTTTCAAGTGTTAGGCAGGATGGTCTCGATCTCCTGACCTCGTAATTGGCCCGCCTTGGCCTCCGAAAGTGCTGGGATTACAGGTGTGAGCCACCGCACCCGGCCTACTGTTATCTTTTTGGGAAACAAAATACAGTCTTCTAGATTGAATCATGGCTAAAGATTACAGGAAGTCATTATGTCTTTTGATTCTTACCTAAAAGTTATATAAGAATATGTTTTAAACATTCACTTTATTTTCCTTTGATGGAGAATAAAAGCTATATTCTATCTCTGAAAATTAAAAGGGCTCATACAAATTCACAAGTGAAGGGGAGAATATTCTTTTGTGGAGACATATTCTCATCTATTTCTTTTTTTAATGTACTAAAAAAAGATTTTTAAAGCAATGTTCTATTTTCACAGCTTTAGCCGTGAGTGATAATATCTCTTTGTGTTTGCCTTGTATTAAGAAACAATGACCAGAAATCTAAAGGCTAATTCCAAAGGGAGGGTTCATTGTCTCAAATGTAACTATAACAAGTTTATCGAGTTGAACTGAAATTAAGGTTTAACTTTCCTGAAAACAAGTTCCCTGTCAAATGTGACATTTTCCACTCTATAGAGTTTTCATGTTTATTTTTCAAAAACTGGATCCCTTTACTTTTTACCATTTGTTGTACATAAAACAAAGAGGTGTGGATATAGAGATAAAAGCCTTACAATATAAATTGGTTCAAATTTTTACAATATTTAAGCAAGGAAAATATGGTCTCTTAGCTCTACCCAGGATTTGGAGCAGTCTAATAAGGAAGAAGGAACTGCAGATTTGAAATCTAAAGGCTTAGTTTAGGTCCTGGCTCTGACGCTTACGTACTCTGTAATCTGTACTAATTAACCTCACTGAGTTTCAGTCCTTTATCTGTAAAATTAACAGTGTGAACTAAACTTTTCAGACTTAAGAATTGCTAGAAATGGATTTGACAGCTCAGTTTTGAGTGAGGAATAACACCCACATATTTCTTCAAATTATCAGCAGCAAAGAAATAAGTCTGACACTGACATTTCTCTTTCTCCCATCCTAGAATCTTCAAAGGTTATTTGCTCATAGAAGGTCACCCTTTGAATACTCAAAGCTCATATATTTGAAGTAGCCAATGACGTAATACAAGAGTTCTTTTTACCTCAGTGCTCTGTGTTCTAATATCTCAACTCATTGCATGAACCGAGGCCATGGGATAATTGTGACCAAGAGGGAAGGAAAGTATCCTATAAATTGATAGTTTTGATTTAGAAGTAGAATTTAGACCAAATTGTTGCTGACTGACAACACTAAAGGAAAATCCTCAAGTTACTGAACAACCAACAAAACAAGAATGAGGTAATATTCTGAAGAAAAAAAACCTACAGTAAAAATTGTGATTTGGAGTGAAAACAGAATGGCATCATTTTATAACATAAGTTTCAATAGATGCCAGTTTTGTTCTGAATATTTCTGTACAGAACATTGGTTTGAGTATAGTAATCTCACCACTTGAATCCAAAAGCTAGAACATTTTCCATTCATATCAATTTCCAGATAGCTACACATGCTGAGCATAGGAGGCTGGAGGAGGCATTTATATGTCTATCTGTCAGGACTATAAGTCCTGAGGGGGTAAACAGTATAAAATACTATGTGAGCACAGTGTGTGCCTGAGACATACCTGTAGAAACTGAGATAGTGGTGATATTGCTTATCCAATATCCTCAAATTGGAAAATTTTTTCAGAGATTCTTCTCTAGAAATGAGCTTACTTATAAGAAAAGGCTTGTAAGTAAGCACATTGATTTTCTTTTTTTACATTTATATCCACATACTCAAAAAAACAATAGTTAGCAAAGGCTGAGAACTCACAAGGAACTACTCTTTTCCAGCATTTTTACATTGCATGAGGTGCTTTAGAAGCTATTTTCAAACTTTTTTAAACTTCACTCTTGAAATTATCTTTGTACAATGAATTTAGCCATTGATAATGGACAAAGTAAGAAAGGTAAAATGAGGCCCTCTGTAAATTACCTCTATATCCCCTAAAGCTGAAAATAAGATGAAAGATTTACCAAATTTCTCACTTGGTTAGTAAATGGAAATTTTATCATTTTACTTGAATACAGACAAAAACCTGTCTATCTTTTGTAGAAGTCTAACAGTAGTACTTGTTTAAACTTCTTGAAGTTATTTTGAAACTGTCTTTCATCCTGCTGGGGTCAAGTCACCTTCTCACATGGGATTACTTTCTATTTCAGGTGTAAGCTTGAAAGTACGGAAATGTTCTCTGCAAAGAAAGTGAAATGGACAGATTATTTTTGTTATTCTAAGTGTACTGTCATGGAAAATTCCAGTGTTACTTATATGACAGTAGACACATTTTTGGGAATAAAATATATTGCCTTTTCAAAGCTGAATATTTACGTCTTAAGCTGCATAATTATCATATTCTTATTCCTAAGGTATGAAATAATGAATTTCAAGGAAATGGGAAAAGATTATTTTGATTATATCAACGTTGGAAGTTGGGACAATGGAGAATTAAAAATGGATGATGATGAAGTATGGTCCAAGAAAAGCAACATCATCAGATCTGTGTGCAGTGAACCATGTGAGAAAGGCCAGATCAAGGTAAAATGGAATCTATGTTTCTTTCATTTTTGTTGTAAATTCAACAGTGTTAATTATCATTAGCTATTTTTTAAAATTTTAGACACTTATTTTACTTTTTATATTGTAAGCTTCTAATGTCAGAAATTCTCACTCATTCCTTATGAAATCCCATGTGCAACTCATAATAGTCTTAGTAGTTGGTTTGATTAAACCAGTTGATGAATCATGTTTGCCCACACCCTTTCTGCTCATACAAGCCTTTCAAGACATGACTTCCTGGAAATAAAGTTTACAGTTAGAAAAGACACTAATTCGAATTTATTTAATAAATATTCATCAAATGTTTATTAATATAATAGTTAATATTGATGAGGCAAAAATAAATGAGACACCCTTAATTGTCAGAAGATTTACAGTCTGTGTGAGAAAAATATGGACACAGATAAGCAACATTATGTAAAATGTGATGACTTCATTAAGAAAGAAAAGAAGAAGGCTATATCAGTTTGTACAAAAGGGATAGAGATATTTCTTCTGAATAAAATGTCAAACTTTGGACCATAAAAATGAGTATGATTTCAGGGAGAGAACACTTACAAAGAAAGAACAGTAAAAGAAAAGGGACAAAAGTGGTAACTGAAGACTGTCTAGCACAAGTAAATAATCTAGAGTGCATTGCTCTAAATGGTTATTATAAAAGAGAAAGTTGAAATAAGTTGAACCCAGATTTGTGGAGAGTTTTGAACATCATACTAAATACATTGAACTTAATTTTTATTAAACAGGAGTCAGAATAATTTTGATCAAGATGTTGGCATAAGTTGAGCTGTGGTAAGGAAAATGAATAAATAGATTTATAAAACAAGAAAGAAGAGACAAGTTAGAAGCATGCTGTGATAGTGGTAACAAGGCCTTGAATTGGGGAAGAAACAGTGAAAATGAAAAGGGGCCGGAAGACATATTTGGAGAAAACATTACAGATGTAGATTCAATCAGGCTGACTACCAATTTGATGTTGAGTTGTGGAAGATAAAGAAGTCAACACAATCAACTGCAATTCTAAGTGTCAGTAAATAAAAGGTGGCATTGCCAGGAATAGAAAAATAGGGGTAGCTTTATAGAAAAGGTGATTGGTTAGTTTGGGGGCATGTTGGTTTTGATATAGCCATCCAGTGATTAAAAGTTTGGTCTAGAGCAATGAAAAATAAGGCTAAGCATACAGATTTAGGAATTGATTGAATAGAGTTAAAGTTGAAGCTATTACAATAGACAAAATTGCAGAACCTAAAAGTGTAAATAAAAAATAAATATGGACCAAGAATATACCTTAGAGAATTTCTGCTTTCAAAGTGTAAAAAAGGAAGAAGAGGTAGAGGCTGAGAAGCAACAGGTACAAAGAGAGAGACGACCAGAGAGCACACTGTCACATAAGATGGTAGTCAGCAGAAGAAAAAGGTCAAAGAAGAGGAACAATGAGGAAAAGACATGAAAATTGAGGGTTCACCCTTCATCTGGGCCTGCTAGATTGAATAGAATGTAATGATAATTGAGTATCAAGATAAATGGATAAAGAAAATATAATATATCTACATAATAGAATACTATTCAATCATAAAGAATGAAATCCTGTCATTCACAGCAATGTAGAAGGAACTGGAGAACAGAATGTTAAGTGAAATAAGCCAGGGACAGAAAATTAAACGTCACGTGTTCTCACTTATATGTGCAAGATAAAAAAAGTTGATCTCACAGAAGTAAAAATTAGAACAGAGCGTACTAGAGGGTAGGAAGGGAAGGAGGAAGAGAGGGATAGGGAGAGCTTTGTTAAAAGAAGCAAAATCACAGCTAGATAGGAGGAATAAATTCTAGTGTTCTTTAGCACTGTAGGATGAATATAGTTAAAAGTATTCTATAGTTTCAAATAGCTAGAAGGAGGATACTGAACATTCCTAACATGAAGAAGTAATAAATATCTGAGATGATGACTATGCTAATTACCCTGAACTGGTCACTCTACATTATGTGTATCAAAACATCACTATGTAACCCATAAATATGTACAATTATTGTGTGTCAACTGAAAAAATAAAAAGTATAAGAAAAAGAAATATGTGACAAAAAGCATGTAAGAGATAATTTGGTAATTTGAGGACATTAAAAAATTACTCTTAGGCTAAAAAAGATGTGGCCACACTTACAGGAATTAAAAATTCATGAAGAGAAGACAAAGATATAATAACAAGGGGGTAAGAGCAGCTATTGGTGCACAATGCTGTCGGGAAAAATGATATCAAAATAATTTATTTGCTCATCAAACAGTTCTTAAAGTACTACCATACCACATTTCAGGTAGTGTATTCCTAGAGCCACTGGACTTGGTCTTTTCAATCAACCTTATCTTCACTCTGTTTAGAAGACATTTCATATGTTTTTTCATCTGTGATTAAGACTGAAACTGAAATATTTTAATATTGATAGTAAGGCCCTCAAAGGGTAGGTCTGAAGATTTGGAAAGCATAAGACCAGAAAGAAGAAAGATAAGGTAAAAGAAGATAAAAATAAATGTATTAATATCTGCTAAATGGCTCAAAATATTAGATAGCTGACATTTTCTGTATGTCTTGTTATGGTATACAGCAAGAGCTGGTAAACTATAGCCCACAGACTAAATCTGACCTACTATCTGTTTTTGTAAATAAAGTTTTATTAAAATACAGCCAAGCTTATTTGTTTATATATTGTCCATGGCTACTTTCTGCTATAGTGGCAGAGTTGGATAGCTGAGTTGCTGACTTGCAATAGAGATTGTATGGCCCAAAGCCTAAATATTTACTATTTGATCCTTTGTAAAAAAATGTTTGCTAACGCTTGTTACATCAAGACAAAAGAGATTTTCATCTTGGCCAATTATCTTGCAGTTAAACTCTTCATTATGAGGGGTTTAAATTCATGTAGAATTATTTGTGTATCCACCAAGAATATCAATATTCATAATTTCCAGTGCTTCCTGTAGAAAAATTACACAGTGTAAATTACCATATATTTTTTCTTTATTTTTGACCCTTCACAGCAATACATTTTGAAAATATAACTTCCAGGGCCAGGCATGGAGGTTCACACCTGTAATCCCAGCACTTTGGGAGGCCGAGGCGGGCAGATCACGAGGTCAGGAGATCGAGACCATCCTGGCTAACACGGTGAAACCCCGTTTCTACTAAAAATACAAAAAAATTAGCCGGGTGTGGTGGCAGGCACCTGTAGTCCCAGCTATTCAGGAGGCTGAGGCAGGAGAATGGCGTGAACCCTGGAGGCACGAGATAACACCACTGCACTCCAACCTGGGTGACAGAGTAAGACTCCATCTCCAAAACAAACAAACAAACAAACAAACAAAAAGAACTTCTAAATGCTGAATGACTAATTTGAGAGATTTCTTTATATATACTTTTCTACCCTATTCTACAGGGAATAATTTACATAACTAGAAGAATTTTATTCCCTATTATCGTGTGTGTATACATATATATGTGTATACACACACACACATACATACACACACATATATATATATGTGTGTGTATATATATATTTTAGACAGAGTCTCACTCTGTCTCCAGGCTGGAGTGCAGTGGCACAATCTTGGCTCACTGCAACCTCCGCCTCCCAGGTTCAAGTGATTCTCCTGCCTCAGCCTCCAGAATAGCTGGGATTACAGGTGTCTGCCACCACACCCGGCTAATGTTTTTGTATTTTTATTAGAGGCGGGGTTTCACCATGTTGGTCAGGATGGTCTCGATCTCCTGACCTCATGATTCGCCCACCTCGGCTTTCCAAAGTACTGGGATTACAGGCATGAGCCACCGTGCCCGGTCTATTATCATATTTTTAATACTGGTTATTTTGTAACAATATTTGCTTCGACCTTTTTTAAAAATCCCAAACTTCATTTTCCTAACCAGATGTCATTTTTACTCTATTAAATATACAATGCATAAGATTTTCTTAATATGGTTTAAGGTTGTAACTGAGCAATTTAATTCATGATATCAACATCTCATGGCATTGTTCACAGTTTGTAAACTTAGTTTCCATGAAAGGGTTTAGTCTAGTAAAGGTTCAGATATGTTATATATTGTTATTCATAAAGAAAGCACTGCTGACTGGGTGCAGTGGCTCATGAGTATAATCTCAACAATTTGGGAGGCTGAGATGGAAGAATCCCTTGAGCTCAGGAGTTCAAGATCAGCCTAGGCAACTTAGTGAGACCCTATCTCTTCAAAAAAATAGGAAACAAAAATAATTGAGCCTGGTGGCACATATCTGTAGTCCCAGCTACTCAGGAAGCTGAGGTGGGAGGCTCTCTTGGGCAGGGGAGGTCAAGGCTGCAGTGAGCCAAGATGGCGCCACTGCACTCCCAGCCTAGGTAACAATGCAAGACTGCCTCAAAAAATAAAATAAATAAAAAAGAAAGCACCACTGCTTCCAGGATGTTGAAAGAGAATTTTCACCACCTCGTGTTCAAAATAAATGTGAAACAGAACATAAAATGTGAAAACATAAAACAAGTTCTAAATGATCAGAGGAAAACATATTAAGTTATCACTATTGATTCAAAAAGAGATTATAATATTGGAATTCTTCTTGGAAAAAGGCATGAACTTATTTTAATTTCAGGTGTTTACCTGAAATTCACAAACCGATGAAAACTGAACCATAAGAAATCAAAGTATTTCAGTGGGGGGAAATGCAGCCGCTTTTATTTGCTAATACCTGCTAAGGTCTGCTAAGGTCTGAAAGACACTCCTTCAGCTTTGCAATATGCCTGTTTGCATTACAAAATCTAATAATTGTTCAAGGATAGTTTTGCCAAGTGTGGTATACCTTGAAAATGAAATTCTTCATTTCTATATATGGACATTTATGTGCAAATTATTAATGAAATGGGTAACATTATTAGAGTGTTCTACACTTTACAAATCACTGTGTTGTTTTATTTAATCCTAAGGAAATCCTATAAGGTAGATATTATTATCGTAAAAGCAATAGGTCCAGTTAAAAGAAACTGAGCATTGGCTGGAGAACTCTGGTGCTACTTGATTCCCAAGCCAGTACTCTTTCCCCTGCATCTTTCAAAATATCACACAGTCTAATCTTCCAATAAGACTCAGTATTTATAAGCATGAGCATTTGAAGTTCAACATACATTGGTTGATCCCTCATTTACCCTAACATGCTATGTGAGCTAACTCAACTTCAGTTTTCTCCCTAAGAAAATGAAAAAAATAAACCAGCCACTTCATACAGTGCTGTTCTAATGCTTTAATGGGATAACAGTATGGGACAAGTACTAAAGAGCCTGGAAATAGTTGATATTATTATGAAGAATACTTTAATCAGGTCTAAGGAGCAATTTTGCCTCACTTATTTACTTACTTTAGGGAAAATCTATTTTAGGCCCTTTTGCCATTATTCCCTGCTTGTATTGTTGTAGTTTTAAGAGTCAGTAGAAGAAATACTACAAAAATGTAAAAAACAGTTGTCAGCTTACAATTATATTTGGTATCTAGCTGATGTTATTATCAAAGGTCATTACTAGAGTCAGCATCTCAGACTAGAAATATAAAGTGTAATTATTACTGTGTCTGGTCATTGCTGAATATTAACCACGGTTTTAATGATTTAAAAGAACATTTAATGAATGCTGTCTATTCCAGAGAGGTTTTTCATGCACCAATGGTGGGGAAGAAAAGGTACATCTATTTCAAAAGAATAACATCTGTGACTCTTTCAGCTGTTAAATTATTTCAATTATTTTCCATTACCTTAAAAAAGTCAAATAGATTAAGAGGTATATAATAGTCTGAATGACCTCATCTACCTTCAAACAAATCAAAGCTACCAAAATAGGAAAGAATGGGCTGAATTGTTGAATCAGACTTTTAGTAGAAAGAGATCAAGAGATCATCTCCAGGAAAATCTTAATCTTTTGCTTTCTTCTACCCAATACAAATTCCTAATTATATTTATCAATATGGATAGACTTTAGAAGATTAGGAAATATACAATGTTTTTTGCTCACAATTATTCAACTAATGGGGGGAAGGAAGCTAAGGTAAATCCAGAAAGCAGAAGTTCTTAGCTTGAGGAAAGGAGAAGTAGAGCAGATCCTGGGGTGAATTCAGTTATGTGTATGTACATATGAGCACAAGCACAGGTACTTAATTAAATACAGGTTTCCAAGGCTAATTATCCAAAGACTTGCATTTAATTTAATGCCTTATCCTGCTACCAGCTAACTTTGTGATGTTGGACTTGTTTAAACTCAGCCTTACTTTCTTTAATTATAAATTAAGAATATTAAAAATTACACTGCTTATCTGATAACATTTAAAATAATGTATGCGAAAGGCCTTTCTGCTTTGCAAAACAGCACATTGGAATATAGAATTGTTGGATTTTTATCTATGCAAAAAAATATCTAAATTTCAAATATTTGCCTTAGGTGATCCGAAAGGGAGAAGTCAGCTGTTGTTGGACCTGTACACCTTGTAAGGAGAATGAGTATGTCTTTGATGAGTATACATGCAAGGCATGCCAGCTGGGGTCTTGGCCCACTGACGATCTCACAGGTAATCTGTCACAATCTCACCACATATACATAAACTGAAAAAAGATGCAGACGTGGGAGAGGGGGGTCACATCCCCAGGTATTACTCATCTTGGGTAGTCTTATTTATGGAACAAATAATTTCCTTGGGAACATAAGCTTCCCAAAGTTTGAGCTACTTTTTAAAATCCTCAAATCTCTGGGAGAGATGTGCCTATACGTCCGTCTTCACTCCAAAATTAGATCAGAATTCCTAGCTTGTCTACTGGGCATTCTTCCCTCATCCCCAGGACATTCCCATAAGTTCCTAAATAGGGTCCCAATTATATGTGTATTTTAGGTGAAGAGAAAGAAGTTTTAGCCAGGAAGTGATGAAAATATGTCATGACATATCCAAGAACAAAAAGGTAGCACTGAATTGGGCAGAATGTCATCTAAAGTTCTTTTCTTCTCTTAATTGTTTTTATTAATTGAAATCAGGAGTCTCCAACTAATAAGTTTTCAAGTATTGTTGGTACAGGGCAAGACTTGATTTTACTTGTTTATTGTTTTACTTTTTTGTTTTATTTTGGCTTTTGGTTCCTTCTGCCAACAGATGTTAAAGACTATGTCATCGTGTACTCCAGTCTATATTTCATAGTCTTTTCTAATTTTTATAATATATAAACAGAATATGATTCCTTTCATACTGTCTTCCAATTTTTCTTCAATAAACATTTATTAAATGCACTCATGCTTATTTGCCTACCACTAAAATAAAAATATAGAAATAAAAATACTACCTCTGTCTTAATGAAGTTCACAGATTAATAAAGGAGGCAAAAAATTAAAAATATGATTACAATATAATAAGAGGACATAGATTTATAGACATGGGAGCATGAGGAGGGCACCCATAAACTGAGTATGCAAGAAAAAGAGCAAAAAAGCCTTGCAGGCAGAGAGCCCCCCATGTGGTATGTCAGGTTGTCTTGTGGTTTTAGAATTCAGATGGATTTAGCACAAAACTTCTAGAGGCTAGAAGATCATAAGGTCATCAGTGTTAGACTCCATCCCTCCCAGGACAAATGATTTTATTCATAGTAGTTGTATTCACTTATTTCAAAAGTCTGGTTATTAAAAATTCCATCATCCTGGGTCTTACAAGACAGCTCACCATTTTTTGGTGATTGGTATATATACAGAAGACTTTTTCTTTTCTCAAAAAAAAAAAAAAATCCGATTTAATAAAACATCCAAGTGCCTTTTGATCGCTTTTGAATCTTCTTTTTGCCATTACACTATGAGCTTTCTGATGTTCTTATTCATCCTGTTTTCCCCAGAGCTGACTCAGTGCTAAACACAAAGCCTTCAATAAATTTTGTTGAATAGATGATCTATCGTGTGCCTGTGTGCAAACACACAGTAAAAATGCCAAAAAGAAAAAAAAAAAAAAAATCTGTGATTGGTTTTCTTGAAGAAGGGTGAGGAGCAATATTCCTATCTTTTCTTTATACTATTTATTTACATGTTTTTCTACTTTTAAACTAGATTATGGTGAAAATGAAAAACTGTCTTGCAACGTCAACTAATTTGCATGGCTAAGCACCTTATAAATGAATATGTAGATGTAACTTTTTGTCTCATGTTCTGTAAGACTATGATATTGAGAATGAACACAGTCTGTTCTTTCATTATTTCAGCAGATAAATATTTTATTATTACTGTTTTCATTATAATAATAGATACTTGAGAAATTGAGGTAAAAAAACAGCAATGCTTCCTGTGTCACTTGTTCCCTGTATTCTAGTCCTTAAACATCTTACCATCTTGTGGGGAAAGAGACATAAAACAACACATGCACGTGGCTAGTCAGCTCTTTGTTTGCTAGTGGGCTATTTGTGTGCTTCATTGACTAATTGTATATGAAGTCAAAGAACAGGAATAAAAACATGGAAATATCAGAGAGGTCATCATTTACATTTGTGGTCATAGAATTTCTCTCTGAAGAAGTAAAAATTAACTGAGACCTAAATGATAAATATAAATATTTAGCAAATAATAACTAAGAAGAGATTAAGTCTGGGGTAACAGCACATGTGAATGTCTGTATATGAGTAAACAGGTAGGAGAACAGTGTCAGAAGAGGTCAAAAAAGTAGCAGGGGCAAGAACCTATGCAGCCTAGGAGAACATGTTCAGGGTTGGAGTGTTTTATTATTAAGACAATGAGACATCACTGCAGGAATTTTAGTATAAGAAAAAATACATTATTATAAATATATTTTAAAAATATTATTCTGGTTACTGTTACCAAGAATAATTTGGGAAGGGTTAGAAAGTGGAAACAGGAAGACAAGTTGGGTAGTTGCAGACAAGAATTCTTAATGTCTAAATAGTGCATTGGAAGATTTGAGATATGCTTTTGGGTAAAATCAACAAGACATACAGATTAATTGGATGCTGAAGGTGTTAAGGAAGTTGCCAAATTTTCTTTTTTGAAGGCTAAAAAAATAGATTATTTCATAAAGATCAAAACTTTAGTTACAGAAAATATCAGACATGTCTTTGAGATTTTCAAGTGCTAATGATTAATTTAACAAATTTAGGCCTTAGCTTGTGCCAGAAAATGTAATTTGGATTGGGAATACAAAGATTTAGTCTAAGTTCCTAAGAAATTTATAATCTTGCAAAAGAAAAGCATGTAACCAGGTAATAACAGTGTTCTTGGTGCTATAGGTGAGGAGTAAACAAAGTATTTTGGAAGGGCGGGGGTGCCAAACTAACCCTGGAGAATCTGGGAAAGTTTAATCTTGAAACATGAGTTGAAGCTCACTTTACAAAAAAAAAAAAAAGTGAAGAAGATACACTGTGTGTTATCTCAAAAATGTCCTTCTACAGTGTAAAGACAAATCCAAATCCTTGCATTGTTAATTCCATCTCATCCCTCTTTCCAATCAACTATCTTGAGTAATAAATCTTTCTTTTATCTTCCTCACTCTTGATTTATCAAAGCAATTTGCCTCCTACCCTTACCATGCTATCATAAATATTTCAGCTGAAGATGTCTGCAGTCACCACATGGCCAAACTAATAGTCCCTTGTCAGTCCTTATTTTACAAACATTTCTGTTCAATTTAATGGGCTTGATGCTGCACAGTCTTCTGAAGTTTTCTCCTCTGCCAGCCATATAATAACACAAGTTCCTCTTACCTACCTAAACACCACTTCTGGGTGTTTTTGTTTTTGTTGCTGTTGCCTCTTCCACTTAATCTAGATAATAAAATATTGAAGTTTCCCAGGGTTTCGTCACTAGCTTATTGTGTTTTCCCCCTACACAGTCTCTCCAAATAATGTCATCTACTTTGATGGTTTTAATTATTACCTGCATGCTGTCAATTCCCAGTAGTACAGCTCACCCTGTATTCTTTTCCTGAGTTTGAGGATCATGAATCTAACTGCTCACTGGATTAGTCCTCACTAACATGGTTAATCCTCACTTATTTCAGTTCAATGTATCCAAACCCTATCATTTCACCATTGTGCCCCTTTACTAATTAACTGTAAACTTGCTTTTCTATTCCCTGGGTGGATATGGCCACCCATATCCAGTCACTTATCTACCCTAATGGTTTGAATTGCTAAATATTCCTAACCACCTTTCCTCCTCTCCTAGTACAACTCTTCACTCAACTAGGTTCTCATCATCTCATATTTAAATATTGCAGTAACTTTCCAATTTATTTCCTTGTCCCTAGATTTATGCCACATGCCTCTTAATCCACTTTTGGTCTTGCTATTTTTTTTCAGGGAGAATTCTGATCTTTTTTTAATGGCAGGAATTGCACAGTTTATTATTTTGAGACAATTGTTGCAGACATATTTAAAATTTTCTAAGCAAGGTGCTTTTAACAACAAAAATTTTTAAAGTTGGAAAGAGCCAATAACTTGGATCATAGCTGACACAGAATTCCCAATTAAAGTGGATTCCATTATCTCCCTAGATTTTGCAAACAATGCTTTGTCTAACACTTCTTTAAAACAGCAAAGGAGACAGCAAGCTGAAATTTTTTCCAAGCACACAGGAAATGGTGTCATCACACTACTTGAAGAAGGTGCTGAAGGGAGAAGATGATCTTGCTATTGAATATTGTATCCAAAATACAGATCTGCCTTTTTTTTTTCCTCGCTGGTGTAGGAGAAAGTAATTATCTTTTCTTCCCAGCCTAGGTTTATGGATGAAGTCCTTGGAACAAGACACAAACTAACAAGAGAAAAGCACATACATTTATTTAATATAAGTTTTACATAGGGAAAGGAAAACAAAGAAACAGGAAAACTTGTGTATTTTTATGCTAGGTTTGATAGAGAAGTGGTAAGTCATTGGGGAGTATGATTGGATTATAAAAGCATGATCTAATGATAGTTAGCTGGGGAGAACTCAACTATTCCTGTTTGTTCAGATTGCTGTCAGTGACCTTGCATTTTTAGAGATATACAGATGTTCAGTTCCTCTGGGTACAGAGAGAGCACCTGTCAAATGAGAGCTTTATGACCTGCTTCAGGAGAGAATGTTGCCGGGAAGGTGAGAGTTACCTTCCTGCTTCTGCTGTTTTCTCAAATGCCAAGGTGCCATACTTTGGGGTAGTATGTCCTGAATCCCATCACTCAAAACTTACCACTGGTTTTATAACTCTATATGGTATATTCCAAGCTTTCAACATGACATACAAAATGTCCTCTCTTTCCCAGCCTCCTATGATCTTTCTAGTTTCAATCACCACTGCTTTCCATCTTTCATTTTATATTCTGTTGTCAAAGACTGCTCATAATTCTCATCCGCAGAGAATGCTATTTTATTCCTCCCTATCTGTATATATATATATAGTCTTCTCTACCTGGAATATGCTTACCCCTCTTTCTTTACTCGAGTAACTCCCACTTACCCTCCCTTACTCTGCTCAGGTGTTATTTTCTCTATGAAGCCTTTGATATACGTAGACTGCTAAGTTTCCTAACAAATTCTGCTTCCCCCTTTAAATCACTTTGCAACCTAGATTTTAATGATCCGTATATATATCTGCCACTCCTACTGAAATGTTAGTCTCTCATGGACATAGCTGTCTCTTAAACATATTTGTAATCTCAGCACCTAATACAATGCCTGACCTAGAGTAAGCTTTCAGTAAATATGTGTCAACCTCCAGTAAATGATGGAGAGTGTTACAAATGAAGATTAAAGTAGGTATTAAGGCCAGCCTGTGAGTAAAGCCTTTAACAAGTTTGGAATTTATCCTATAGACAGTGTGGGGCTAGTGGAGGTTTTCAAACAGAAGAATAAAATGATTTATCTCTGGCTAGATGCATACATGTGAGTGTGTGTATGTGTTGGTGGGGGTCTGGGTGGGGGACAAATGCCAAACCTAGAAAAGTCTTTGCGTTGATATTATGTGAAGTTTAACCTTTAACTGGAATCTGCAGCACTTTTCCAAAGAGCCTATAGCTGTGTGCAAGCCCACCTCAGTGACTCTGATTCAAAGTAACACATCACTTGGAATTGCTAGCTAGAATGTCCTGATGGCTTCAGCTATTCCAAAGCCTGCCACAGAAAAGCTCGGGGCTAGCTTTAGGAAACACTGCAAGCCTTTCTTCTATGCACTTGGCTTATAGTTACCTTACTTCAACCTAGAATGTGACAGCTCAAGTTACCTTTGGGTCAGTGCCTTCATTGTGATAATAACAATCCGTACATATATAATGCTTTCTATGTGACAGGAACTGTTTGCAGCATCTTGGAAATGTTATTTCATTTTATGCCAACATAATCCTATAAGATTATTAGCATGGCTAAGAGATCTCCCGTAAGATTATTAGCATGGCTAAGAAATCTGAGCCCACCTGGAATTAAACAATTGTTCAGAAAACAAACTAGCAATCAACTGACATTAATGTCTACCTATATTTTTAGCCATATGCTATTTGTATGTGTATATATTTTTTCATAAAAAAATATCCTAAATGAAGGCTACCTAATGTTAAGATGTTTACAGGTGGTAGGATTACAAGTTCCTTTTTTAACACATAAATACGTGTGTGTGTGTGTGTGTGTGTGTGTGTAAACATGTATGCAGAGCGTTGAATATTATGAGAATGTATCGTCATCAATAAAGTCATTAAAATGTTGTAAGTCAGCCATATTCTCAATAGCAGTCATAAATTCTTAGGAACCAGTAACCAGGAATTAGGTAGAGAAATAAAGACAATCTGGTATGAAAACCAAGAAGACATCAAAGAAATGAGAAATAAAAGGAGGATGAGGTCAGAACATAGGCCATGTCCCCAATTCAACTTATTTTCATTGAGGAAAGCAAGCAGTTATTCTTTGTCTTATAATTAACAGGTACCAATGCTAGCAGTGAATAGGATAAAGAGGATCCCTCCCCTCATGGAGATTATTTTCCCAAATATTGACAAGTAATAATAATAAGATACTGAGTATTGACAACAGAGAAGACCAGAATGGTGTAAGAGCCCATAACAGTAAAAGCTAACTTAGGTGATATTTAAAATTGCCTCTCCAATGAATTGTGGGAGTGCAAAAATTGGAGTAATGATGGGAGCTGGCCAAACTAAAATGAAAGAGAAGAGTGTTGTGGACACAGAACATAGGAACTAAAATGGAACTGACACTATAAGGGAGAAATGAGACAAGAAAGCAAAGGCCACCTTTTGGAGAGCCTTGTAAACTATGGTAAATATTTTAAAGTTTATCTTAAGGGAAATTGTAAAACATTTATTCATCCATTCAGTCATCTAGTCATTCATTCAATAAATGTATATCCAGCATTTTCACTGTTCCAGGTGCAGGGGAGGAAATATATATATTTCCCTCTACCCGTATTAGGTTCATTGGCTGGGGCCCCTGTAACTAAAGACAGATTAACAAAAGAAAAGCATACGTATTTATTTAATACAAGTTTTATGTAACACTGGAGCCTTCATAAGGACCTGAAGAAGCAGTTAAACCTGGCTGTTTCTATGCTAGGTTTGATGTAAAATGAAGAGTTGTAGAGAAAGGAGATAGGACAAAGGGCATGAGTAAACTCAGGTAAACTTAGCAAGGCCTGTTCCTTCAGATTCCTCTGAGATAAGGATGCTCCTTTGCTCCAGGTCTAAGGAGGGCACCTCTCATGTGAGGGTCTTATGACCTGCCTCAGGGGTGTAGGATGTGAGAAGGACATAAAGTCTTTCCACACCTGCTGTTTCTCAAACTCCTTCAGCTTAAAATATTCAATATGCCAAAGTGCCATATTTTGGAGCTGAGTGTTGTGAACCCCATCTCAGGCAATGTTCTAAATGCTGAAAATATTTCTATGAACAAAACTGATAAAACTATCTGGTCTTATAATGTTTACATTCCAGTGGAGAGAATAGTTTTAAGCAAGGTGATTATCTCCAGGAATATTCAAAAATTAAATATGAAGGAAACTGTGCTGGGTGCCGTGGTTCATGCCTATAATCCCAACACTTTGGGAGGCTGCATTGGGTGGATTACCTGAGGTCAGGAGTTCGAGACCATCCTGGCCAACATGGCAAAACCTTGTCTCTACTTAAAATACAAAAAATTAGCCAGCCACGGTGGTGCACGCCTGTAATCCCAGCTACTCAGGTGGCTGTGGCAGGAGAATCGCTTGAAGCTGGGAAACCTGGGAGGCAGAGGTTGCAGTGAGTGGAGATCACACTACTGCACTCCAGACTGGGCGACAGAGCGAGACTCCATCTCAGAAAAAAGAAAAGAAAAGAAAAGAAAATGCAATCATGATGGAGTGCTTTATAATATTATTTACATAGTCACAATGTGAAGTGTAGATATTGTATAAAAACATGAAAAGGAAGGATACAGATTTCAGAATAGCAGTATCATCTGGTAAGAGAAGAAAGGGAGTTAGATGGGAGTTACAAAACAGGTTTTAATTATAGCGTGTGTGTGTGTGTGTGTGTGTGTGTGTGTGTGTGTATAATTTGAAACATATATGACAAAATATTAACTTTTTAAATATAGACTTTATTTGTTCCATACCATTTATACTTTTCTCAGCATATTTAAAAATTTTATAATTTAAATGATTCCATACTATTTGAGCTATTCAAATATTTAACACTAAAATATAAGATTTTAAAACATAAGACTAAGTTGGGAATTATAAAAAGAGGATAAGAGTAAGGAAATTTTGCAAAAATCAATGTGAATCTACCAGTGGTTTGGATAAGGACAATGTAGTGTGAATCAAAAGCAACAAAGATTTGATTAGGAATTAAAATCAATAGAACAAGGTAATTAGTTCTCTGAGAAAAGTGTGGTCTGGTTTGAGAAAGAAAGGAGAAAAAGTAGTGAAAGGCAACAATTTGAGCTAGACATTCAGAGAATTATCTAAAAAGCCTTTGCCAAGACGCTTTTTCTGGGACACCATTCCCTGCCACATATCTGCAAAAATTGTCCTAGAAAGAATCTTCAATTTGTTTTTTATCAAAGAATTTAGGAGGAGATATAAGTAGTAAGAGCTCTAAAGATCTTAGGTCCCCAGTCCAAAGCCACAGAAACACTTCCAGGTGGGACTTACCAGATGCTGCCAACCTTCCAATAAACTAAGTAAAAGGAAAGAGCAAAAATATTGTGTCTTTCAAGAAGTAACCAGGTGGGAAGCCTTATGACAGGAAGTTAGCATTATCTCCTGCTTTTCAATCATAAAAGAAATATATCTTACGTAAGTTCAAAGCTGTAAAACGCTTCCATTTTATTCCTTCCAAGGCAATACGTGTCAACAGCTTA
Organism: Mandrillus leucophaeus; assembly: GCF_000951045.1. Classification (NCBI taxonomy): domain Eukaryota; kingdom Metazoa; phylum Chordata; class Mammalia; order Primates; family Cercopithecidae; genus Mandrillus; species Mandrillus leucophaeus. The sequence goes on from NW_012102876.1 coordinate 1,303,372, forward strand.
ATGTCAATAGGGACATTCTCTAGGAAGTTCCTTTGGTTCCCTGAGTTACCTAATTGCTTTGGAGGTTGGAACATTTGTCTCTTCACTTAAGAGGAAAAAAGCCACAGAGTTACACAAAGAGATGTTGGTGAGAATAAAGAAGGGAGCAGAGGATGAACTCCAAGAGGTGAAACCACTGGCAAGTTTTATAACTCCCGCATTTGAATTGCTCTCTTTTTACAAATGTGCATTTCATTTGTATTCCTCAACTTGTCCTACTTTTCTTGGGACTTTTTTTTTTAACCTTTTAATAAATAAGCACATTAAATAAAAACATGGGGAGGATTACTTTTCATTTCCAATTATTATAACTATCTTAAGCATTATCTTTTTGAATCCTTTAAGGTAGATATTATTATTCTACAGTTGAATGAAACAAAACTCAGGAACATTCTATACATGGACAAGATCACAAAATTGGTGGAAAAGAAATCCCAGGTGCTATGATTCTGGGATTTTTATGCTATACTACCTGTCTCCCTCCACAATCACATTTTAGAGCCCCGTATTTTCAGAAAATTATAGAAGGGAAAAAAAATCAGCTTCAAGCTGGTCACATGTTAATTATCTCCAGGCTGCTCTAATATTTTTTATTCCAAATGTGCTTAAAATGTGCTGGCTATTTGACTATTATAATTAAACTTAGATGAGGAAAGGAGGGAATTAAATATTATTTGTTTCTGATTCTTTAGGGGAAATTTCTTATGAGTTTAGATGAGAAACAAGTTTAGTTTATTATTACAATTGTAATAAATAGTTCTTGTTAATTGAAACTGGAATAAGCTTTCAGAATTCTGCTATCTAGCTTCTTGGTTTCTAGGTTAGACAGTAATCTGAACAGGAGCATATACTATACAGCTGGCTATCTATCATTCATAATTCATTCAGTAAAAGATATTTTATCAAGTTCCTACTCTTTTTTTTTAACACTGTGCTAAGTTCTGATGATACAAATATAAATGGAAGATACCTAACCTTAAATAATTGCATTAAATTATACATATAATACATACAATAATTAAACCACATACCAAATGCAGTGGTGGCAAAAAGGATGAAATTATTCATTAGCAAATATTTGAGTTCCAACTAGGTGCCAAACATAGCACTAGATCCGGTACTGGGCACACAGTAGTGATCGAGCCCCAGTTCCTACTCTCAAGTATCCCAGAGCCTAGACCAGAGACACATGCAAAATAAAGAGGCAATTTCAGTATATTAAGTATCCCTGCCATAGCATAGGAATCAATTTAATGTTTGTATAATGAAGGAATAAAAGACAGGGGAGGAAATGCGGAAATGAATGAAGGAAGGAAACAAAGTGCTAGGATGGAGTAAATGTTGATGAGAGGAAATTAACCGAGTCTTGGAAGTTCAGAGGTAGCTTCTGGGTGGAAAGGGAATTTATGTATGTGAAAACAAGATGCTAACCAGGTAAAACCGAAATGAATTTTCAGGCAGAAAAAAAGACCATAAGGAATGATACATGTCATATCTAAGGAATGTGTGTGTGTCTCAAAATACTTTTTCCAATATAATATTCAGAGCAAGTACACCACCATTTCACGGTCGCTTTTTCATCAAAGCCTCTATTATGGGAACTAACCTTTCCTAAATACTAAACATAATGGTGATCAGCTGTAAAAGAAAGTGACTGTTTTGTTTAACAATAGAATTCCCAGGTCTCTAAGCACTTTTTAGGTTTCCCTAGATGAGTTCACTACATTACACACTCAACAGTACAATCTAAGGAAGTCGAATTTATGGCAAATGCAGTGTAACAAAGTACAGCTGAGAATCTGGCCTGCATACAATACCAATCTGCAACAATTCATCTTTATTTTCTTCTAAGAGTGTAGTGGTTTAAATCAAAAAGTATTGGAGTCAAACATGCCCATGTTCAAATTCACACTCCACCAGTGACTCATTGTGCGACTTAAAGCACGGAAATTTTTATCTGAGTGTCAGCTTTCTCTTCCATAAAATCGAGATAACAGTAGTAACTAGTTCATAAGATTATTAGAGCAATCTTACAGCATACAAATAGTTTAGTGCCCATTAACTGTTCAAGAATACTATTATCACTCCACTGTTAATAAAGTTGTTAAAATATAGTAATGAAAAATGAATAGAGAGATAGATGGATTGGTTTAAGAATGAATGAACAAAAAAATTTGGGGAAAGTTTTAACCTGTGTTTATTTATTTAAATTTATT
>NW_012102876.1:1306056-1378287 GCF_000951045.1 Mandrillus leucophaeus
CCCGGCCTTTAATTTTTTGTATTTTTAGTAGAGACAGGGTTTCACCATATTAGGCCACCTCGGCCTCCCAAAGTGCTGGGATTACAAGCGTGAGCCACTGCGCCCAGCCTAACATGTGTTTATTAAATGTCTTCTACATTTGAAAGTAAGATCCTTTTAAGTCAATGACTGTCTAGCCCAACGAATGGCAGAGAGTAGGCAATTTTTATTTGTTGAACTAAGCTTACTGTTATAAACATCTCTTTTAACTTCACTTAGATTAGCTTATTAGCCCTTCTGATTCTAAATGAATAAATTATAGAAGTTTAATGGTGACTTGGAAAGCCATAAGCTGTGACAACACTAAACGGCACCTGCCATTTGTTTTTTTATCTTATCATTGTCCCTGATAAAAAAGGTTTCTAGTTTCACTGATCACTTCATTATACACTTTTGATATTTTCCTCCACTGGCAAAATTAAAAATAAAAAAATTAACCTTCCCAAAAAGAATCTAGCATCCATTGCCACTGATATTTTTACATTTATGTGTTTTAAATAAAATGAAGGCTATTGTGTTGGAGTACTCCAGAGCTCAGTCTTGATCCTCTTTTCTGTTTACACTTGCTTCATTGGTGATCACATACAGTTTTATTCATGCCATTAAATATCATCTATACAATAAACATTTTGATGTTAAGTATCTTGTCCAGATCTCTCACCTAATCTCCAGACTTAAATGTTCCATTGCCTACTTGACATATTGATTTGAATATCTAATAGATATCTTAAATTCTACACTTCCATCACTGAAATCCAGGTCTTTACCTTCTTGATCTCTCAGGCTGCTTTATCCTTACTATTACATTTCATCTGATGATAAACACATTCTTTCATTAGGTAAGACCAATAACTTTGGAGTTAATCTGTTGACGTCTTGCACATCCTTTAGTCAGTAAAGAAATCCCATTGGCTCCTCCTTCATATCGCAAATTCCACCACTTATCACTACCTCCAGTAACTGTGCCTAACAATCATCATTAATCATCTTCCTGCTGAAATAACCTCCTAACTTTTCTCCTTGATTCTACCTTTGCCCCTACTTACAGTCTCTCCTCTACATTCCAGGCAGAGATATCTTTTTAGAAAATAAGCCAGGTCATGTTACTCCATTGTATAAGAATCTACACTGATTTCCCATTTCATTCAAAGTAAAAGCCAAAGTACTTACAAATTCCTGTTTTGTATGACCTGGTCCTTTGTTATGTGTCTGACCTACTTTTCCCTTCACTTCATCTGGTCCTTCCTCCCAACACATTGGTCCTTTTGTTCTTCCATTTAAAGATCAGAAAGGCTCTTATCCCAGGGTAATTTCCCTAGCAGTTATCTGCCTGGAAGGCTTCACTGCAGATAACCACATGACTATTACTCTTTCCTTCCTCAAGTCCTTGCTCAAATGTCTACCCTGAGCAACCTGTTTAATACTACAAACTAACACCCCTCGTATTCAGTTATACCTCTTCTTTTCTCTACCTTCTATATCACCTCATACTATTTTATATTGTTTATGTACTAATGTATTTTTGCTGAACATATACTGTTGATCCTTCAGCTAGGATATAAGCCAAAATACAGTAACTTTTGTATATTTTCCTCATTTGAGAATACAAAGCTCCTAGAACATAGTAGATATTCAACGAATATTCACTAAAGAAATGAATACAGGATGGAAGAAAGGAAAGAAATCCCCCATGTATTGAGTACCTGTCACCTATCAGTATAGGAAGTTTGTGTTATATCACCTAATCCTCCTGACACCTCAAAAAGGTTAGGATCCCTACTAGCTACCCATAAAAATTAAAATAATAAAAATAAACTTTAAAAAAGGTTGGAATCATGATTTCCATTTTACAGAAAACTGAGTTTGAAAATAGAAAATGTCTGTGCTCATGATCACTCACTAAGTAGCAGAGTAAGGCTCAGACCCTGTTCCATCTTTCTGTAAAACTAGTACTTTTTCCTTGAGATGCTGCTGCAGGAAATATGGAAGTGACTGTGAATCACTGGATTCTTTCTAACAGGATCTCTAGATTGCAGTGAAAAATTGTGTGCACTGTTTTTGTTTTCAAACAATAAGCCTGATAAAGTTGTTTCAGTTAACACTAAAAACAACAATGTTGTGTTTTGGTTCTTTTAAAATGAGACGCCAGGGCTTACACATTGATAAATTCTAAAATGCCTTCTTACTCTTCCAATTTCTCAATGTTCATTAACTTCTAATAATTAATAATTTTTTGCCTACAAGATAAGTCAAAAAGACAGTGTATTTAAACTTGTAAACGCCACTGACTAAAGAAGAAAAAAAGTGCTGAAAGCCTCTCTCTTAATGGAACTTATCAAAACAGGTCCCAGAAAAGTACATAAACCAGTTTTCATCTTGCCAGAAACCACTCAATGAAAAATGTTCACCATGTTCTTCTTTACAATGATAAATTTGTGGTCTGACCAAAACAATGGCATTGTGGTCAGAAACCATTCTGATATGGCCAGACTGAAGACAATAATGTGGTTTCGTTGATTTCAGTTTTTGGTCAATGTAGCTTACCCAAAATAAATTATCACATTTTCCCCTTAGAACATAAAACATGATACAGTGCTAACTACTGCATTATCTAACCTACTTGGAAAAATGCTTCATAAAGCATTGATATATTATATGAGTAAAATGAAGCAGATAAATTCCTATCTTGACACCTCTTAAAAATCACATTAATTGAAGTGATGAAAAATTCAAAGCATTATGGGCTGCCTTGTACTTACAATTTAAGACAACAGAATAGCATTTACTTGGGGCAATATATACCTAAACAAGCTAGAAAGAGAAAATAGCCTGGCTTTTCTCCAGAATAATATAGGATAATCTAATAAAACAGATAGGCACTTTAACAGATGCTGAGTCACACCGCTTTGTGTATACACTTCCCCATTTCCTCTTTCTCTCACTTCATAATTATTATGCCACTGTTCAAGTTATTTTATATGGTCCTCACACTAATCCTTGAGATGTAGGCAGATAGGTATTATCACTTCCCTCCTAGAGCTTTTGCTGATTTCCCATCTGAACTATCAGCAACAATTCCTAAAGACATTGTAATTCTCTTGTGATACATTACTATGCTGTAGCGTTTTTTCCTCTGCATATCTGATTTTTGATTTTGGCTGTTTCCTTTACATTTCTTCTGCTTTTCTCTATGTCTGTGTTTCTCTTTCTATGGTTCCTTTCAAATCTCTTTAGTTCCAGTGGAAAATAGTTTCCTTAACTGAAAATAGATGAAATAATGGTCCCTATCTCATGAGAACCTTGTAGGTATTAAAGAAGGTAATAAGAATAAAGTGTTCAACACAATGCCTGGCAGAGTAAAGTCACAGAGCCTGAGCATTTGGTGAATACGTTATTTTAAAGGAACAAACAATTACCTTTCTATCACCATAGTGTGGACCAAGTGCTATGAATGGTGTAGGTGCTCAAGAGAGAAATGTAGCTGTGCCATGTGAACAATGTTCGATCTCTTTAACGGGTGGGATGAGGCATTAATCTTTCCCCTTGTACACTTTTCTTACATGTGTGCACTTTGTCCCCATATTTTCTTTCTGTAATAAACATGAGCATTTGAGTTAGTTAAATGTATGCCCATAGCTCAATTGGAGAATACTTACAATATTATGATACTGAAAATTTAGGAACAAATAGGCTTGGGAAGAGAAAGGGGAGTTAAAATCTGTGGCAGAATATGCATACAATTTTGCAGACTTCCTTAGGAAAGGTAATGTAATTTGAGGTCTTAGAACAGTCCTGGTATGCCTCAAAGGAAAAGACAATCAAGGGTATATGGGAACACAGAAGGAATATAGTGGGGCCTGGAGAGTGGTTGCAAAATTCTGAATCATAAAATCAGAAAGCTATTGAACATTTGGATGGAAGACCAGCTACAGGAGGAAAGTGCTTTTTAGTATGCAGCTTATTTGCAAAATAAGCAATTTTATGAGTCTGACTAAAACTGCAGGAAAGGGATCTTGACAAGGGTCTGGCAAGCTAGCAAAGGTAAATAGAAATGAATCGTAAAACCCAAATTATAGCTCCTATTACGTATGTAAAATTCCACTGATACTCTATAGGTTTTAAAATGATGAGTTTAGTATTTTATTTCAATAAAATACAAAAACAACTTTAAGCATTTTATAAATTTATTTCTAAGAAATCGTTTCACTGACCTTTTTCAGGTCATTCGTCTTTAATTTCTCATCTGTGAATTCTTCTACAAGGGTTTCTCCAGATGAAAACCCTAATTATAGATAAGAGAAGTCTGTGTTATTTTCATTTCATGTATGAAAAACTTGAGACACAGAGTAAAAGGCTCGTATTAATAGGAAATATTTGTGTGCAAACTGAAAATGAAGTGCATGTCTCCTTATTCTTTACTTGCCCTCTTCTTTGTTAATCATGCGTTCATTCATTCAACTTATTTAACTGCCTATTGTGTGCCAGGTACTAGGACTAGCACTAGAAATACAACAATAAGCAAAGAAACAGTCTCCTGCTCTCAAATTGCTTAATCTACCATGTCAAAGAGACAATACTAATACACAATTAGTATGAATGCAAGGGCTATGATGGGTACAGGCCCAGGGAGCTGTTTGACCACATGAAAGGAACCTGTCAGTCAGGCTCAGGGAATCAGAAAAGTCGTAATCATTAAAGAGAATGTGGAAAATAGAAGAATAAGGAGAAGTTAACTAGTGAAAAGGGACAGGAGAAAAGTAGAAAGAGAGGGAATTGTTCCAGTTAGCACAGTTTATTATTTAAATTCACATGCTGTGTTTTTCCATTCTTATTCATGTGCGGTATGACCGGAAGTCATATTTTTCAAAGCTATTCCCTACAAATGTGCATCTGTGATCACATTTCCCTTTAGTACTCTGCAGTACTATTAAATCATTCTTTATGTCTTAATTACAAAAGAAATCTTTGCACACAATTTCAAATTCCCCTATAAAATATAACCAATAAAAAAAAACAGAAATAAAAACTATAACTCTGAATTTTCAGCTCTGTGAAGGAATTCTATTATGGGAATCTAAAACAAAATGTATAATAAACCTTGAAGGATGGGGAATAGGCTAGGTCCAGTGACAAATGGATGGCTATGAGTCTACTCTGTAGCAAAGTTGGGAATGTCCCATGAATGATCATTCACAACATGTTCTATGCTTAGAAAACTTTAGGAACCCAAGAAAAACAACTGATCAATCAGTGTCTCTGGCCAGCAACTCTCGGGACACATAGCCCAGAATGAAAATCTTGCTGAAGGGTTTGAACCAATAAGATTTCTCAAGAGGAAGAATGGATTTATGTTAAGATAAAGCTATCAAATATTTATGCCACCACTAGCCCCACCTTGCCCATGTAGACATTGTTAATTAATCATGATTCTGTTTCCTACCAAATAGACTCAGGACTTCTTTCAGAGGAGTAATTGACCAAGTTGCCTCCCCTGATGTAGCAAAGATAAAATTAATAAATTAACTAAACAAGTTAGTAGATAACCACAGAGTTTTAATCTCAGTCCCAGAAAGTTAACATATCTAATTAAACTTCATATTGCTCCCTCTGAAGAATAGAAATAATGATATTTACCTCATTTTTTATAGTGAAGATTACATGAAATTTCTGGGATAGCACCTGACACATAGTAAGCATTCAATAAATGTCAGTCTCTTTCGGTTTTTTTTTTGTTTTTTGTTTGTTTGTTTTTTGTTTTTTGATACTGACATAAAGAGGAATATGGCAGCTTGCTATTGGGGCAGTTACCAATAAAACTTGCCTAACACCTTGGATAAAGACTATATTTTTATTGGAGAAAGCGATCATGCCATGTTTTGTTTCATGCTAACGTAATGGTAAAAATCAATCAACTATAGAATATGCCTTCCTTGAAGAAAACTTGGGAACTTTTCTATTTTTTTCCTATCCTAAACTAAAAAAAAAAAAAAAAAAAAAAAAAGAAAAACAAAAGTTATGATTAACAACCTTCTTAAGAAAAGTACATCTATCTAACCTTAATAGTTGGATGGCACTTTTTAAAGAATGACTTTACTGGTTACTGTCTCATTCTTTCCTCTATACATACTTCCCAGATCCAATGAATTACTCAAAATTTAGATTAATCAATCAGTCATTAAAAATGTCCCAAATGACTAGTCAGCACGAGGAATATTTCTTTTTCTCTGAGATGGAGTCTCACTCTGTCACCCAGGCTGGAGTGCAGTGGTACGATCTCGACTCACTGCAACCTCCATCTCCCGGGTTCAAGTGATTCTCCTGCCTGAGTCTCCCAAGAAGCTGGGACTACAGGCACCTGCCACCATGCCCGGCTAATTTTTGTATTTTTAGTAGAGATGGAGTTTCACCATATTGGCCAGGCTTGTCTTGAACTTCTGACCTTGTGATCCGCCTGCCTCAGCCTCCCAAAGTGCTGGGATTACAGGTGTGAGCCACCACACCTGCCCACAAGGAATATTTCTAACGTGAACCATGTCACATCCCTAGGCGGAAGTAAGTTTTTGAGCTGCTTATCTAGTTTTGCCTTCTTTGGGTTCCAGAAACTAGACTCAAATTCAGGTGTAGTGAACTGATTTTAGACTTCTGTCTAAAACAGTACATAATAGTTCTGTGACTTGGGACTTCTAAAGGCAACACAAACATTTTTTGAGAATGACTTATCCATGCCCTAGAATTAGAATTCTGTATTTAATTGTATAGAAAATATATTAATTTATAAATTGCTGTATTAACTACATGAGTGAGGCACTATGCTCAGTACTGAGGACCCATTTGTGTGCAAAAGAGACAAACTCCCTATCATTAGGGTGCTTCTAGTCAAGTAGAGAAGACAGACTTTAATGATATAATCAATCAAACTCCCCCTACCACAAAATGGATTATAAATACAGTAAGTGCTACAGAGAGAAATGAGTTTCCTCAATGTCTCACGTCACACACAGACACCCATCACTTCAAATTCTCTGAATTATGGAAGTGATGAAAAACCTTAGCTCAGGCTAACTAAAGAAAAAATATTAAAGGATCAAGGATATGAACACTACGGAAAGAATTCTGATTCTGTATCACCCTGCGATCCTGGTTCAACATCCATGAGATCCAAATCCAGAGAGGTAAAGAAAGAAGGAAAGGCAAAAAGATGACGTATTGGTTAAATAGATGGAAAGCAAGCATGATATTGTTAGTTACCGTTAACACCTTGTACGCTGGGCAGATCTATGCTCACATATCAAAGGGGAAACCCACAACAGCCCCTTGTCAGTTCTGTATCCCCGTATTAGTTCTAATAGATCCGTTTTTTATAATCTATCTTATATCTTCCCTCTCATTGTATGCCTGAAATGACCTAACCAGCAGCTGAGGGCACATACATCTTGTTCTCAGAGATTCTAAGTAGCAATTTCCTTTATCCAAAATATACAGGAATGTAGGAGCTTGGTAAGGAGCTCCTGTTGAGCCCAACTTACAGAACATCAGGCATCTCTCCCTGAAGAGACACTGGGAACAGGGTTTGAAAAATGCAGCAGTCTAGAAACTAGTAACTACAGGAATATTAATACTGCAAAACTAACAACCAAACACTAAGCATGAGTACCAGCTGTGAATGAGCAGTCACATCATTTTTACGGGTCCAGAAAATCAGTAGATCATCCATTCTGCTATTAGACTTATGGGAAACACATTAGTGAAGTAATAGAATGAATGTGGACAATATAGTTTTGGCAGCTCACTTTCCCTCTTTAAAAAAAGAAAAACTTGTATTTTCAATGTATGTCAGTTCAAGCTATGAAACAATGGATTATACAAGAGAACCACAGACTTATGAATCAAGTATAAAAGGGAAGAACAATGAAAAGTGAATAGCTACCTAAATAGATGTTATCAGAAAATGGACCGCAGTTTTCTAATCCATGTTTCAACTGCATTTCTAGAAAATAATATAGTACTGTGCATTTTCTGAGAACCAGAGAAACTGCAATATGCTTGTTAGGAAGGAATTTCACTCACATGATCAAGATTATTTAATTTAAAATATAATAAATATGCTAAATTGATTAAACTCATAATAAAACTATACATTATATGCACTTTAGACTCTTAGATATCTTCTAGATACACTTCCAGTAACTTGCCATTACAGTAAGGTTGAAACAAGGATAAAAAATAAAACCATTGATAGAAAAAATGCCCAATGATTAGAAGAAAATAAGGAAGTTAGGAACAATAACCACAGATATTTGTACAACAGTGCACATAGTAGGGGTAGTTATCACTGAGAATTTAAATTTATATCATAATAAGGTTAGCATTATTCCAAGATTCTGAGATTTGGTAGATATTGTTTCATGTTAGAAAGCACAACATTCCTTATTCAAAAGAAATAAATCTAATACTAGTGAAGGAAAAAAAACCATATAATTATCTAATATCAGAAGAGACACCTGTGAACCTGAAACTTGAAGCTTTGTGCAAGCTATTTGGATAAGAATTTTAAAAAGTAAAACAGAACTGATATTGTTAGAGGGGACTGTGGTGGGCCATCCACTTAACACTTTCCTTTGGCTTCTGATACACTTCCTTCCTTCTGCCTGATGTTACATCTTCCCTGACATATTATCTCTCTCTCTCATTCCTTAGTATTGGTGTTACACCAGACTGCTAGGCTCCGCTCTCATCCACATCTAAGAATTTCCTCATCGATTGTGTTTATTTCCATGTCTCTTATTTTCAGCTTTTATAAACAGATGATTCCTAAAGCTGTAACTTCCACACTGATAGCTATTCAAAGCTCACTAGGTCAGACTCAGCACAAACAGCATGCTCAAACTGGAACTAGATATCATTCCCATGAAATGTGACCCTTTGCTTCCTAAGACCTCATCTTAGTTAATAGTACTGCTATCAGCTACAAAGCCTTTCTTCTTGATTCTTCTATCTTCTTCATAATTTCTTTCAATTCCAGTTCTGAAATGTCTTTACCAACTAATTGTTTTCTCTAGTACAGTGACTTAGTTTTTGCCTTTATCATCCCTGTCTCCTTGTGATAGTCTTCTAACTGATTTCTTCATTTCCAGTCTCCATTTGCCATCACAACTTTCTGCCTTTTCAATTTATCTCCCTACCGCCACCACCAGTCCTACCCTTGAGACGATATATTTTATAAAAAGCCTTAAGTAAGGTTAGGATGATTACGTCTTGGAGTTATCATATAAAGCATTTGCACAATGGGTAAGAATTTGGCTTGATAATCTCTAAGGTTGAATTGCAAACCAAGCACTAAAGACTAATAGAGCATCACTGAAGTTGCTTATTCAAAATAAGTTTCGTTTGCCCCACCACAATGTACTGACTCAAAATCTTCTGAGTTTAGACTCGTGAGTTATAGTTTTGTATGCTTCCCAAGTGATTGTGATACACATCCATTTTTTGGAAACCCTAAGATCTTATTCAATCCTAAGATTCAGTGATTATAACCTTTTAATCAGAGTCCAATTTGCTATTCTTAGAGAATAGTTACAACAGCATTTTTTGCAATGGCGGCAGCAAACTAAATGTAAGACTTTCTAAATGGTTTACATTAAATAAAAGAAACATTCATTTAAATATATAAATTCTGATAAATTTGTGAAAATAATTACATCACATTAGAGGCAAGCCTCATGTACATTTTTAACACATATATCTAGAGTTTTCTTTAGTTTCACACAGATGTTAATAAGCTGAACATAAAGAGTTCAAAAATATATCTGATAAAAATAGTAGTAAATGTTATTCTATGCAAAGTATTTATAAATTAAGCTGCTAATTACATTAAGATGAAAACAATTAAGATTTAGCAGAACAGTAGGAAAAAATAGGGTAAAACTGAAGTGTTTAATTACTTTTTCCAGTTCATTCTTTTTTACCTAAAAGATTCCTGCCCTATATACAAACATAACATTTCTTATATAAGTAAATTGCTATAGACATTAGTAGCTTATGACCTAGCAGTAGAAACAGACCTCTATATGTTTAATAAATTTTATTGTTAAATCATTGCTATAAATGAACTATTATGAAATAATAAAGATAGGAATGGGATAGGCACAGTGGTTCATGCCTGTAATCCCAGCACTTTGAGAGGCCAAAGCAGGTGGATCACTCGAGGCAAGGAGTTCGACCAGCCTGGCCAACATGGTGAAACCCCGTCTCTACTAAAAATACAAAAACATTAGCTGGGCATGCCTATGATCCCAGCTACTCAGGCAGCTGAGGCACAAGAATCAGCTGAACTCAGGAGGCAGAGGTTGCAGTGAGCCGAGATCACACCACTGCACTCTAGCCTGGGCAACAAAGCAAGGCTATGACTCAAAAAATATATATTTTATATATATATACACACACATATATATGTATATATATGATTAATACTTTCTTTTGTAAAATAGCCTCTCCAAGGAGCAAACTTGTAAATATAAGCCTAAACTCTATGGCATACTAAAGTATCAGAGGTTGAATTCCAACTGTATAGGAAGCACATGGGAATGTAGATGACTAGAAATATGGATATAGGCATATTAATTAGCAATGAGATATGTATTTTTATATTTAATGAGGTCATATAACACAACTGTTTTGTATTTAGTTGTATTTAGTCTGAGCTATCCACAATTTTTTAAAATTTAAAGCCCTTTGTTTCGATATTTAATGCACAATTATTTAGAGTAAGAATACATTTTCCCATAGAAACATTTTGCAAAGTGTGCTGAGAATCCCAGGCTAGCTCATAACTCCTATTAAACCCATTATGACTTTAATTGTAGTACTAACAGTACTTTCTGAAATGTGAGATCTTAAAGCAAAGCAGCAGCAGGGCAGAAATAAGGGGAAGAATTCCCTTCCCTTCCATTTCCCCTTCCCCTTCCCCTCCCTTTCCCCTTCCCTTCTCCTTCATTCCCCCTTCCCCTTCATTCCCTTTCCCCTTCCCCTCCCACTTCTCTTTCCCTTCCTTCTTCCCTTCCCTTCCCTTTTCACAACGAAGCTACCCTTAGGAATATTTTGAAAGAACTACATGCTTCCTTGCTGTCATTACCTGTTGTTTCCTCCCCTGCCTCCCAGTAACCATTGATATTCAAAGCCACTGACTGCAACACCCTTTATCATGGGATAGGACAAGTTAATAGGAAACTTTACTCCTTATCAATAAGGATTTAGTTTCCCTGCATAGATCAAGAAAATGAATAAATAAAGGAAGCTTAAACAAAGAAGATGTGGATATACATAGTCCACAGGTAGTGGGGGGTCCATGGTTCTCAGGGAGTGGAGCCCCATCTATTTATCTCTTCCAAATCCAGAACACATGTTCTGTCCTTCAAGTTACCTTAAAGTCCAAAACAACTGCTGGAGCTCTAGCCATCAGGTTTATATGCCAGACAGCAGAAGAAGAAAGTAAATAAGGGAAAAATGTTACTTTCTACCATGAGTCACTTTCCTTTTAGGAATCCTCTGTTTACATGTTATTGGCTAAAACCTACTACTCATATGCCACATCTCGCAGCAATGATTGACGCAAAATGTAGTATTGTAACTGATGCCTTTACCATCACAAATGAAATTAGAGGTCTGTTGCTGAGAATGAAGGGGAGAATAGATATTGACATGAAATTAGTCATTTCTGCTATATTCCTCAAATGTCCAATGCTCCAGATTACTTGCCTCCTTTCCTACTTACTCAGTGAAGCTATCTCAATTCTATTTTCTTTAAAAGTCTAAGTGACAAGAATGATCCTCCCAGAACAATGGTTCTCAACTTTGGTTGCACATTACAGGCACTTACAGTATTGTTAAAAAATTCTGATGCCCAGGTAACACTCAGACAAATTAAGTCAGAAGCTCAACCAATGGGACACCCAGGTCTCAGGATTTTATATATGTATGTGTGTGTGTGTGTGTGTGTGTGTGTGTGTATGTCTGTGTGTGCGTGTGTGTATTCTTGGTGATTCTAGTGTGTAGCCAACTTTGAGAACCACTGTCCTAAAAAATTGTAAAGGACAGATAATCCAAATGATGCTGTATTCTATCACTGTTTTTCTGCTATATAATCAAGAAATAATTTAAAAACTGCATGTCATAATTAAGGAATGATTTTGAGAGTGGTGCACTTCCCTTGCGTGCCAATTGTTTGCCTTTGGGGTCAGTTTTCTTATAAAAATGAATATCCTCTTTTTTTTTTTTTAACAGAATCCTCTAAAACTTCTAAACCACAAAATTCTCTGAAATTTCTTTACTAGTGTTGGTCATATTTCAGACCTTTTTCACTTTTCACACATTCCCACATCCATTCAAACACTCTATATGGCTCTAAAATAAGTCTTAAATGTGTCCACACCTTTATCTTATCCAAAACCCACGTAGCAACCAAAGAAATGTTTAAAACAGACACACACACACACACACACGCGCACACACACACACACACACCTGATCCTGTCATTGCTCTACATAGATCCTCAGAATAACTTCCTACTGATCTAGGACTTTCTAAACTCCAAGATCCCCTTCCTGCCTACCTCCCAGCCTCATCATCTTAGGCCACTTGTTGCACTATCATACAGTGGCTTCCTTTCATGCCTCTCTTCCTTACAGTTAACATAGTTTAACTGTAAGTTTGCCAAGCCCATGAAATTCCCATCTCCATCAAACCAACACATTTAGTTGCTAATTCCTATTGTAGGAGGTCTTTGCTGCTTCCAGAGACTGCTTAGAACCCATATTATAACTCTTCATAAACCTTATCACAGTTACAATTGTTTAAAAGGCCATTGATATTTTTATGAGGGCAGGAAACATTCTTCATTATTTCTTCTCAGAACCTAGAATAGTTCCTATCACAGACCATGTATGTGTTCAGTATTATCATCATTAAAATTTTCTGAATGAATACATAAAACAATAAGTAGCATGAGATTCTGAAATTAGAAAAGTAGATGGGGAACAAACTGAAATGATCATAAACAGCTGCTTGTAACTTAGGGATATGTGACCCAAGTCAACATCTCTTCCTCCTTTACAATATGTGTTTGTGTCTCTGCAGGTTGTGATTTGATTCCAGTACAGTATCTTCGATGGGGTGACCCTGAACCCATTGCAGCTGTGGTGTTTGCCTGCCTTGGCCTCCTAGCCACCCTGTTTGTTACTGTAGTCTTCATCATTTACCGGGATACACCAGTAGTCAAGTCCTCAAGCAGGGAACTCTGTTACATTATCCTTGCTGGCATCTGCCTGGGCTACTTATGTACCTTCTGCCTCATTGCAAAACCCAAACAGATTTACTGCTACCTTCAGAGAATTGGCATTGGTCTGTCCCCAGCCATGAGCTACTCAGCCCTTGTAACAAAGACCAACCGTATTGCAAGGATCCTGGCTGGCAGCAAGAAGAAGATCTGTACCAAAAAGCCCAGATTCATGAGTGCCTGTGCCCAGCTAGTGATTGCTTTCATTCTCATATGCATCCAGTTGGGCATCATTGTTGCCCTCTTTATAATGGAGCCTCCTGACATAATGCATGACTACCCAAGCATTCGAGAAGTCTACCTGATCTGTAACACCACCAACTTAGGAGTTGTCACTCCACTTGGATACAATGGATTGTTGATTTTGAGCTGCACCTTCTATGCATTCAAGACCAGAAATGTTCCAGCTAACTTCAACGAGGCCAAGTATATCGCCTTCACAATGTACACGACCTGCATTATATGGCTAGCTTTTGTACCAATCTACTTTGGCAGCAACTACAAAATCATCACCATGTGTTTCTCGGTCAGCCTCAGTGCCACAGTGGCCCTAGGCTGCATGTTTGTGCCGAAGGTGTACATCATCCTGGCCAAACCAGAGAGAAATGTGCGCAGCGCCTTCACCACATCTACTGTGGTGCGCATGCATGTAGGGGATGGCAAGTCATCCTCCGCAGCCAGCAGATCCAGCAGCCTAGTCAACCTGTGGAAGAGAAGGGGCTCCTCTGGGGAAACCTTAAGGTAAAAGTTGTGGGGGCTTAGAGGGGCGCTGGCCCCTACAGCTGAAGCAGAGGCATGTGTTTCCTGGGTCTTTTAAATGGGAGAAATCTGAGTAAATGAAACCATGGGAGGCAGGGTGCCTTAGGGCATGGACCTTCTCATAAAATGGTATTTATGGGGTTAATGGGATGTGGGTCAAGTTACTTAGGCCAAGTCTAGAAACAGGGAGTCAAAATCTCTAATAAAGCAGAGTTACAGCATATGGGGAGTAAGGTTGAGAGGTGAGACAGAGCAGAGTTAGGTCACAAAGCCAAGGCAAGGGCCCTTGAGTTCTGAGGGGACAGAGTTACATTGTGGGTTAAATTCTAGCTCGCCAGAACAGAGTCAAAATATATTACCAACAAAGATTATACTGAGAGCAGAATGCCAAGAACTCTACATATCGAACTGCACTTGCACGAGCCTAAACCTATTCAAGCCAGAAGAGTGCTTAAATGGCCATCCAATAGAGGCACAAGAATGTAAGATTTATATTTTAGTTCTTAATGGGCAAGATGAAATCTTTGGGAGATGTCTAAGCAGCTGAAAAGGACAAAACAACTAAATGACTTTGCATATTAAAACAACCAGTTTCCCAGTTCTTTTTTGTGTGTAGTCTCATCTCACTCCAAGTTCAATATCACAGGCAGTAGTTATTCGACCATTTCAATCTGAAAAGAATCTAGAGCCAAAAGCCAATGATTTCCCCCCATGTTAGGAACTTCCGTATGTGATAAACGATCCCAAAGCACTTCAAAAGACAAGGTCGTGTTATCAGTGGCTTAGGAAAAATGTTGAAGTACCAAAAAGGCAACACCGATTGTTGATCATTGGGACTAAGGATCACCTCTATTTAAGAAGTACACATCAAAAGAGCTGGTCAAGACATCAGTCCTGCTAACTCTTCTGAAATTTAACAGTATTTCTAAAACCTAGATAAATAAATGGAAGATACATAGCTTTCAAATGGAAGCTACATATCTAAATAACATTGCTTGAACTATTCTCCTATACCATCACTTAGCCTGCATAAAGTCCTACTTTTCTGTCAGCCCTAAATCTTCAAAGCATGACTTATTATGATGGTAAAGATACTGTCTGCTGAGGCTTGAAAATAATTCAGAGGAGAGTTGAATTTTATCCACGAGGTCCAATTCGTTTACATTATTAACTTGTACCCTTACCTCTTTCAACTCTTTTCTACTTGCTTTACACTTCTCATCTCTTTCTACGTACATTGTACAAGACAATCAATTAAACTGTAGTTCGTGTCTTCTTCTTCAATAAATCCTGGCTATGTCACAGTCTGTACACAGCAGGCCTTTCATATATCTAACCTGCTGGCCTATTTTCCAGCTGCCTTCCTGACTCCTCTACAAACCATTCTTTTTCTGAAATTTCTGCAAGATCAGCCTTTCCATTTGGCTAAGAAAATTTATTTTTCAAACTTTTGTTTTATCAACTTTTCTTCAAGTCCAATCTGTAAACAGAATCTCCCAGGAAAGACGAGTATATAAAACAAGCATATTGATGGAGGGAGGGAATTGTGAGTCTGTCTGAGCACCTAAAAAACTCACTAGAGAAAGCTCCTTAGGGAGACAGCATGGGAGTGGTGGCAGAGAACACTGGCCTCGCCAGATTGTTTTGGGTTTGAACACCACCACTGCTACTTCATCTCTCTGTACGTTATTTTTACCATCTGACAAAATGGATTGTAAAAAGTGAAGGAGATGATATGTATAAAGGCTGGCACATAGTAGGCACTTTATTGAAGGTAGCACAGTATAGTGCTAGAGAGCACTGGGATTAAATACCAGCAGCATGACTTACCAGGTGCAGAACCTTAGGCCAATTCACTTAACCTCTCTATGTCTTGATTTTTTCCTCTGAAAAATGGAGATAAAGAAATGCATACTTCATGGACTGGTTGTGAGAAATGAATGAGTTAACATGTGTATAGTGCCTGCCACACAGTAAGCACTTCTTTAGTATTTGATTAACTTAAGTGTTTGATTAACTAAGTTAACCACTGTCAGTCTTCTTTTACTCATGAAAGTTACTGTACCAAATACACAATCTAGATGATCTTAATAACAAAGAGAGCATTATAAACGGCAGCACAAACCTATGGAGACATTGATTATACAGTCTGAGTTTTCCAGGGCATCTTGATCTTTACGTTGTCCAGCTCCTTGCCATTCTGTATAGCACATCCTATATTCCAATTTAAGCACAGCAAGCTCCTTAGGGGTGGAGGTCTTCTTTACCTTGCTCATCACTGTGCCTCCAATACCTACCTCTACCTTGAAGGGTGCTTGGCACATAGAAGTGCTCAATAATGATTTTTGATATGTTTGTTGAATGAATTTGGGATGGTAGCAATGTGGTAGGTACTTTTTTGCTTGTCTTCAAATGTGCACACTCTTACTGCCTAGTTGTCCTATTAACTTTTATAAGATTAAGACAACAGTGCCCTACATTAGATATCTCTCTCACTCCTGTGGTCATCAGTCTCTGCTCTAGAATTGGATCACTGATCCCATGCTTTGCTATAGTTATAATGTTTCTCTAGTAATGTTCAATAAATATTTTAAACTATTTTGTTTCTAATTTAATAAACAAAGGGACAAACAAAAGCAACAAATTTTACTGATAGTGCCAACCACTAGAAAGCGGAAATTCTAAAGATTTTTGTTGCAATGTTTTAACTTGTTTTTCCTACAGGGCCATGTAGTTTTTATAGTTTTGCAATCTGTGCATTTGGATGTTAGAATCTGACAAGAGGGTAAAGAGAGACCTTTGGCAAGTGTTTGGTCTTCTTTCTGCAATCTTGGCAAATCTTGATCTGTCTATGTGATTATAGCTAAGACAGGCTATAGTCTGATTATATGGAGACTCCTTTTTTTGCCATCAACCCGAATATTCAAGCTAGAACCTGCTTTTGATATGGATAAGAAAAAGACGCAGGGAAAGCTATAATTCTTTTGTATCACATGCATCTGATATCTGCTCTCCTTTTTAACCCACAGTCATTAGAAAGAGATGCAAACTAAAATTTTTTTCCTCTATAGCTTCCGTGAGCTCCAAAACTAAATATTTCTTCTCTGTGATACAAAATCAAGATGTTCAGCATATTTATTACATCGTAGGATATAGATATAGCCTTTTATGCAGGGATTCAGCTCCCATTTGATAATTAGTTTTATAAAAGCCAGTGTATAACACATGGTTTGCCACACTTCAACTTAACTAATGGGAAACAAATAAATTCAGGTGTTTCTAATATTTTTACATGTTCTTCCAAATCACTTCCATGAGTTGTGCTTCTCAGGCGTGAAAATTTTAATATGCCATTGAGCCCACCTCTTGGGATGTCAGGTGGGCTTAAATAGGTAAATTAAATCTCTGGATGTAGGTCTTTGGTGGAGAAGCATCTACCATACTGGGCCCAGCCCTGTTCTGCTGTCCTCTGTCTGGTGTATGAAGAAACAGGCTACTATAATCTGAGACTGGGTATGCCCTCTATTTCTGGATGGGGTCTGTGTGTGTCCCTTCCACATGGAATGGCAGATGGTAAGGGTTCTCTATCTTAAAAAGGATACTAATTGTATACCTCAAAATGAAGAATATAGTAATATCTATGGTTATGGTAACTTGGTCTCTGAAAGTTAGGACAGGCTCCTGGAAAGGTGTATGTACAGAGATGGAAAATGCAAAGACAGCATACTAGTTTAGAGTTCTGGCTTTGGAACCACACCTGGATTTCAATTCAGCTATGAATTTGAATAAGGTACTTTTGTCTGTTTTCTCAACTGTAAAATGGTAGATAATAGTTCCTATTTTGAGTAGTAAATGAGGTAATATGCATTAAGTGTTTAGTACCAGCATGTAGAAAGTATTCAATAAATGCTACCTCAACCTTTTAGAATTGTGTCTGCAAGTAGTAGAAAGCCTATTTTCAAACACTTATACTCTTTGGGGTTCATTTTACTCGTGTTATAAAAATTGTGGAGGGGGATTGCTTCAGGTTTTGGTTCAGTGATGCAAAGGCAAACACGTCTGCCATTCTCTAGGCCTTTTACTAATGATTGTAATATAGTTGTCATGGTTCCACACATTGTGTACTTTCATTAGGGAAAACAAAAGTCTTCTCAGAGTCCCATAAGAATTGCCCTTGTGTCACACTGGCCCAAACTATCTAATATAACAGAATATGGAAGTGGAAAGAGAAAAGGGGGTGTCAGGTGTTTGTTAGACAATCCAGTGCACAGTGCCTAAAATGTTAGCACCTAGTAGTAGTCACGGTGGTAGTTGTCATAGAAGGAAGAGCAGTGGAACAGAGAAGAGGGAAAAGAAGAGGAAGGAAGTAAGATGAAGTGGAGCATGAAGTAGGAGATTGGAAAAAAGTTTCAAATCAGAGTAGTCCCTCGAAATGGTTCATTTATTACCTACCTACTATGTTCTGCAACCTTACAGAACTTTTCATATGTATAACTAGTCTAACATTTCTAATTGTCACAAAATACTGCAAGTTGAAGCAACAATCCTCCCATTTTTCAGATGAGGAATTTGAGGTCCTGCACGGTGAGAAGACTTGCCTACTGTCTCATGACTAATGAGTAATGCAGCAGTTTTTAAACTAAGGTCTTAGCTGATGATTACTAGAGCTGAGCATATATGAACTGTTTTCTTTGGAAAATTAGTGTATTCTTTGAAAAATTAAATATCTCCATGAAAAAGAAATTATTTGGTCAAAAAGGTGACAAAATTCTATTCTCTTATTGGAGATAAACACTGAGAAGTCTTGCACTGTAGAAACCTATCATCCATTTGTTGACTTTTTCTAATCATTTTGCAAACGTATACACAAGACTATTTTTTTTCCAAGTAAACCTCCTAACATTCTGAAGAACTGATGCTCCAAAGAACTTACTTTGGAAAACATCATCATAGACCCAAAAGAAGACATGTTTATGGGGCCTGAAGAGTAGTTCATATCTTTAGTGAGAAGGGGGCTAGATGAAGCAAATTTCCACCTCTCATCATGGAGAAAGAATCACTTTGAGCTCTCTGAGCACCTAAGGAGATGACAGAGGTAATTCTAACAGATCCAGCAATTTTCTGTGAAGTTAAATTAGCTCAACCTAGAGCACAAATAGAAAAGTGCTCGGAGTCAGTCATTCAATTCACTGAAATAGCAAAGGGAGATTTTTATTTAAATGGAAATGAGTCACTACAGATTTTTTTATATGGAAACATGCTATTTATGCCATCAATGTATAGAGGTCCCTGTGATTAACATTTTGGTTCTAGACACTAATTTCCAGCACAACATGGTGCAGCATCAAATCATTGTCAAGCAGATAATGCCAGGCTTCCGTTTAAGGCTTTCGCTTCAGCTGTAAATTGACAAATGAACACAAGGCCAGTTCTGACCTAAATAAAGCATTGAATCTGATGAATCTAAAGTTCTAGCTCTGCAAGATTCAGAATTTCCAGGCACATGGAACTGGGGTTCTAAAATGCAACGGGCCTTTCATGGCTAAATTGATGACAGAGACCTATAGCTCGAAGTTACAAATTTTCTCAGAAGGCAAAACCCTCCCTTGGGATTCTAGTCAGGTGGCAGAATCATTAGTGTTGCCTCCACCTTTAACTGAAATTTAGAAACTGCCATTTGCCACTTCTGTTTTAATTAACTAATTAACTTTGCTTTAATTAGCAATGTCATGAGGGCCCACTTTGGCTGTCTGCTAAAGCAACTGCTGGTCTCCCCGCATTCACTGGCCAAATTACAATATGCCTAGAAAACTGGTTCATTTGTGTGAATTCCAATATACTTCAATTGTTTTCAGAGCTTTCATAATTTCCAATGGCTTTTATATCCTTCAGGCATTATTAGTCTGCATGAAGTGATGTTCATGCTATTTCTCTTTCCTTAGAGTCCTCCACCTTTTCCTTCTATCCCTCCAGATTCTACTCATCTTCCAAGGCTAGGACACCTCAATCAGACCCTATCAGATTTACCCAGCTCACAGATTTTCCCTCATCTGGACTCTTGGAGCATTTATTTTATATATTATACATTTCACACATATCCCTCACTCTTTATTCACTTGTTATTTATTCACAGACATTGACTGAGGACTGAGCAATACCACCACTGTGCTAGGCCCTCGGGATATAGAGTTTGTTTTGTGTACATAAGTAACATTTTCACAACTATATAATGCTGTCTTTGGTGTATTTATATCTCCCTTGGTGCCTAGCACAGTGCTTGCCCAGCAGTGATTAATAAAGAACATATAGGAGGACAGGTGGATAAATCTGTTGGGCAGCATCTCATGGCACTCACACTGCCTTCAGAGTGAACAAGATTACTCACTTTGTTGACTTGATGGCCAGATTTTATCTGAGAATGCTTTGTCCTAAAAATATAAGAAAAAAATGCTTTCTTTCTAAAATCAACTTTTTTTTTGTTTGTTTTAAATCAAGCTTCCATTGAATGCCTACTCAGCAGCATCAATAACTATTCCAGCTCCTAGTGATACA
Source organism: Mandrillus leucophaeus (assembly GCF_000951045.1). Taxonomy (NCBI): domain Eukaryota; kingdom Metazoa; phylum Chordata; class Mammalia; order Primates; family Cercopithecidae; genus Mandrillus; species Mandrillus leucophaeus. The sequence continues at coordinate 1,326,738 of NW_012102876.1, forward strand.
GAGATAGATAAAAAACAATCTTTGAGAAGCCCTCAGTCTCCCAAGGAAGGCAGGATTAGAAACAGTAAGTTCAATAAAGCAACACAGTGCCATGATAGAGGCCTACAGAGAAACAGAGGGACCCAAAGGTAGAAGGAGTAAATTCTGTCAGAAATTAGAAATAATGTTTAAAAGATACTAATTCAAACAAAAGAAACTATCTAAGTGTTTTAAACCCTGTTTAGAAGACTTCAGAGCTTCTCCACTGAGTAGGACAGGATAGAGCCAAATTTCTTTTGCATAATAGGAAAAGCCCTTGCTAATCTGACTCCTTCACCCTCGCCTAGCCTTGCTTCTGGCCACCCCTTGCCTGACCTTCCACACTGATCCTTATACAATTTCCTTGCTCTAGGGCCTCTAGAGAGGCAGCCACTTTAGTATGAAATACACCTACCCCACCTCACCCCCAACTCTCACTTCGCCAACTCATACTCATCTTAGATATCAATTCTGCTGGAAAGCCTGTCCTGGCCCTCTGAGACTGCATTCAGTTCCCCACCTTATGACCCAAATGAACCACATGCTTCTCGCTAGAGCATTTATCATCCCATGTTAGAATTGTCTGTTTAATTGAAATACTTTTTTACACCATCATCTCTAGTCCCGCCACACACACACACACACACACACACACACACTATACCATGAACTTATTAAAGAGAGAAGCTGTATCTTACTCATTTTCTGTATCATTTGCACCCTGCACAGTGCCAATCACATACTCAATACTCAAAAAATATTTGTTAAATGAATGAATACATGGATAAATAACTAATGATGGCTCAGCTGCACTGACATTTGCCAGTGAACAAGAAAAGGCTGAAGCTAGGGAGTAATTATATTTATTGAGTACTTGCTAACTGCTAGGCACTGCTCTAAACCCCTTAAATGTAATGAATCTTTTTATATCCAAAACAATCTATGGGGTAGGCATTATTACCTCATTTATTGTACACATGAGGAAACTGAGGCAAACAGAAGCTAATTTACTTCCCTATTTAGGCAGTAAGTAGAAGAGGAAGGATTAGAATAAAAGGAAGCTAGTTTCATAGCCCACTTAGGTAACTGTTAAGCTGTGTTCCCCATTCCAGTCCTTATGACAAACATGGCGGCTCTAACTGAGGAAAAACTGAGATTAATGAGTGAGGAGTAGAACTTCCTGCCAAGGAATTTCCTTGAAAACTGCTCCCTGATCTTTATTGCACTGCATACTTTTGATTCCATCATATCGTGAATGAACCATGAACCTAGTATGATTGTGAATAGAATACACAAAAGTCTCTGAGATAAAAGTTAACCCTTAAGAACTGCCTGAAATTTGGTGGTGATTTTCATATATCTATATAGATTTTGTTTATGAGAATAAAATCTGACTGACTTATTATTTATAATTTTTTACAGGAATTATGAAGATACACTACTTTTTTTGTATAATATTTTTAGTTACAAAGTTATTAGCTTTTTATAAACCACATTTTAAATCTGCTTCTGTTTACTAATTTTTCCCTCTAAGAAGTCCCACAAACTTATAAAAAATAGAGCTTTATAAATATACTTTGAGAATTATGCTGTTTTGTTGTTGTGTTTTTTGTTTATTGTTTGTTTTATGTTTTGAGACAAAGTCTCACTCTGTTGCCAGGCTGTAGTGCAGTGGCATGATCTCAGCTCACTGCAACCTCCACCTCCCGGTTTCAAGCAATTCTCCTGCCTCAGCCTCCCAAGCTTCTGGGACTACAGACGCCCGCCACCACACCCAGCTAATTTTTGTATTTTTAGTAGAGACGAGGTTTCATCATGTTGTCCAGGATGGTCTCGATTTCCTGACCTTGTGATCTGCCCTCCAGCGGGTCAATGTTTCAAGTCATCTAACCCTTTCCCACTCCCTCCCCTTAGAACAAAATTACAGGAGTGCAGCCTGTGAAATCTCAATAGCAGAAATTGCAACCCTTTTCCAAATCCCACCTATCCCTTAGCACAACGGCAATCAACAGTTGCTTACTTTGGAAAATAACAATGAATGAGGAACTGCAGAAACACTGACTGGAATGACAGCTCCCAAAAGCAGTGAGAACAGCAACCTGGGATTGGCCATGGTTCGGATGTGGGGCTGTATTTACAAACTCACCTGGCCATAAATCGCCAAGCGCTGAATCACAAACACTGATATAATTACTTTTCTTTGGAGGGAGTGCCTAATCTGAAGTGAAATTTCATGAAATAGGCAAAGGATCCTTATGCTTCCCAGCTTGGTTTAGTCCAGAGTAATTCAACCAGTGTCTTTAGAATAATCATTATATACTGGGTACACTGCTGAGTTCTGGGAGAATAAAGATAAACAAGACACAAAATCTGCCCTTTGGAGAAGGTCACAGAGTAGTGGGGAAGATCAATTCATACACAAATCAATGTTTTAGAGTATAAAGTGAAGAGGGAAAAAAATGCACAGAGAAATCAGAAGTCACTGAAGAGTGAACTGAGTCCAATTTGAAGGTTTCTGGAAAGGTGACACTTGAGTTGAATCTCAAAGGAGAATCTCATTAGGAGAAATACCTAATGTAGGTGATGGGTTGATGGGTGCAGCAAACCACCATGGCACGTGTATACCTATGTAATAAACCTGCATGTTCTGCACATGTACCCCAGAACTTAAAGTATTTAAAAAAAAAAAAAAAGATGATTAAACCACATGAAAACCGTGGAATACACTGTACTGGGAAACAACAGGAGCAACAGCCCAGAAGTATGAAACAACATGGTGTGTGCAGGGAATCACAAGCATGTAAAATGTGTGTCAGTAGGTAACAGGAAATGAGGCTGACAGGGAAGAGGCAGAGGAGGATCCTCTATTGTTTCCTTATAAGCTTAGCCTCAAGGAACCATCAGCCAACCACCTTCCAGCTCTCCCAATTTCCTTTCAGTTCCCTCTTTTCCCTTCTTAACACCCATTTTAGACATCCAATTCCATAATACTTATGGCTACCTCCCCAGCACCAACCTGATGTTTCCACACACCATACACAATCAAAACTTCCCCTCCTCTCTGCTAGATAACAGATAAATTAATCTGTGCTATGATGATAAGAATAATGGCTTGCTTCATCCTTTATGCAGTAAACACTTACTGAGCAACTACTTTATGACAGATACTGTGTTAAGTACTTTTATCTGTTATCTCATTGGATCTTCACATAGTATTTTAAAATAGAAACTATCATCGCCTATCTATATATAAAGAAAAATTAGTAACGGAAGCACATAGAGGCCTAGCAGCCTTTAGTTAGTGAACTGATAGGTGGTAGAACCAAAATTTAGGATTCAAAAGCAGGTCTATATGTCTTCAAAGCTCTTTCTCATTCCAACATTGTTTTACTGGTGGATTTATTTAATCAAGCATGTATCTTATTCTTGTTACTGTTGATAAATAAGGTCATGATGAATGTATTTCTGCCACACATTTTGACACAGATTTTTAGTCTCAGAGAAATAACCCTAAAGGCAACATTTTTTGTGTGTGTTTTTCTTTTTGGGTATATAGGCAAATCAGTCCAAGTGACCCTCATGGAACAAGGTAGCTGTCGGTGTCTCTCATGTCATAACTTGACAGAAGTAATGTAGTATAGGGAAGTGAGCCTTCTCAGCGAAGACATGCATTCTAATCCTGACTTTGACATTTACAAGCCAGGACCCTAGACTAAGCACTTAAGTCCTCAGAGCCTCTAGAAAATAAGGACAAAAATATTTATTTCACCCTGTATTGTGCTCAAAGGGCCACTGTGAACATAATACAGAAAGTATCCCACAGGGCCACACATGGTGGCTCACGCCTGTAATCCTAGCACTTTGGGAGGCTGAGGTGGGCAGATCACGAGGTCAGGAGTTTAAGACCAACCTGACCAACATGGTGAAACTCCGTCTCTACCAAAAATACAAAAATTAGCTGGGCATGGTGGTGGGCACCTGTAATCCCAGCTACCTGGGAGGCTGAGTAAGGAGAATTGCTTAAACCCAGGAAGCAGAGATTGAAGTGAGCCAAGATCGCACCATTGCACTCCAGCCTAGGTGACAGAGCAAGACTCCATCTCAAAAAAAAAAAAAAAAAAAAAAAGAATGTGTCCCACAGTTGAGATCCATGAAATGTGAGTTTTCTTTTCGCTAATCTTGGGGTCACCTCATGACCCCACCTAATAGACAGTCCTGGTGACAATCTAAGAGTAGGTTACATGACTTTATTCTTTAGAAAGCTACTGACATGGAAATATTTGACTTCAGGAATCCTGCCTGAATTACTAGGAAATCATTGCTCTATCCTGGGGATCCATGGCGCTCCAAATTTTCATTACATCCCTCAGTGACAAGTTAATAAGTTTCTGCTTAACTGCTTTTCTAGAAGTCAAACTTTCCTCAGGGTTTAAAGGCGGTTTGTAAGTTTTAGTCATCTCTCTCATTCCTGTTGTGGTTTGGCAGTGCATTTACGGTTCTTCATGAAAAATATGATTTTTAACTTGGCCCAGAACATGTGGATCCATCTGTACTTAATTACGTAGAAACTAAATGATGAATCACTGCAATAAATTTTATGCATCACATAATATGAAGCTGTATTTGGTGAGGCATTTGTGTGCTCATGTTTTTCATGTATATTTAGTCAAAAAGTTTAAAAAAACAATTGAAGAAAATAGTCACAGCATCTCTCAGGTGCATAAGCTTTCTGCCTAGCCTTGCTCCGTGGCATCACGACAGCACATTCTGGACAAAAGAAGTTGCCAGAGTGCGTGACTCCCTCTCTGCTGAGTTAAAATGGCACAGCCAGAAATACAAACTAATAATGCTGTTTTCTTTCATTTATGTGACTTTTTAGTTTGAGAAAAAAGAGAAACCATAACTCGGTAAACAAACATAAATCTGTCATTGGCCATGCTCTTCCAAAACAAACAGTAACTGAAAAGCAAAAAGCATGGTGAATATAATGAGGCTCCCAGTGAAAAGAATAATTACAACCAGCATTTGTTAAGTCGCAGTCATGTGAGACACTTCTCCATGTGTTTTGCATACTACTATTTTATGGAGTAAGCCTTCCCAACCCAGAGTTTCTGATTCAGTTGGTCTGAGGTAGAGCCAGAGAGATTGCTTTGCTAAGGAGCTTCCAAGTAATGATGACATTCCTGGGTTAGGAATCACAATATAGATTCACTTTGAGAACCATGGACGTACATATTCTAAGCTCACAACAGTGATATGAGTCAGATATTATTATTATTAACTCTGTTTTAAAAGTGAGAAACTTGAAGCTGAGAGAGGTTAAGTGATTTAAGATTACATAGCTGGTAAGGGACACAAATGGTCCTGAAATCCAAGGTTATCTGAGTCCAAACAGCATGTTCTTTCCACAGTACCATGATTGGTAAGCTTTCAAGAGGATATGTCAAGTGGGTAATTATTCCCTGCTTCCTGTTTGCTCCATATTCAAACTTTTGTTTTGCAGATTCATTAAACTCTAGGACATTGCTGGCCCACCTGAGGGTAAGATAATAACACTGTTATTGTAAGAGGCTTGCTATTGGTTGGGTTATTAAGCATAATCTCCACTCTGCCCATCTGGCAAATTCCATAGCAGTCTCAGAGATTTATGCTAAAAGTGTTCATCCAGCTTCTCCACTTCTGGCTGAGGGGAACACCTTTTCACCTCACTAGAAGACAATGTCCAATCCAAAAGACTATTTGCCATTCCTCTACATTCAGGTCCAAACAAACAACTGCATCAGTGCCAGATGCAGGAACACAGTTAATTAACAGGGAATTAGAAAAGAATTTGGGATATAAGTTGGCTAGTATCTCAGCATAACCATATAGAATTGCTATAAAAACAAAAGCTAAATTAAACAAAAAAATCTTATTACATCTTCAATAGCATGAATAAAACAAGGGACGTAATAGGATAGAATAACATCAACCTGGAAGTCCTCTTTAGTAGCCAGATGATGGCCCCCAAACATGGTCACATGATATTCCCTGGAACCTGTGAATATGTTATCTTACATAGCAAAAGGGACTTTCAGGTGCAATTATGTTAAGGAAAGATGATCCTGGCTTATCCAGTGGGCCCAATGTGATCACAAAGGTATTACAAGAGGGAAGCCAGGTGCCAGAGTCAGAAAGACATTTGGAAGTGCTACTCTGCTAGTTTTGAATGTGGAGGAAGGGTATAGAAGCCAAGGAATGCAAGCAGCCTCTAGAAGCTGAAAAATACAAGGAAATGAATTGTCCCCTACAGCCTCCAGAAAGGAATGTAGCCCTACTGACACCATGATTTTAACTCAGTGAAAGCCATTTCAGCCTTATGATCTCCAGAACTGTAAGATAATAATTTCTTTTGCCTTAAAGCCACTAAATTTGTGGTCAACTTTTAAAGCAGCAATAGAAAAGTAATACACCCTTCATAAGATCTGGAACCCAGACGAATGATCCTTTCCTAACCACAACACTCCTTAAAAGGTAAACTATCTTGAATTACGCAAAGGGAGAGGAGATTTTGGTCTTCCCTACCCAAAACTCCTGTGAGGTTTCATGACATCTTACAAGGTTTTACTGTGGTCATACGTATCACACAGAAAAGTCACTGTATTTTTCCCCCAACACACATCTTCTACCAGAGATCATCTGCCGTGGTAATACAAGGGGTACAAATGAGAGCAAGCCCTACCAATTCCCCCTACTTATATTCCTCAGGGATAAACAAGCTGCTGCTGTGCTATACCATCCATCTTAACTTCTCCCTGTGCTGTGGCCTGTTTACTTTACTCCAGATCCCGCTGGAGTCTTGATTAGAAGACGAAGAGAGCAGGACCACACTTGGCCCATTAGTGAGAGTCAGGCTAACCAGTGTGCTTTGACTCAGGCGGACACATTATGACAATGCAGAAAAGGCACAGAAGGAACATCAGAGGCAAATGAGAGGGAACAGGAGCTCTGAGTGAACTGTGGGCACATCTCTCGGAACTATCCAGCCACTGGATACAGCTGAGTGTGCAGCTTATTGCTGGAGAATGGACCAGAACGAAAGTAGACTTTTCTCCTCCATGCACAGAGCTAGGCCCTGCCGGCATAGCAAAACGAGAACCAAATGTTCTAGCCCAAATGGACTAGCAAAGCACTTTTCCCTTTCATTGATTAACTAATGAAAACACAAGAAAAATTGATTTCATCATTCACTCACAACAGAAGTCCAACTTCAGAACCTGTTTTAATCTAAAGAATGTTTAAAACGTCTGATGGTACTTGAGGAAAACTGAGCAAATTGACTTTAGTGAAAAACAAAAAAAAAGACACGTTAGCAGAATGCTAATGTGCTGAACTGGAGCTAAGCAGATGCAGACTTCTGATGTCTTGGCTGTCTTTTTCACCTTCAAACTCCAAATCCCTACATCAAAGCACATGTTATCTAATTTCCCCTTGGAAATTTTTAGAGGCTTTTGTTTAATTGCATTCACTGTACAGACACTGCTTTGTGACTGTATCTCCAGGGAGAATAGTGCCAGACAGACTATGAGTTGTGGGCTGAAAGGAGCAGACAGTCTTAAAACTCCAGGGCATTTCTGACCATCCTCAGTAATGCTAGAGAAGAATCAGACCTTGTGTGTCAACAGTGTATGGACTCTTTTTCCTCCTCCTTTTCTTCCCCCCTCAACCCCTAACTTGGCCCGCAGCAGTCAGCCAGCCAGGTCCCTTTCCTGGCCATTAAGTGGCAGGCAAAGTTCTTTGGTCAATTCCAGTGAGAGCCTTTCTGCCCAAGATGCACTCAGCTTGTGAAGCAATAATCAAAGACTACCACTGTGGGTTTGCACAGAGAGCTCAGTGTAAGCAGCAGAGACAAACTTTTGCAGAAGCAATGGTAATAGTAGAGGTGCTGATTCCCAGATGGACCAACTGAAGAAGATTCCTAATACAAATTTCTAAATTTCATCTCTTGGTTTGCTGATTATCATTGATATCACATTTCCATACCCATAAAAATGATATAACAGTCCAGCCACGATGGCTTATGCTTGTAATCCTAGCATGTTGGGAGACCAATATGAAATAATCACTCGAGGCCAGGATCAAGACCGGCCTGGATGACATAGCAAGACTCTATCGCTACAAAAAAATTAAATAAAATAACTTGATGTGGCGACAGACAGCTATCATACCAGTTACTCAGGAGGCTGAGGTGGGAGAATCACTTGAGCCCAGGAGTTTGAGGAAACAGTGAGCTATGGTCATGCCACTGCACTTCAGCCTGGGCAACAAAGATCCTGACTCAAAAAAAAAAAAAAAGTGACATTTAAAAGTTGGAAAAAATCAATTGTTTCCTAGAATGTTGATGCTAGATTTTAAAAACATATACCTCACATACCATAGGAGGAGCCTTGCCTAAATATCCTCCTACCACTCACCTTTGACAGTGAAAATGCCTTTACAATTCAATGAGTTCTGCTTCCAGTGTTTATTCAGAGTCAAACTACCATGATCTTCCATTGATTGGTGATGTACCATGTGCCCATGTGTACTATCTGTTTAATCTAATTCACTTCTTACAATAACCCTGTAATAAAAGTTTATTAGACCCCTATACTGATGTGGACACTGAAGTGTGGAGAGGGAAAGAAACCTACCCAAGGCAGTGAGTGGCTAAACTAAGGTTTGAATTCAACTGTTGAGGTTAAGAACTTTAGCTCTAAAATCTACTAAAATGTATCAATTTATCTAAAGCTTGACCTTCTGAATAAGAATTGAATCTGCCTTGCCATGTGCTTACTCACCCCATTTCTGGAGGGGAAAAAGGAATTGTGGAGAAGCATGTAGCCTTTTACTAGCAGGAAAAATTAATACATCAGAGTCTGCAACATTTTACACCTAAGTAAGTGCTCAATGCAAGTATGAAGAGATTGAGGTCTGCTGGTGGGAGGTAGATGAAAAAAGAGACCGAGAATGAAGTCAGGCTGTTTTTGCAACTACTACAAGCTTTAAAGTCAAGTTCTTGCACACTCCAGCTAAAGTCTAAATAGGCAGAACCCACAGAAGGGAAAGTGGAATGTAGGATGTGGAAAGGGGATAATAGGGGCTAATGATGACTAACTTTCAATGAGCATTTATGATGTAGCAGGTACTACTGTCAGTACCACATGGACATTCATTGAACCATTAAAACAACCCCATGAGACAGGTAACATTACTATTCCCATTTTATAAATAAGGAATTTGAGACATGTGAAATTGAGACTGACAGTAGCATGTACTACTGTCAGTACCACATAGATATTCACTGAACCATTAAAACAACCCCATGAGACAGGTAACATTAGTATCCCCATTTTATAAGTAAGGAAATTGAGACATGTGAGGTTAAATAAATTGCCCAAGGACAAATATCTGGAAAAGAGTGAACTTTAAATTCAAATATAAGCAGTTTGTCTCTACAGTCCATTAGCTTAGCTACCAGAAATTATAAACACTAAGATTGTATTTGAAAGATTGGTAAATAATTTGTAGGAATCAATGAAAGGTCAGTATTGAGAAAGACATTTGGGAAATTATCATCATTACAACTTGATTTCAGTTAGGAATCTTCCTATTTAACCCTCTTGATAAACTGAATAAATGACTGTCCATTTCCCTGTTTTCTTTTGTTATTTCCCCACTCCTTTATCAGTTTCTCTTTCTGGAAGACTTAAAGCCACTGTCTGAAGTACTCCTCTGTATTATAATCCAGTCAATGTCTAAAGACAATTTGGTTTGGTCATGAAAGCAAATGTACACAAGAAGCACATTTAAGTTTCTTAGCTGAAATATCTGCATAATGCAAGCGGGGCTGACTTGAACTAAATTGGTACAAGGAGTTGGATATGTGTGTCTTAAAGACAGATCCAGATGAAGTACATGGTTTCATTTGACCAGTTTTATTTTTATTTCCTTTCTTCAAATGAAGACTATTTCTAAAGTTGTTGTGGAACATATATTTTAGGAAGTAGTCAGGTACAGTTGAATTTCATCAGCTATTTCTCAAGTATCTACCTAGTAGAAATACTTAAGTCAATTTTTAGAATTAAGCATACTTGACAATCTGGATAATTTTAATGTTTAAATCAGGTCATCAGAAGAAAATATTATGTTGACCAAGAAATTAAGTAATTATTTTATCATCACTTCTCCAGACCTTGATTGAAGTTTCTTCTTCTTCTTCTGTTTCCTCTCTGGATAAAAGCTGTAATTTCAACTAATTGCCCAAACCTATGTCATCCTTAACATTTTACTTGCTCTGACCCTTCACATCCAATCAGTCACTTCTACTAATTTTACCTTATCTTTTGCGTTTTTACTGATATCTTCATGGATCAGGTCTTCATAACCTATTGTCTGAACTGTTGACATAATGTTCTAAATCTCTCTTATTGATCTACCACCCTGTCCCAGCAGCTACCAGAGTAATCTTCCTAAAGTGAAAATGTAATCACACTATTCAATACTCAAATTGATTTCAAGGGGTGTACGTGCCTTATAATATAAAAATCTAGAACTCTTTCAAATGGCTCACAAAGCCGTAATGACCTGACCCTTGATGACTTGGCCTTCCCAACCTTGGATCCATCCACCAGTCTGCTACATCAAGCCCCTAGAACCCCACCACCAGTGTGCCTCCAAGCAACTTCCAAACACATACTATAACACAGTGCCAAACTGCAAATAGTTCCCAATTACAACAATCCTTGGACATTTCTTTTGTTGTTGTTTGGGTTTTGAGGTTTTTTTTTTTTTCTTTGAGACAGGGTATGGCTCTGTCACCCAGGCTGGAGTGCAGTGGCATAAACAACATCCATCACCTGGGCTAACGTGATCCTCCCAAATAACTGGAACCACAGGTGCATGCCACCACACCTGGCTAATTCTTGTATTTTTTGTAGAGACCAAGCATTACCATGTTAACTTGGTTTTGAACCCATGAGCTCAAGAAATCCACCCTCCTTGGTCTCCCAAATTGCTGGGGTTAAAGGCATGAGCAACTGTGCCAGGCCCCCTTGGCCATTTCTTTGGTATTCTTGCTGCCTCTACTAATGCCTGAATTTATCTCCCTTTCTATTACCTAGACAATGCCTTCTTACTCTCCAATTCCTAATCCGAATGTTTTACTATCAACTGTATTTACTATCAACTGTATTTCCATTAGATTCTCTGGATCTCCTATTAAACTCATCAGGTTGTATTGTACCATTGATTTGTATGTTTTTCCCCTGTGCTTGACTGTAAATTTCTTGTAGACATTGCTTTCTTTCTCTCCATCCTCAGTAACTAATTTGGTGCTTGTTTTTAGCAAGTTATCTGATAAATATGTGCTGGATGACCAGCAAAGATTCACTTCTCTAGTCTCTGATGAAGGCTTAGCTCCTCCCTTAATGTGAATCAACACTCAATAGTAGTTCATTTTCCAAGAGAATAAGTCAACTTTCCAAGTGGTCCACTAGTGCCTAGTAATATACTTTTAAAATATATTAATGTCTCTCACTGGAGATGTAGAAGGTAAATGCTAAGAAAAATTTATATCCGGCAGGTTGTAATGTTATGAATGATATATTTTAGTGTTTTATTTTGCGGGAAGAAATGCTTTGTAGTGATTAATTAAATGGTTTGGCTCTGTAATAATTGAAGTATATTTGTGGAGCTATTAAAGACTATGTCTGGATAATTTTGATGAATTGCATCTAAAACACTCCCTTTGTATAATGAATTGATATTTTTGAGTGCTGTGATTACAGCAGATTTTTTTTAATTTGCATGTGATGTTAGTGGCCTCATTTGTTACTACTTAAATTTGATTGAAATGTTTTTGATTTATTGCTATAAATTTTCTGAATGGTGAGGTAAACTAAGCAGTTTTATTTTCAAAATTCTGCCTCCAGAAATGGTCCTTTTATTTACATTAGTCCTGCTTAGAAGTGGTCTTGATGCACCATATCTGGTGCATGCAAATCATATTTCCTTCAGAACATAACATTTTATATCAGAGAAAAGTATGCCTCAAGTATAATTCTGTGAGTTAACAGCTCTCTTCTCCCAAGCAGCATTCCTTTGGTAAAGATGAAAGAAATAAACAAGAGAAAGATAGGAATATCCTTTTCTCTAGCCCTTTGACTACAATAAGTTTTCTACCTTTTCTCAGTCATTTAGACACACTTTTTTGGTCTTATCTCCTATGTCCCAACTCCTTCCCCTTCCCATCCTCAGCAAGGCATTTTGTAGTTCTAATATTTCCATTAGTTGGTAGGCATAGGGATATATCTGGTGGCTGGTTAAAAAATAAAACATATTTATCAAATTCCTTCAAAGTACTGTGTGCTATTACATATTATATCTTATTTCATTGTACAATAGCCTTGCAAAATAAAAAGTATACTAATTTTTATATTTGTGAAAGTTGAGGCTCAGAGAGGTAAAATAATTTTTTAAACCTGTATGCTCAGCTTGTTATTGAGCTGAAGTGAACCCATGACTGCCAGCCTACTCCTTGTGCTCTTCACACTATGCCTTATTATAGCCTCCATTATTCTTTAACTGAAAAATATTTGCCTGTTGGTCTGAAAAGAGGGAATCAGGTATAGAATTTCAACTCTCAAGTGATCTATTAAAGGAACTCATAGAGGAAATAGCCTTGAGTACTAGAATAATGGGAGTGTTTGAGTTGCTTATATAGGGAAGGCATTCCAGCAAGAGATAACAGCAGGCACAAAGATACGGTTTGGGGCTACTTGAGGCAGTCTCCCATCTCCTAACTGAGGGTATTCCCTAAGGTCAATCTGTGGTCCTTGAGTTCTGTCTACTTTTGTTCTCTTCTTTGGAGAACTCAACCATCCCATCATTACACTTTCAATTCTCAAGTATTAGTCTTCCTTGAGCTGTGGTTGTGAGTCTACACATGGTAACTAGATAGCTCCACTTTCATACCTGGGATCACCTCAACCTCAACACATCCAAAACTCACTTTTTTATATCAAATAAATCTATTTGTAATAGTTTCTTTCTTCTCAGGTTTCTATTAAATGCAACAAATTTTTCTACTTCCCACTCTGAAAATGTAATCATGTTTAATGTTTCCTGTTCCTCAGTTTACCCATTTTTAATGAGAAGTTAGATAAAACTTTTTTAATGTATTGATTTTGTATCCTCATTTTAATTTCCACAATTGCCATACAATTGAATATCATATGTCTATACATTTGAATTAATAGAAGAATGAGAAACCAATACATCTGACCAACTAATAAATATTCAATACCTCCCCATTTTTGTTGAAAAGTACACTACTGGCAATTCTTCATAGTATCTTCAGCTTGCTCTTCTTACCTTTTCAATTTAACCTTATGGTTCTCCTCAGCATTAATCTTCTGCATAAACCAAGCTGCCTCACCACTCAAATTGTTCTTGTACATTGCTGTTTCTACAGAATAAATTCATTGAATTTACATAAATTCATTTACATGAATTTCATTAGCATGAAACTTATCCCCACGCATCAAGCTTACACCACGTATAAAGTCTTTCTTCACTATCTAGTCTACAGAAGTTTAAACACATAGGGTCCATATTAAGACTTTACCATTCACTGAAATGGCTATGATCATATATATATATGTGTATGTATATACACATACACATATATATACACACATATATATACACATATATACACACATATATAGACACATATATATACATATATATAAATTTTCTTCTCTTTAGGAAGGTGTGTTTTTTATATATATACACATATATATGTACATATATACATATATATAAATATAGATATTTATATCACACATATATATGTGTGTGTATATATATATAAAAAACACATCTTCCTAAAAGGAAGAAAACTCCATTTAGCCAAATTCCAAGCCAACTGCAACAAAAATTTTAATATATATACATATTAAACATAAAGCAAAGCAAAAGTCATTGTAACAGAGGACAATTCTGGGGAACTTTAGCTATAATTTAATATCTTGACTTTATTCATTAGCACATTCAGTAACTATTCATTAAGAATATGCTGTGTGCCAGCAACTGTTCTATGCTTTGAGGGTAAAATGATGAACAACCTAAAATCTCAACCCTGAAAGAACTTCAACTATAGTCAGAGAGAATGCCAATAAAACATACACAAATACATAGTATTGATTGCCATAAAGAGAAGAGAAGCAAGATGAGGTATTAAGTGAAATTGATTTGGGACTAATTTTAGATATGTTTAGATATAATGTCATGAACAGCCTTCTGAATAAGTTGAAGAGAAAGAAGAATGAAGCAAGAAAATAAGACACACAGAGTTCTGGGAGGTGGAGGTACATGTCCCAAGCAAAGAAAGCAACAACCAAAAAGATCTTAAGGCAGGAAACAGATTTTCATTTTAGGGGACTAGCAAAAACTCCATTGTGATTAAAGTAAAATGAGACAAGGAGAGAATGGCAAGAGAAAAATGTGGACTGGTATTTTGGGATCAGACTAGCTGAGGTATAGATTTTGTATATTGTCCTGAATGTGATAGGAAGCTTCAGAAGTTTTGAGAAGAGGAATTATATCGTAAGATTAATATGTTTAAGAAATCTTTCTGGTTTCTGTAGATAGAATAAAATTTAGAGTGACTAGAAGAGAAGAGGGAAATTAGATGTCCATTGCAACAGGATAGGTGAGAAATCACGATGGTTTCAACTAGAATGTATAATGATGAAACTTAATAATAGATTGAATGTTGCATATAAAGAAAAGAGAATACTTAAAGATGAGTGCTAGACTTTACCTTTGTGAATGGAGGATTTGGACCTGTGTAATTCAACCTCGAGGGGAAGAGCTTTGAAGTGTAAAATCGATAACGAAGTTTGGACATGTTTATATCATGTCCTATGAGCTCAAAGGAAATGTTCAGGCTGGAGAATAAAATAAAAGGGTGGGGAGGGGGAGCCAACTGCATTTGATAACAATAGGACTAAATTAGAAATAATTTGGATTGGGGGCGGGTAAGGTAAAAGAGAATAGGTTTGAAGAAATATGTGTTTTTGGAACTATTACATTTAAAATTTCTAAGAGACATCTAAGTGAACAAGTCCAGGAACCTGCTAGAAAACTGGACCAATAATTAGGAGAGTTTGGGGTTTGTTTGGAAGCGTGATTTGGAAGAACCAAGGACAGAGCCCAGAGACTAAATAAAGTCCAAGAACTGAGACCCAGATACAAGCGATTGCATGACAGGAAAAAAAGTGTTTCAAAGATGAATGAGTAGTCAGCAGTTCCAGCTGAAGATGAGTCAGGTTAGATAGAGTTAAGAGTAATCATTGGGTATGGAAACTAGATGTTGGTTGAGGGTTTAGCAAAAAGCAATTTCAGGCCCCATCTCTTTGAGGAAGTTTGTCTCCCAAAGGCCCGGGCAAAGACGTAAATCAATGTTCATTCATCAAATAGAACATTCTTATTAGTTGGCTACTGGATTCTATAGTGTAAACCTTGATATAATGTGCAAACTATCAAGATGTGGGTGTGATACTCATCGTGAAGGATTTCATTGGTACCAAGAGCACTAAGACCCTGTGATAGCCTCTTCCAGCCTCCTCTTGTGATGGGTTTCAGTTCTTGATAGACTTGCTTGCTTGCTTATACCTAAGTTTAATGTTCCTAAATCAACTGCATTATATAGCCACACGTTTTATACTGGGGACTGTGGGAGCAGGCAAAGGAGCGCTGAGGCTTGGCACACTGTCATGACACTCCTACACTAGGACTGTGTTGCCAAGTGCAGATCCAACTGGGCCCTGAGAAGTGTGTGATGAACAAGGCCCCATAGAGGGCAGCAGAGCCTCACAGGAGTGGGGAGAAAGCCCAAAACAGAGGTTAGTGGGGAGTTTCACTCAAGGAGACACAAGGGGGCAATGCACACATTTATGGAGAATGAAGTTAAGCTTTGTGAATTAAAGGAAGTCCATAATACAAGGAATAGAAAAGTCTTAAGATGTGAACCAGGCAGGAAACACAAGGCTGAACTAGGAAAGGAAAGAATGATCAGAAGTCAGTCACAGGAAAGCAAGGCTGTCTGCTCAGTGAATGTTATTACCCAAGCAATCATAATAAATAGGTACCATTTCACCATTTTCCTACTCTGTTTTGTGTTGCTATAACAGAATACCACAGACTGGGTAATATTATTTAAAATGAAATTTATTTCTCACAGTTCTGAAGACTGGGAAATCCAAGACCATGGCACCAGCATCTGGTGAAGGTCATTCCGTTGCGGAAGGGCAAGAGAGCATGTGTATGTGTATGTGTGTGTATGAGAGAGAGAGACAGAGAGTGAGAGCAAAATGGGAGACAAACTTATCTTTTTACCAGGAGCCCACTCCCCCAGTAACTAACCCACTCCCATGATAACAGCATTAATCCATTCGTGAGGGCAGAGCCCTCACAATAATCACCCCCAAATACCCCACCTCTTAATACTATTACAATGCCAATTAAGTTTTCAACACGTGAACTTTTGGTGACATATTGAAGCTATAGCAACCGTGTTGTCTGCTACAGGCTAGATGATAGGTTAGGCACTGGAGATATAAAAATGAATAAAATACCATCCTTCCCCCCGGATAACTTTTCTCTTCATAATAAATTCAGAGTCATAAAGAAATAACGTTAGTAAAGAGGTATAGGTAACTTGATCCTCTGTAGGGGACACTGTGGGTATACAAAATGGGAAATAATTATGAGAGAGGACAGGAAAGGCCTCAAAAAAAAAAAAAAAAAAACAGATAGCATGATGGTATGGGTCCTGCTTATGGGGTTTTTGTTTTCCTCTTCTCTGATTTCTCTGTCTTCCCTGAAATATTTTTCTTTCTCATTTATTTATTCTCTCATTCAGCACTTTTTTAAAATTGTTGAGTCTTGCCAGGTCCCACTCACTGTTGTGGGCACTGGGATACATACATGGTCCCTGCCTTCAGAAATCTGCTATTTTATTTGTGGTGAACGTGACAGTTACAAGCAAGGCAGTCAGCTTGCACCTGTTTGTTTCCTCCAACAACACATTCTACACCCTGCCGTCTTTCTAGGCTTGAAGGAGAAAGCTTAAACCTTCAGCTCTACAAGGCCCCGTGTGAGAAAGAAAGGTAACAGATAAAGAATATCATGTCTTTTCACTTAATCAGCTCTTATCACGCAGTTAACAAATAGTTGTTGTGCACAGTGTGCCAAGCTTGTGCCTGTCAGGCCAGGTTAAGTTCAAATTCCACCATGTCATCTTCCATTTTAGTTCCAGGAGTTTTATGTTTTCATTCTAGGACACCTAGGTATTATTATCTTTTTTCAGATGAAGTCTTACTCTGTCGCCCAGGCTGGAATGCAGTAGCCCAATCTCAGCTTACTGCAACCTCCACTTCATGGGCTCAGGTGATTCTCCTGTCTTAGCCTCCTTTGAAGCTGGGATTACAGGTATGTGCCACCATGCCTAGCTAATTATGTATTTTTAGTAGAGACGGGGTTTCACCATGTTGGCCAAGCTGGTCTCGAACTCCTGACCTCAGGTGATCCACCAGCCTCGTCCTCCCAAAGTGCTGAAAGTACAGACATAAGCCACCATACCCGGCAGGTGTTATTATCTTTACCATGAGTTTAGTGTTCTCTAATTTTTTGTCTATGACAACTGATGTTTATCATCCCCATTGGATTCTAAGCTCCTTGAGTTGAGAGGCTGTAAAATGTATTTTCTGGATGTCAAGTAGAAAACTAAGAACTATGTCACGTATCTAGAAAATACACAATATGTGTCTAAGTATACTATTTACAAACAGAAGAACCTAGCTTTGAATTCCAACATCAACATTTATAAACTTTGTGACCTATAGATCTCTTCTAAATAGGATCATCAATACCCCTCCCCAGGGTTGTAAAGAGACAATGTCTGAAACAATGTTTAAAAAGCTCTGAGTGTAGTGCCTGTTAATATGCTTGCTCTTCCTCTTTCTCTTCTTCATTCTTTGCCCTCTGCTTGATTTTTTTGTTTTTTGTTTTTTTTTTCTTTTTAGTCATCCCTTTGGTAATTGTGGTTATTTTCTCTAATCTAGTGTTCTACAATACAAGCCTCAGTGTTCAACAGCCCAAATGTGAGGCCTGGCTTTGCTTCATCTAACTGTATGACTTTCAGCAAACTACCTAGCCACTCTGTGCCTCAGTTTTTTGTTTGTTTGTTTGTTTGTTTGTTTTAATCGGTGAAAGGGGGATAATAATAGTACATATGTCATAGTGTCTGTATTACTTTGCTCTCACACTTCTGTAAAGACACTACACAAGACTGGGTAATTTATAAAGGAAAGAGGTTTAATTGACTCACCATTCCACATGGCTGGGGAGGCTTCAGGAAACTTATGATCATGGCCAAATGTTAAGCAGGCACCTTCTTCACAAGGAAGCAGGAAAGATAAGAGAAAGCAAAGCGGGAAGAACCACTAATAAAACCTTTAGATTTCACAAGAATTCACTCACTATCATGAGAAGAGCAGGGGGGAAACTGCCCCTCATGATCCAAATCACCTCCCTCCCTCCACACATGGAGATTACAGGTCCCTCCCTCGACATGTGAGAATTACAATTTGAGATGAGATTTGAGTGGGGACAGAGAACCAAACCATGTAAGTGTCTTAGTGAAATTAAATGCTAAAATCTACATAAAACATCAATCCTGTAAATTACATAGTATTTCTTCCATTATTCGAATAGAAAATTTGAGAAAAACTTATCTAAGTTATTCATAACAATATAGCTAGTAAGTGGTACTGCTGAGAATCAAATCCTTGTTAATTATCTCCAAATCCAGTACACTTAATTACCATAATATATTGCCCATCTCAGGCAAACTAAAGCCCAGTTAAGTTAGACAAATCTGAAGAGCTATGGTATATCTATCTATATGTATGTTTATATAGGTATATGTGTGTGATTGTGTGTATATATATGTGTCTGTGTCTATATATTTATATATGCTTATATACGTGTGTGTGCGTATATAGAGGATACTACTTAACTTCATGCATTAGCTTATCACACTCTGACATGATAAACTCCTAATATCTATAATAGATCACAATGAAACTCCTAGCTTAGGACCTAGCAAATACTAAGTACTTAAGAAACATCAGTAAATGTTTCTTTGGGTATTTTGCGTTGTGAAATTAAAATAATCTCACTTTCATTTATTGTGATAGACACTCGACAGTGTGGAAATCTGCTTGGAAATGACAAAATTAGGAAATCCATCTGTTGTAATCATGTGTGATTATAATTAACCATAAAACGTTATCCTAAAACCAGGAGAAATATAATTACCTTTATTAAAATCATACTCTTAAGACAATGTGATGGGGCCAGGCACAGTGGCTCAGGCCTGTAATCCCAGCACTTTGGGAGGCTGAGGCGGATGGATCATGAGGTCAGGAGATTGAGACCATCCTAGCTAACATGGTGAAACCCCATCTCTACTAAATATACCAAAAAATTAGCCAGGCATGGTGGTGGGCACCTGTAGTCCCAGCTACTCAGGAAGCCGAGGCAGGAGAATGGCGTGAACCCAGGAGTCAGAGCTTGCAGTGAGCTGAGATCATGCCACTGCACTCCAGCCTGGGTGACAGAGTGAGACTCTGTCTCAAAAAAATAAAATAAATAAAAATTAAAATTAAAAAAAAAGGGCAACGTGATGAAGAATAGAGGAAGTGTAAAGGTAATCTCTAGTCATAGACTTGTGATTTTAGTTCCCTCCTCCCAGTGTCATGAAGTGGAGATGATTCTTTTGATGGCTATGTAAGTGCACAACTTATTCTAGCTACCTGTAATTGCATGCCCAGGACTTTCCAGAACTGCTTCTCTCTCCCTGGGTGTCATTCCCACTCTTGGGCAGCTGTAACTATCAAAAGTAAGCATGATTCCCCTCCCTTCAGTCTTCACCCCTCACATGTATATAGGCAAAAAAAAAAAATCCCAAACTCCTTCCTCCACCCCATCTCATCTTGTTCTTGTGAAAATCGTTATTTTAAATCCTGAAATAATTGGGAACTAAGCTTCTTGGCAAAATGTAGAAAGCTTTTTTTGTTTCTAAGTAGTCCAAAGACAAAGGAATGAGAAAAAATAAAAAGACAAGTTTTATGAGTTGAGTTAGGACAGGAGGGGTTAAAAGGGCAATAAAGGTAAAGGAAGAAGGCCAGAGGAAGAAGGAGGGTGGCAAACAGAATGCTTTAGTTGAGACGAGAACTGGTGAATGAACTTTTGTGTAGGATAGAAGGGGGAGGCTCGTTTTGATGTAGTTAGGTTTAGATAAATATTACTGCTTTGCCTTTGATAAATGTCCCTGCTTTTACCATTTCACTTGTTGGGTTGCTGCTCTATACTAGGCCCTATCTCTAGACGCTTGTTAAAAGAACAGCCCCGTACCCGTGTACCCATAAAGTTTACAGTGTAGTGAGAAAAACAGTTACTAAACTAGTAGGCAGATATTTAATTATAATTTGTAATAATTGGTGTGAAGGAAGAGAATAGGCCCTACTACAGATTAACAAGGGAGACAGCCTGAGATGAAGTAAACAGAAGAGCATCATTTGTCTCTATATCATTTTCAAATCCAGCCTAAATTGCAGCAGCATAAATTAGGGAATGTGGGAGCAGACAGCTCTCCCACATTCTACCACTGGAGGTAGGTCCAGATGGAGGTAAGAAAATCAAAGTTGCATTAACCTAAAAGAATTAATGGAGATTATATTGGTTATGTCTCATATAACGAAGCACTATTTCATACGTATTAGGGAGCATGTGGAGAAAACAGGAAGTATTTTGTATCAGAGCTATCTGGGAAAAGCCTGCCTGGTTATAGAAGTTATTAGTACAGAAAAAAATGACAGATATGAAAGCCACATTATGAAACAACTACTACTAAAATTAAGCATTTTACATGAATTATCCTACCAGATCCTGAATATTTCCATTATATGTATGGGGAAATTGTAACTCAGAAAGCATAATCGACCCTATGAG
Source organism: Mandrillus leucophaeus (assembly GCF_000951045.1). Taxonomy (NCBI): domain Eukaryota; kingdom Metazoa; phylum Chordata; class Mammalia; order Primates; family Cercopithecidae; genus Mandrillus; species Mandrillus leucophaeus. The sequence continues at coordinate 1,347,858 of NW_012102876.1, forward strand.
CATAAACACAGTTGGTTTATGATTCCCTTATGGGTCAAAGGCGAACTCTGGTAAACAGGTAGATCCAGGCTTTGTGAGACCTAAAGTTCCTTCTACTTGGGGAGCTTTATTTAAGAAAAAGATTACAAAATGTGAATACAGAAATAGAAACAGGGCCTTGCTAGGGGCATCCGTGAGTGAGGGACTCTGATACTCCATCAGCTTTAGAAAAAATCTGCTTCCATCGAGCACTACTGAGGTTTACGCTCCATCAGTCCCCAGACTAAGAAAATCAAGATGCTGGTGCAAATTGTAACCAAAGTTAGTATCACAGAGGAATCAGTCTTCCTATCCAAAAGGGTAGAAAGGGCTCAAGTAAACGCATAGGCAGTGGCTCAAGTCAAGGAGATTATGGGGAAAAAAAATGATAAGGTTTGAAAAACACTACAGTTGCCTGTATCCCTTAAGCCATTTAAAGACAGAACTAGGTTTAACAAATGGCACAGCTACTGTTTGTAGCCAGCATTTTAGTGAGAAGCAATTTACCTCACAATTGTGACCAATTGACCAATCTAGTAACCTGGGCAAGTCACTTAATCTTCTGTGTCCTAGTTCTTTTTCATTTGTAAAGTAGGAATAATAATAATAGCACCTAACTCAAAAGACTGTTGCAATGGTTAAATCAGTAAATTCAAGGACTCAGAATTGTGTATGGAATATTCCAAGTGCTCAGTAAACGATGGCTCTGATTATATTTATTATCTAGCTTCATCTGACTTCACAGCATTTCCAGTTGTTCATGTATAAAAATGTAAGGAAAAATCTCTGTTGGAAAACTACCCATCTCTCTTTAGAAATAATAAGTTAATTGTCTGAAAATTCCTCAGTCCTATAAGATAGAAACTAGCAACTTTTAATTAATGCTATAATGAAATGTTTCCTATGGAGACCCTTCTTATAGTTAACATTTTGTTCCTCCTTGAAAAGTTTTCCCTGTTAAGGATGTCGTATAAGCTTGTAAAGCACCTTCAGATTGGTTTTAAAATCTGTATCTTCCTGAATTTCTATTGATTGTGCAACAAATAGTAATGTTGAAGGAAAGTACACAATAAAATGGCAATGACTTATGATGATTCATACCTGAAAACAAGCTCTCATCATAAGTAGGATTAAAATACATCCTTTGGGAATTCTTCAGAAGCTAAATGAAAGGCTTTACTCAATACAAAATTTAACATATTTCCATAATATTGCTAGGTTGTAATTTATTAAACTATTCTCCAGTGGTTGGTTTGTTCTTGTTTTGTTGAGGGTTTTTTTTTCTGTTTTCTATAACATTGAAGGAAAAAAATCTTTGTGCAGAAACCTTTGCGCTTACGTTGAATTGTTTCCTTAGAATTACTGAGTCAATACAGCTGATTTTTTACTTTTTAATTCCTTATTTGCATTGCTCCCCTACTTTTCAGCTTTTACCTTTCCGTTATTTTCATAGAACACAGTGAATTATGTTACCTGGCAATTTCTCAAATCATTTTGCAACTTATGTTCACTTTGCCATTAGTTTCTGGAGCTATTAATCATGCTCAATTTTTGTTTTTAATCTGATTTATCTGAATGAATCAAGTTGACATTTCAAGTCTGGGCAAAAGATGTTTTTCTGTGCATGGAGACCACAAGATCTGATGGAATATCTAGTAAATCATTCCAATATATTTACATATATAGATACATAGAAGGTTGAGAGATGATACTGAAGAAAGGAATTACTTTGCAATAGTACTGCATAATATTGATCTTTTTACATTTGGCTCCACTCTTTCCCTCTAACCCAAAGATCCGTAATGACTTCCCTTCTGTCTTCATCTAGAATTTTCCTCTAATCAATTTGACTTGGAAGGCTGACTTGGGCTTTCCTTCAGCTCTCTTTGTAACACTTCGAAGTTGTTAAAATATTCTACCACCTCGTCCCTGTCTGTCTTCTGCTATCACACTGTATCCCACACATCGAAACTGATTGTCAGGTCTTCTCAGTGATGCCTCTTTTACAGCCTTCAGATTTTTGGTGTATTTCTGTCTAGGAAAACTCCAGCCAGAGAAATGCCAATCTGTTTGCATGTTAGCAAGGGGCCCAGAGGGTGATTTATCCCACTTGACCATTATGTAATCAAATTTGACCTTTTAAAAAATAAGCGTATATTGTGCTCAAAGCCTAGCTCCACTAAGTATACACTATTAACTTTATGCACAACCTTTTCGGTCCCTCCAATGTGCCATCAGATTATTTAAATTAGGGGTTTTTAAGCACAAAATGAAGAAAAAAGTAAGTTGTTAATAAAGAGCATGAGATTTGGAGGTAAAACATCTGGTTTCTAGTGGCACTTCTGAGACTTACTAACTATGGGGTCTTGACCAAATTGTGAAGCTTTCTGAGCGACAGTTTCCTTATCTGCTGGATGGGGATAATTACATTGCTGAGTTTGTTAAGAAAATTAAATGATATAGGGAAAGTTTTTCTATAATAATGTGAATGCTATTCAAAAGTATATTGCACCATAGTTTCTCTCTTCACTTTATGACTGCCAAGATCCAAAATTAGGATGGTCCTAAAAGGAATGTGGCAATAAATCTGTAGAATAAGAAGCAATGTGCAATATTCTACCTCATATATTTTCCCTAAGATGTTTTAAAATTATAAACTGTGTTTCTGGGTGATCGCTAAAGATATCATCTAGGGGTAGATGTTTGATCCAAATTTCGCCTGAGGTCGAAAAGCTGAGGTCTTGGCTGGTGTTCAAGGAACCAACATGGGAACAGAATTGAATGTGCTCAAAGCTGTTATAAAGCTTTGTGTTGGTACAAAGGGGAAGTGGATACAATAACTATAGCAAAGTCAAGATTAAAAACTAAAGTCAGAAAAATTCTGTGTGAGGCCAGGGAGGCAAAGGGAAAGAGAGAGATAAAAAATAAAAACCGGCTCCAAAATTTGCTATAATTGGTCTCAAAGAAGATGGTGCCTGAAAAGGAATTCCAAAATCATCATTGAGTTGAGGCAGGACTACTTGTATATGGATCTGTCACTGACTAATAAGGAATAAGCACATAAGCACACTGAGGTTCATTTTCTTTTTTGTGTGCGTGACACTTTCTTATTCAAATTACACAAAAGATAATTGAAAACAATTTTTATTAAATATGTATAAGCCCATGCCAATTCTTCAATATATGTGAACAAAAGCATTTTCAGAGTAGTTATAAGGCTTCAGTGCTATGAGCCGAATCATTTCCCATTACCTAATCAGTTTAAGAATGTAACGCTAAACCCACAGTAACTAGTTATGACTGTAACTAGCCTAGCTTTCAGGAAATGAACAAGCATTATTTGTTCCATGATTATAAGGACCAATTGTTTAGGCTTTCTCTAAGTGTAGATTATTGAGAAAACAATCTCTCTCTCTCTTTTTTGCTACTTACAAATCTAACTTATTAACTCTCACACTTATTTTATATAAATGGTACATACAGATAGGAGCATTATTTAAAAGAACACAAACATCTAAGTAAAACTAAACTATTTGTTAGTAGTAATTTCTTTAGATTCATCATATACACACACACACAGGCATACACACACAGAGAGAGACACACAAAATTTACAAGCAGTTAAACCTAAGTAAATGCTATAAACAATTTCAGAAATTCTTAGACTCAGTTTTGGGAGAAAAACTAATGAAACCAAGTACAGTGGATAGGAGGATTTCAGCCTCAGAAAATCTATAACCTAACTCAAAGTGGCTTAAATGATAAGCAAATTAATCTCACATAAAAAGAATTTCTGACACTAAAGAGGCTAATTCAATAGCTCAAAGGACACAATGGCACAAGGACCTACTTTGACCTTTCCAGTCTACCACTGAATCACTGGACCACAGTTTTTGAAATGTTGACTTAGCTTCTCTCATGCCTGCCATATGGTTGGAGCATTGTCAGGTATCAGATCCAGACCACTGTCCACAGAAAAAAGAGACTATGTTTTCCAGTGTTTTATTAGTACTAAAGAAATAGTTCTCAGAAGTCTCCAGAAGACTCTCTCCCATGATCATTGGCTAAAACTGATGAGTAAAGTGACAAGTGAATCTGATAATTACTATTATAATCTTAGTCGAATCAGTGTCTACATCCTGAAGGTAAGGATGGGATGGCTTGTTAAGAAGAATGTGACAATGCAAAGGAAAGGCAAATATTTTTAAAAATAAGTGTCTTCCATATAACCGTATTAGTTGGTTTTCACGCTGCTGACAAAGACATACCCGAGACTGAGCAATTTACAAAAGAAAGCGGTTTAATTGGATTTACAGTTCCACCTAACTTGGGGAAGCCTCACAATCATGGCGGAAGGCAAGGAGAAGCAAGTCCCATCTTACAAGGATGGCGGCAGGCAAAGAGAGAATGATAGCCAAGCAAAACAAGTTTCCCCTTATCAAACCATCAGCTCTCATGAGACTTACTACCACGAGAACAGTATGGGGGAAACTGCCCCCATGATTCAATTATCTCCCACAAGGTCCCTCCCACAACACATGGGAATTGTGGGAGTACAACTGAAGATAAAATTTGGGTGGGGAAACAGAGCCAAACTATATTATTCTGCCCTAGCCCCTCCCAAATCTCATAACTTCACATTTCAAAACCATTCATGCCTTCCTGACAGTCCCCTAAAGTCTCAAATTATTTCAACATTAACTCAAAAGTGCACAGTCCAAAGTCTCATCCAAGACAAGGCAAGTCCTTTCCACCTATGAGGCTGTAAAATCAAAAGCAAGTTAGTTACTTCCTAGATAAAATGGGTATACAGGAATTAGGTAAATGCCGCCATTCCAAATGGGAGAAATTGGCCAAAACAAAGGGGCAACAGGTCCCATGGAAGTCCAAAATCCACCAGGGTAGTCAAATCTTAAACTTCCAAACTAATATCCTTTGACTTCATGTCTCACATCCAGGTCACGCTAATGCCAGAGGTGGCCTCCCATGGTCTTAGGCAGCTCTGCCTCTGTGGCTTTGAAGGGTACAGCCTCTCTCCCAGCTGCTTTCACAGGCTGGTGTTGAGTGTCTGCCCCTTTTCCAGGCACATGGTACAAGTTGTCAGTGGATCTACCATTCTGGCATCTGGAGGACAGCAGCCCTCTTCTTACAGCTCCACTAGGCAGTGCCCCAGTAGGGACTCTGTGAGGACTCCAGCTCCACATTTCCCTTCTGCACTGCACTAGCAGAGGTTCTCCATGAAAGCCCCACCCCTGCAACAAACTTCTGCCTGGACATCAGACATTTTCATACATCTTCTGAAATCTAAGTGGAGGTTCCTGAACCTCAGTTCTTGACTTCTGAGTACCCACAGGCTCAACACCACATGGAAGCTGCCAAGACTTGGGGCTTGCATCCTCTGAAGCCAAAAATCTGAGTTCTATGTTGACCCATTTCAGCCATAACTAGAGTGGCTGCGATGCAGGGCACCAAATCCCTAGGCTGCACACAGCTCAGGAATCCGAGGCCTGGCCCATGAAACTACTTTTTCCTCCTAGGCCTCCAGATCTGTGATGGAAGGGGCTGCCTGAAGACCTCTGATGTGTTCTGGAGACATTTTCCCGGGATTAACATTTGACTCCTCATTATTTCTGCAAATTTCTTGGTTTATAATTCTCCTTTTTGTCAATCATTCATGCATACCCACATTCAATAAATATTATTACCTATAATATCATAGGCACTGGGAAGATAGCAGTGAAGCATATAGTACAGAACCCATGCCTTCATAGACCTTGCATTCTATCACAGATTCCACTGGGGAAAAGAGAGAATAAATAAAATAAATTAGTAAAATATAAATTATTTCATGTAAGTGTTCCTGATAAAAGCAAGAAATGGTAACAGAAAGAGTAGAGTGGTAGTTGTCTTCTTAAATAGGGTGGTCATGGCAGGATGTATTGAGAAAGTGACATTTAGGCAAAAATTTGAAAGAACTAAACTTTGAGGATATTTTTAAGGAAAGCATTAAAGGTAGAGGAAATGGCCAAAGTAAAGACACTGTGCTGGGAGGATATCTGGTGTCTTCAAGCAACAAGAAGATCATTGTAGATGAAGCAATGTGAGCAAAGGAGAAAAAAGTGAGTTTGGGGATCAGAGAGATAGTCAGGGAGTGGGAGGTAAGTGTAGGGATTTGTAAAACATAATTAAAAAATTCATAATTTACTGAGAGAAATGGGTAGCAGCGTTTTGAGCAGAGGAATGATATGAAAAGATTTCTATTTTGACAGGATATTCTGCTTGCTGGGTGGAGGGTGGGATGGATTTGGTCAGGGTTGGGGAAATTTATAAGGGACAAAGCAGAACCAGTTTAAAAAACTATTACGATTTTAAAAGGTATTGGTGGCTTGGGCCAGGGTAATAAATACTGGTGAGAAATGGTCAGATTTTAGGTATGTTTTGCAGATGGAGCCTACAGTATGTGCTGACTGATTACAATGTACAAGTGAAAAAGTCTGTTCTTTCCTCCTTTTTTCTTTTTTTCTTTTTATTATTATTATTATTATTATACTTTAAGTTCTAGGGTACATGTGCATAGCGTGCAGGTTTGTTACATATGTATACTTGTGCCATGCTGCTGTGCTGCACCCATCAACTCGTCAGCACCCATCAACTCGTCATTTATATCAGTTATAACTCCCAATGCAATCCCTCCCCCCTACCCCCTCTCCATGATAGGCCCCGGTGTGTGATGTTCCCCTTCCCGAGTCTAAGTGATCTCATTGTTCAGTTCCCACCTATGAGTGAGAATATGCAGTGTTTGGTTTTCTGTTCTTGCGATAGTTTGCTGAGAATGATGGTTTCCAGCCGCATCCATGTCCCTACAAAGAACACAAACTTATCCTTTTTTATGGCTGCATAGTATTCCATGGTGTACATGTGCCACATTTTCTTAATCCAGTCTGTCACTGATGGACATTTGGATTGATTCAATTACTTTATCTTAAAACTCTCTACATTAGTTACCATTTTCCATAAACATCTTTAATATTTTCCATCTTCCTTGATCTTTTGACCAACTTGTACAGAATGTCTTCGGTTTGTATTTATTATTAAAAACAAAACAAATAACAGCAAAGCCCGTTGGAGATTTGATAATCCCTAAAGTTACAATTTCATTTTGTTCACTTATTCATGGAGGTATTCCCTCAGAAAATGTTGGTTAAGGGCTTGTATAATGCAGGCACTACATTTAGGGTAATTCACGTGGTCATTTTTCTTTAAGTCTCTGGATTTCCATGTTTTTGCTCAAGCTTAGTCTTAAAACTCTGCCATATTTACTGCAATTTTGGTATGAAAATCCCTTATAGGATTTTCCATAACATTCATAGCGACTTGTCATATGACTATAGTTCAAATGTCCCTCACTCAATAACTTTTACTATTTTTTGCACTTTCTTGGCCAAAAAGGCTCTTCCTCCCATATCGTTTTTCTCTGCTTATACCATACTTCTATTCTAAATAATAGAAAGTAGTTGAGGAAAGAGAGAATTTAAATTTGCTTTGTAAATGGGATGCATCTATATTGGTTTAAATGAGAGGCTTCCTTGAAGAACATACTCCTACCCACTTACTCCCCAGTCTTACCCTCCTGCCTCATTATTGTCCATTCCATATTGAGTTACTAAAATTTACACAAAAGACATATGTGAAATATGCAACATTTTCCAACTCCCTTTCACAGACTTCTTAGAGAAATCATGCTGTGTTTTTGCTATGAATAGTTTAAAGCATTATAGCATAAAGTAAAATAGGTATACTGTGGTTTCTACACATATAAGAAAATATCTCCCTGTGGTTTTCACTAAGCTGAATGACAACTAGCTTAGGAATGGAAAACGAGCTTAAGTGCTCACAAGACTTAGCACAATGCTCCTTCAAGGGGTAGACTGTGGGGCATAGTAGACGTCAGTGTGAGAGAGAAAATGGCAAAAGAAAATTCTTTTTTAAGACAATTTTATCTATTGGAAAGAACAAAACCTGGAGGAAGATAAGCCTATGACCAAACTGGGGTAAGGGAAATGTGCCTCGGGTGCCTTTAGCTGTCTCATTTACTGTGTTTTTTCCCCTCCATTCTTGAACTCTCTAGGAAGCTTAGGCTCTTTCCCCACTCATTTTTAACCAAATATGCTCTCAGATAGTCTGCAATATCTATCAGAAAACATGTCTCGAAATATGCCATGGGATATTTATTCACAATAGCATTTGCATCTTGAGTGTCCTCACTCGTAGAGGATGGAAAACATTTGCTCCTTGGCATTAGGGAAAGATGAGGGAAGAATTCATCAATGGAACCTTCCTAGCATCTCATAAATTGTAGCACATTTGTAAATTCGACTTCTATATATTGCTCTTTGCTTCATCCACTGACCTTTCCCTTCCAAACCATATAGAGGCCCTGTCTATAATTCCTATTTAATGATAAACCTCCCTTCTTATTCAACCTCTATCACTAAATACTCTGTTATTATTGTTTTCTTAAACTGAAACCCAGTTCCCTCCAAAGGACATTTCTACCCCTGTATCTCTCTCAAGTAAAGTTACTTATTCTTCTATATCACGTGTTTCACAGGACACAGAGATGGAGGTCAGCAACTCAGCGCTGCTTCCAGACATATTTCACACCCTTTCGTACAAAAATGTGAAAATTAAAACTGATTCAATTGAGACTCATGGAATGTAGTTATCCCTCTATCTTTTAGCTTCATTTATAACTACTGTTTACTGTCAACTTCTGGGTAAAGTATTGTCCATCCCAAGCCCTGCTATCATTCTCAGTGAATTTAGCGTTTGTATAAAGGACAGATGAGTACAAAACTTCTTTTCTCCCCCAGTTCTAACACATTTTAACATTCCTATTACTGGTCCCTTACTCAGACTTGATCAACTTCACATAAGGCATCGTTATTTCCAATATCAAAATCTCTCCTTTTCTGCCAGCTTCAGGCATAATTCTCCATCTATCTGCTATTTCACCTAATATACACATATATTATTTAAACTTGTTTATTTTCTTCTAGTCTTTCACTTCATTCTGCACTCACTTATGCATTCTGAATCACATAGCCAGTATAGAAATTTCAGTAACCCAATATTCAGTAGATATTGGTAGGAAAGAGGAATTGAGGTGAAGAAATGAAATTTTTGATCCAAATAATAATGGAAAATCACATTTACTATCCAATCCTAAGTTATTCTTACCTACATATCTTTTAGATTTACCAGAAGAACATGAGCTCTTGTAGAACTGAGTACAGAGGAGCTAGAACTTCCTTGACAAAGAAGGTACAAGAAGAAGAACAACAAAAATCTTTAGAGAAGATAACCAAATCTTACTTCAGAATAAGACATTCTGACATTTATTAAATCTATTGTGAGAGTTTTTCATGCCAAGCTTCTGGCCTATAAAGTGTCAAAGCTGTATTGAGCATAAATCTAGAAATCTAGAGTTTATAAGAAGACATAAGTTTGTAAGATTGAAGAACCTTGAACTCCATGTCTAGCATATAAAAGGCACTCATCAAAATTTTTTTTCAGTAAATGTTTTAAGGGAATACTTACATTAACAGTGTTATGAAAGTTTTTGGACAGGTAGAAGGAGCATGGCTATTCACCTCTTCTTTCCACTGTCTACATAGTTTTCCTGTTCTGAGTCTTTTCAACTATTCTCATTGTATTTGTAACCATCGGTATGCTGAGAGCTCCCCTGTGTATAACAATCCTCTAACCTCCAAATGTTTATACTCATGTGTCTACTGAATATGTCCACTTGGATGTTCCACCAGTATCTCAAATCAAATATTCCAAAAGGAAGCTTTTTATTTCCTTCCCCAAATATACTCCTTCTCTTGTATTTTCTTAACTCAGTTAATTGCACTATCTAACTGGGGTAGCATTCTATACTTCTCCCAATTATACTCATCATCCAATAAATCCTACTCATTTTTGCCTTCTAAATAGTCTTGAAACTGTACTCTATTTTTCATCTGCATTATCACTACCCTAAGCATTAGCTTATCATCTCTCACATGCATAATTGTAGTAGTATTTCTCTATCTCTAGTTTTGTTCCTCCAAGTCCATTGCATTTTATCTAAATGTCAACTCTGATCCTGTTTTATCTAGCATAAAGATTCCACAATGACATCTCATAATCAACTAGTAAATTCATCATTTTTATATACTTCTCCATCTTCTTTCCCCTTTGACCTCCTCTTATTTTATACTTCTTACAATAAAAATTACTAAACAGTGTTTCCCAGTATATACCATGCTGCTAAACCTCTCTACATGTTTGCACTTGATTTTCTCTCCTATGCCTAACTCATCTTTCCACGGTGCATGTCTACTCAATTTTTCAGATTTGTCTTACATATCATATCTCACTAAAGTGTTCTCTGCCAATCTAGTATGGATTAAGTAGCCCTTCTTGTATTTGTTTCTATAATAAAACTTCTTACACTCTTTGGAAATTATCTGTTTACATTTCATCTTCTCAATCAAGGCTGTGACCTTATCAGTGACATAGTCACCCATGTGCTCCTTATCACAGTGCCCAGCACATGGACTATTCAGTAAATGGTTTTGAATGATGTAAACTAAACCTGCATGGTACAGATATAGGGACCTAAGTGAAGTAACAAAATTTAAAGTCCTATCACTAGATCCTCTACCGCTTGTGCTTGATAACTTTGCTACTTAATTGCAAAACGGGGTCAAGGAGAGAAAAGGTAAATAATAAACTTTTGTAATTTTGTTTTTAAACATAGTAACATTGTCACTTAGAGGAAAAAATAATGGAAATAGCATGAGCTTTAGAATCAGAGAAACCTGATTTTTAACCTTGGGCTCCCTGTTCTTAAACCACATGATGTTGGGCTTACTGACACTGATCCTCAGCGTCGGCCTCATCAGAATGAGAATAATAGCAGCTGCTTTGTACAGTTGTTTTAATAATTTACAATAGTGTACAGCAAACAGCCTGACATGCTCAATATTTTGTCATTATTACTTTTTATTATAACTTTGAATATAACTATAGTAAATTAAACATTTCATTTGAAAAGTGAGTTAATACTTGCAAAACACTTAAAACAGTGCCTCGCAAGTATGAGTGTATGTGTGTTTTAGTGTCTGATATATAAATTTATTATGTAAAAGAAATGAAATTTTAAAATTGAGATTTCATCAACTGTAAATTCTGAAAAGCTTAAACTATTTTTAATTGACAATTCCATACTTCTAAAATAAACTCAACTGGAAAACAAAATGTTCAGTTTTTAAACTCAACAGTTGAGACTGTTAAAGCTATTAGTAACTTTGAACGGCAAATTACTGGTAAATGGGATAATGAGTAAGTGAATGAATGAATAAAAACGTGGTCTATTTAAATATCTGGTGAATATAATTACAGGTACAGACAGGCAAGAAGGGTCCTATCTGAAAGCAATGATGAGTTTTCCATTCTGCATTAATGCCATTTTCAGCTTGCATTGAATATAAAAACTGCTTGAAAGTTCTAAAAAGTCAAGATATTGCTCACATTTTTAAAATGAGTTTTGTTATTATTGTTTGTTTTGAAATTTTCTTTTTTATATGCCAGTGAAAGTTTTTACCAAAAGCAGTTAGGTTTTTTTTGTTTTTTGTCATTTCTATTGTTTTTCTAAACTTTTAGGTTCAGGGGTGTATGTGCAGGTTTGTTTTATAGGTAAGTCGTGTGTCACAGGGGCATAATGTGCAGATTATTTCATCACCCAGGTAAAAAGTATAGTACCTAGTAGGTAGTTTTTTGATCCTCACTCTCCTCCCACCCTCCACCCTCAAGGAGGCCCCAGTGTCTATTTTTCCCTTTGTGTCCATACGTGCTCAATGTTAAGCTCCCATTTATAAATGAAAACATGATGCACTTGGTTTTCTGTTTCTCCATTAGTTTGGTTAGGATAATACCCTCCTGTGCTATCCATGTGTAAAGGACATGATCTCAATCCTTTTATGACTGGATAGTATTCTATGATGTATATGTACCATATTTTCTTTATCCAATTTACCATTGATGGGCATTTAGGTTGATTCCATGACTTTGTTATAGTGAATAGTGCTGCAGTGAATATACACATGGATGTGTCTTTATGGTAGAGAGATTTATATTCCTTTAGGTATTTGCCCAATAATGGGAATTCTGGGTCAAATGGTAGTTCTGTTTTAAGTTCTTTGAGAAACTGCCAAGCTGATTTCCACAGTGGCTGAACTCATTTCCATTCCCACCAGCAGTGTGTAAGCATTCCTTTTCTTCACAGAGGTTAGAGTTTGATAGAATAGGAGGCTTAGGATCCATTCCATATTTCATAAACAGAGGTCACCTGGCAGAGTGTGTGCGGTCATGAGAGAAAGAGAAAGAGAAAGAGAGAGAAGAGCTTATAAGCATGAAGCCTGTAGGTTTCTTAACTCATCTGTGAAATATTTAATGATTAATTCACAATTAGCCTAAGAGAAGATATTCAAAAATATGTTAAGGATCCCTTTGTAAGGAACTGAATGACCACCAATAATTTATTATTCTATCAATATTCTTTTAATCTGAGCTGTAGAGCAGTATTTTGGTTGAACAATCCAATTCACAAATAAGCACAAAATATTTTACATTGAAACATGGAGCATCATTTGGCCATTGGTACTTCTAAGGTATTTTCTTTGGTAAAATTAAGTCTACTCAATCTAGCTTGGTCTGACGATTTACCTCCTTTAACAAAGTCCCTAAGTTCTTTTCCTCTCTTCTTTATGCCTACATGTAAAGTTACTTGTGAACGTATTTCTTCTTTCCTTCCTTCTCCTACTCTTATGTAAGTTCTATCAGGCAGGGCCTGCAGATTACTTATCTTTACATCTGTAGTGCAAAGTCCATTACATAGGATTTAATAAATGCTCAACTAATGTCCACTAAATAGGTAATCCATTAAATTCATTTTGCTTGATGTAATAAGCCATTTTTCTTCAAATACTAGACACTTCAAACATTTTAGAAGGGGAAATGTTAAGGGGAAGGCCTCTGCCCCAGGATCAATAATGATGATGACTTTGTTACATTTTGTTTTATTTTATACTACTTTTGAAACAGCAGGAAAATAAACTAAAAAGAATGTGACTGTACTGAGGTAAATATGTCTTATAATCGTAACTCCCTTTATCATAGCCTATTGGATACCAGGAAGGTGGATGAAGTGGTATCGTACCAGGCTCTAGCTTAGTGAAAAGGTGATAAAACCTTAAGAGCTTTGGGCCCCTGCAAGCTCCACTGGTGGTTATTCTCTACTGATGAGGCTTGTGACTTTCATGAAGTCAGTTAAGTAAATCTAGCTTCCTCATCTGGCAAATGGAAATAGCAGTTCTTTTTTAACAACCTCACAGATTCAAACCAATGAGTAAAAGAGGTTATTTCTGTGAAATCATGTTAGCTCAAAAAACTGTCATTGAGGTACAAGAACTCATCTTGATGCACCATGTAGAAGAGTAATGTTGGGAATCTCATAACTCATTTTAGATGAACTATCTGGTATCTTCAAAGGGCGGTGAACTGCCAGTTATAATACAAAAGCTGTCTGAGCCACACTCTAATAATGGAGGCATCCCAGTACTGACAGTCAAACTTCTGCTTAATCGTTATAGAAACTTTTCATATCCAAAGAACATGTCTTCTCTCCTCTGTTATTACCAGTGTCTAACAACATCCAGAATGGTATCACTCAATGAGGGTTTGTTCAAGATAATAATTAGCTTAAAAACTTGATAATGGAAGGCAACACATTATAATGGCTAAAGTGTGGTCTCTAAACTTAGATTCCCTGTATTCAAAATCCAACCCAACCACTTACTTAATTAACTAATCTTTGATTCATTTACTTAACCTCTATAATCTTAGGCTTCTTCATCAGTAAAATGGAAATAACAAAGCCTCTGGTCCAGGGCTATTGCCAGGATACAATTTAGGTAAAGTTCTAGGATAATGTCTGACACATGGTAAGCACTGAATAGATTCTAATGTATTGATTGATATTCACCTTTTTCTAAGATGCTAGAAATTGCACACCTTTTACCATTCACTATTAAATGTGACACATTCACAGTTTAATAGTCAATGTGAAAGAATGGGTTACATGTGGTTTAACCAAAAAGTAACAACATCATCCCTGATGTTGTCCATATGCCATCACATTCATTTAATAAGTATCAAAGGTTGGTCATTGCATTGAGAAGCAGGAACCCCTGTTTTGACACAGGGTGACCATCTCCACAGTCACGGCCCTTCCTCAGCCTGGCAGTTAAGCACACAATCACGTCTTTCTGTTTGCTCCTGTCCTTGTTCATGCTTACCAGGTACAAAGACAGGAGACTGGCCCAGCACAAGTCGGAAATAGAGTGTTTCACCCCCAAAGGGAGTATGGGGAATGGTGGGAGAGCAACAATGAGCAGGTAAGCAAATGATGAGTGGCCTGAGGTGGTGTGAAATAAATGTATGCAAGCTAGAGGAACAGGTGGCTCCCTGGTCTGGGTCCTCACTCAACTGTGCAACCCATACAGTGTGTCCAACCTGGGCTACTACTGGTTTTCTGTGTGTGTTTGATTTGCAAAACCTATGACGTCCTCATGTGTAGTAATGGGAGCCTCCTGTCCCAGATGCTGCTGTTTCCCAGGGTTGTGCGCTTTGCATGTCTGAAGCCTTAGCTCACAGTCAGTCCTCCTCTGGATTTTAACTTATTGGTCAAACGGTTCTGGAGTTTGCAAAGTGGAAGAGATTGGAGGAAATTCATATTTCAGGGCTATCCAATTACTTAATAAAATAAATGCAAAAGCTTAGAACTGGTTTTAAGGAAAGGACTACAATTGAGGGAAGACTCCAGCCCCTGATCCTGGACAAGCCTAGAAATTAATATGACTTACTTTGAATATAACATCATCTCACAGCCAAGGGCAAATGCCTTTCCAAACTAGTGGACTGTAGAGATAAGTGGCTTTTCTCGAACTGAAATCAGGAAAGCTAATCCTCCTCTAGCTACCATAGCTTTGCATCTCCTTTACTTCCTTGTGTTTGGTGATAAACATTCTCTGTTGCTGTGCTGTGCATGTTCCTTTATACTAGGCACTCCCGATTGAGTTGTACCTAGTAAACCGGAGTATTTGGAACTATAAGCATTAACTAAGCTGTGTTGCATGAAATAAACGTGCTTTATTGCATGGGACTTGGTTTTAAGAAAAGGGCCCTGGGGCCGGCCGCGGTGGCTGACGCCTGTAATCCCAGCACTTTGGGAGGCCGAGGCGGGTGGATCAGCTGAGGTCAGGAGTTCAAGAACAGCCTGGCCAACGTGGTGAAACCCCATCTCTACTAAATACACAAAAATTAGCCAGGCATGGTGGCACATGCTTGTAATTCCAGCTATTCAGGAGACTGAGTCCAGAGGACTGCTTGAACCCGGGAGGCAGAGGTTGCAGTGAGTTGATATCACGCTATTGCACTCCTCCCTGGGCAACAAGAGTGAAAAAACTATGTCTCAAAAAAAAAAAAAAAAGAAAAAAGAAAGAAAGAAAAAAGTAAAAGAAAAAGAAAAAAGAAAAGGGCCCTGGAGACAAAGACAGTCAAGATTGACATTAAACAGTTCCAGAATGTTGAAGGAGCCTTGAGTTGAGGAGTCACTTGCCATGACTTAACTCTTCACTTCTAATTTGTTGTGACATTTCCCAATCCATCTGTGGTGTAGAGGTATGGAAGGAAAACTTTTGCATATCATCCTGGATTAGAGAAAAGGAAAAAATCCAATAAGTAGAGTGTGTGCATATGCGTGTGCATGTGCTGAGAGCAGAGCTTGAGACCTAACTACATAACGAGAAGATAATCTTGTTGAAATTTCACCACAAACATTGTGTTTGCTTCCTCAGTGGTGGGCTCCTTCCTGCTTTCAAAATAATGACTAAATTTTTCCAAGGCCCACCATATTACACAACTGCTGGAGGACTATTCACCTTGCAGTCTATGAAAATGGTGCCCAGAACTGTTCAGCATACAGTCTGAGCAATCATTCATAATAGCCCTGGCCAAGGGCTTGGCCAACTTTGTCTATGACTCTCAGAGACAACGCAATGATAGTGTGTGTACATGTGTAGGCATATATGTGTGCACATTGGTGTATCTGATGGCCATATGCCCACAATCCCTTTATATAGCTATCTTTGGATCTCAGTGCATCTGCAAAATGAATCTCAGAGGATCATTTTGTGGGAGTGACTCAACAGAATGCTATTGGGGTTCCTATTTTCATTCCACTTAGATATAACAAAGTAGCATAATTCCTATCCTTGAAAATTAGGCAGACGGCACCATAGTAAGCCGGACAAGGTGAAAGTGACTTCACCAAATGAGTGCTCAAGGGCTCTTCCTAGAATGCCTTCTAATTTGAGGTCTAAAACTAGAGTTCCCAAACCTGGCAAACTTAGCTGACTATCAAACAGACTGAGGCAAAATATTGGGCAATATAACTTAGGAATCTGTCATGTAACAAGTTTCCTAGGTCATCTCAATGAAGCCAGTGCATGAACTGATACTTTAGAGTAATCCATTCATGTAGGAGATGACATGGAGCTGTTTGTGGCAAGCATTTGGTCTCAATTATGCCATGCAATACTTTTAGCAGTGTTTAGTCAATACTTGAGCTTTAGATATGATCATCCCAGAAATTAGATTTGCTCAAGGCTGTCTTGATTGAGAATGAGGGGAAAGGGACAGAGAGGGTAGTGCACAGAGAGTAGGAGATCCCAGATAAACACACCAGGCTTCCTTGGGTCAGGTCCAGATTTACAAAGGTAGTCACTTGATGAATCTCCAGCAAGAATGGTCTGAGTTTCTCTACAACAGCAAAATATCATTTAATTTTTGTTTCCTCTCTTGTTTGGATATAGCTAAGGTAATTGAAAGGCTTATTACGTTGATATATCCTGGTGGAGCAGAGGGGAATAATGCATGCAACAATAAATACGATTGTGTTAGATCATCCACCTCAGCCACACAGATGAGCAGAGTTAATTGGGAACAAATGATCTTCCCTTCCTAATATCTCTTTCTTCGCATTTCTTTAGCACCATATAAAAACTGACACACACACACACACACACACACAGAGAGAGAGAGAGAGAGAGAGAGAAAGAGAGAGAGAGAGAGAGAGGAAAGACCTGTCATGCTTAAGCTTTCCCTTAGGGAGTAGAAAAGGCCTAGAGACATATGAAAAGAGAGGCCAAAATTCACAAGGTCTTGGTATCTTTTTTTCCAGCTTCACATTTGTTCACATAAATACAGACATACATGCCTGCACACACATAATATTTATCCAGGAGAAATAAGTTTAAAATGAACATTAAGAAAAAAGATGTCAGAGAGGAGATAACTGTGATGGAAACAGTTTCTAAGTAAGGGGTTGCAGTAGTTAATCCAAATTTGCTTACTCAGGAATTGAATGGAAGGGCTGAAGAAAGGTTAACTCTATGTACTTGAGACTTTTATAGGTACTTTTAGTGTCAACTAATAAAGTCTTTCTTTGTAATTCATCCCTACTCCACCCCCTATTGCTTCCAGGAGTCAAAGCCAAGCATCACATTTACTCTGCAAACATCTGGGACTCTTCTGTGGCCATGATTGAATAACTAGTTTCAGGGAGGGGTTAAGGGGAGCTCAAACAACCACAGAAAACCAAGAGTGTCACTCTGCATCTCATTTGCCTGTTTTCTATAATGAAGCTGTAGAATGGACAGTACTCCATGAATTCATGCCTAAGGTGATTATCTAGGAGCCAAGTTGCCTGGTGGGGAAAGAAAGCAGTTCACAATGTTTACAGTTGAAGCAGAGCAAAGCATTATTTTCTGATCTGTAACATTAGCAGGGCCTTAGACAGATGCTCCCTTACTTCTGCCCTCCTCCCTCAACCCTCATGCTGGGAAAGGAATGAGAATATAATATGTAACCATAGCACACTAGCTTCCTGAAATATACTGCTGTTTTCCCTTTATGTGAAGAGGTTATTTTATCTTTATGTCTGAATATAGTATAACTTGTCATCTTTTCATATTTTCACAGTGGACAGTCTAAGTGTGATTCAGAGCAGAATCCTCCTGATTGCAGGAGAAGTGAAAGAGAGTCCTAAACAGGGAGGTGGCTCTAAGAACTGAAATTATCTAAACCCTGTTACCGTGTGAGTTCCTAGCAAGATGGTCCAGCCTCAGGAATGACTGAAACCTCAACACTGAATGTTATCATATTCTGTCTCAGCAGGGGCATGGCATTGGAGTACTTGGAATCTGCTTACTTGCTTTTTTTTTTTTTTTTTTTTTTTTTTAAAGACAGAGTCTGCAGTGTCACCCAGGCTGGTGTGCAATGGTGTAATCTTGGCTCACTGCAACTTCTGCCTCCCAGGTTCAAGTGATTCTCCTGCCTCAGACTCCTGAGTAGCTAGGATTACAGGTGCCCACCACTACACCTGGCTAATTTTTTGTATTTTTAGTAGAGACGGGGTTTCACTATGTTGGCCAGGCTGGTCTCGAACTCCTGACCTTGTGATCCACCCACCTAGGCCTCTCAAAATGCTGGGATTACAGGCATGAGCCACCACTCCCGGCTGGAATCTGCTTTCTGATGTGCTCATGTTGTAGCACATGTAGGACTCGAAAACATTCTGAGCCTCCTACTCTCCCTTTGAGGAAGGGCTCCCTCAGTCAAATGAAATCCACAGATCTCTAGTCCCACTCCAGTGCTGGAAGGAAGGAGGGTGGTGTGGGGTTTTCTTTGAACAAAGAGAGAATTATTATCATTACTCTTTTGTGATATAAGCTACGTGAACTATTAACTTTTAATCGAGTCACTGATTTTTCACCTGTGATATGCAGCATCTAATTTTAGTACATATAAATGTTTAATAAAGCCTTAGAGAATTTGGTAATAGTCATGTCATAATAGTCCTTGTTAAATGAGTAGGACCTCAGATAGCCCCAAATATAATGTCTTGTGTTAGTATTGCCTTTCATTCATTCAACTATTTCTTCCTCCAGGTAAAGCTCATTCATTAAGCACCTATTATGAACCAAACACTCAAAAGACTCTAGAGATAAATGGATGACCAAGATATGACTAATGCCCTTGAAAATCTGCAGTCTATTGAGAAACAGTCAGAAAAACAGATAACTACAATGCAATATAAAACCCCTGTAACACAGGAGAGTTTATGCCTCAGATTAAGTCCCCATTTCTTATCGTACGCTATAGTTTATACCAGTACAAACAGAAGTAATAGAATAACACATAATAACAGATCCAATGTGAGTATTCAGAAAGTATAAGGCATATAGTTATATAATTTAAAATCCATAGATAAGAGAAAGATTCTGCCTTTCCAGTACAGACAATAGAAGCCAGCTGGTTTTTGAGAATAGATTATAATTTCTATAATAATCTTCACTTTATTTATCTCCAAAGTCAATTCCATATTACTATTCTAACATATTCTAAAAAATAAGAAGAAGAAGAATTAGTAACACTGCTATGATTACCATGTATCACACACTCTATATATTAAGTCCCTTCATGGAGGGTCTGCATTAAGTTCTCCCAAGAACATATAAAGAAGGTATAATTTTTTTCTTTCCATGCTACACACAGGAAAATAAGGATCAGGCAAATAAAATAACATGCATAGTAGAGCAATCTCATGAAAAATATAAAATCAAAGGAACTTCAATAAACTGGTTCTGGCACTAACCAGTGTGTGACCTCAAAGTGCCATTTCAACTCTTTAATCTCCATTTTCTATAAACTTCGGATTATAATATAGCACGTATCTTACGATGATGCTGTGAAAATCAAAGGGAATTATATAAGTACAACACTTAGCATATTGCCTGACACACAATAGGCTTTCAATAAATGTTAGCATGTGCTTTTACTATCCAAGGCCACCCAGTTTAGAAAGGTTGTTTTTTATGTATTTACTATTTTGTCTTGTCTTTCTCTACCCTGCCACCACGGTTGTTTGCTCAAAAATCAATTCTGGAAAAGTAAGTAAAACAAAATCTAATGATAACAAAAGAATAAATTCAATGACATAATTTCCCTGTTTTAAAATTCATGTTCTCCCATGTTTACCTAGAAAAGCAGCCAACTTTTATTGAGTACTTAGATACATGAGACACTATGTCAAAGGCTTTATCTGCATGATTGCTCATTTAATCTTTTTTATAAAAAAAATTGGTAAAGCCCATATTAGAGTCCAACTCAGTCTGATTCTGCAGTCCACACACTAAAATCACCATGTTATCAGCCACGCAGGAAAAAAAATACAAACTCATGCACTCAGAATACAAGGTTCTTCATAAACTAACCCTAACCTAAAAATGTGATCATTATTCCTTCTGTTTCTGTACATATGTTCTCCTTTCCAGACATCCCAGATATCATACAATTCTCCAAACATGCTGACTATTTTCTACAACAGCACATCTTAAGACTTAAGACATGCTGTGTTTCTATCTGAATTATCCTTCATTTCTCTTTCTATCCATCTTCTTCCAGGGAGAAGGAACTCCCATTCCTGCTCTACCAAGCAAACCTACTCAGGTTTCAAAACCCAACTCTAATGTCCATTCTTCCTTGACGTTTTTAAAAGTCTTAGTCTAGCTAAACTCTACCCAACTTCATAATTCTAATGTATTTTACCTTTACATCTGATATTGTATACTATCCGGTTGCCTGTGTCTTCTCATTAAACTTGAGGTTTTTAAGGCCACAAAACAAAAATGTATTGTTCACTTTTACATCTTCAGTACCCAACAGTGTGAGGAGTCTATTGATTCAATCAATCACTTAATAAAAGTGCCCGGATAATTTTTGTGTATGTAGGTAGCATTGTTTTAGGGACCATGGGGAGTTTGGGGAAGTATAAAATAATCTCCACCCTAAAGGAAATGACAATCTTAATAAAGAAATAAAACTCACTCTGATGGAATCTGAAAGAGCAATAGTCTACATTAACATTTTAAATCTGTGGTACCAAAAATAAGGCCAAGATTTGGATGGTGGTCAGGATTGGAGGGAAGCAGGGACGAAGTTATGGCTAACAATAATGGAGTCAACACATATGCACGTATGCCCTTCTTGGAACTTCTCAGTGAATAGCTACACAAAAAGTTGACAAATTCATCAGAAATTAGTTTAATTTAATTTACTTGACCCTGAAACCATTTATTCATGAACCATCTATTGTCATTCTTAGTTTCTATACCATTTGCCAATTAATTTTATAAAAAAATTAATCAAAAAACATAGCATGAAAATTATGTATGAGGAGTACCTTATAATAATCCTTGAAATCTTATTATAAGCATTTTCCCAGATAAATCCCTATAAGACCAGCAAAAACTAAAAGAATTAGCTAATGTTTGGTGGCTGGAATAGAAATTTACTAGCCTTATTAAGTACCACAAATATTAACCAGATTTCTAATTATCTTTGCTTATTTTTCTGAAAGAATCACTAACTACTCAGAGTATGTTCTATTTTTATATTAAATTGAACATATTCTACATTTATATTATTAAATTGAACAGTCTCTGTTCTTAGCCTGTAAAAAATGTAATACGTAAATGTAACAGGAATACTTGAATTCTATGATTCTCTCATCACAGTTTCTGCTCAATTCTCTTCTTATCTAATACTCTTTTTACTGAATAAAAGGAGGAGCTGGTCAAAACCTTGTGTGAGGCTGCTGTCCTTGCCTGTGAAAAACATTTTGTAAATAGACATATATATGTACACACACACACATCTATATGCACACATTTATGCACAAATGTATAGTTTTTGTAGATAATTCAGTAATTATATACAATATATATGCATATATTTTATTTGAAACAATAGATTTGCTAGCTTATGATTTTCTGTAAAAAAGGAAAAAGGAAATCAAAATCATTTCTAATGGAAAATGCCAAACCAAAATGGGAACAGCCTGACATGTAGTCATCAAGTACAAACTTGTATGCTCTAGAAAGGGAAGTGAATTTTAAGGGACACTTTCTACATTTAGTCTCACCTAAACATATGGATAAAATCTTGGAATTGTGTCCAACTAATCTTATTGGCATATTCCCATTATGTATAATGGTAATATTGAAATGTAGACGCAAGTAACTCAGCAAAGCTGAGTGCTCTGAAATTTTAAATTAATCATTTTATCTAATCTCATGTTTAATGAGTTAGTTTGAATTGATTCTTCAACACAAACATTATTTATTATTAATCATTTTTAAAAACTTTTTTTGCCACTGTGTCTCACATGCCTTCAAAGCACACTATACTTTTACACACACTGTCTTCCATTCTCCTACAATCAGTAGCTTATCAAAAATCTTGGCTTTACCAAGATGTTTATACCTTAAGTATTTTCGACTTTTATGCACACAAGTTCTTTGAATCTCTCTAATCCTCAATTTTGTAGTCAATTTAATAGTATGTATATGACAACACATATGCACAGATATTTTTAAAGATTAAAAGAATTTAAATGAGGGGATCAGAAACGTATGTGTGTGTGTGTGTGTGTGTGTGTCTATACAGAAGCCAATATATTACAATTGTAAGAAAAAAGTAAATATTAATCAGGAATAGCTGTATGTTTGTGTACCCAATTAATTTCCTAAGGGTCCAGAGAAAGGAAAGATTTCTATTGTCTGTGAGGAACCAAGAAGATTGACACTAAGCAAAATAATGGTGTCCATGGTAGATTTAAATTTGTTTTAATAGTGCAAAGATATAGTGCTCAGCATCCCAAGAATTCCACAGGAAATGGGACTAGAACTGACTGATATTAGTGACTTATATCTGTGGCATGTGTCCATTTTATCCAATTAAAAAAAAAAAAAAAAAAAATGATAACCAAGAAACTTCCTTCTTAAACCAAGAGACTTCACCAGACAATAAACATATTGGTGGTGAATCTGCACCTAGGATTCAAGCCTCATAACTAACATACCCTTCATACATCAGATTTAAGTCACAAGCTTCAGCTGGGGTGCTCTATGACAGAAAGGAATCTTTTGCCTAAACAGAAATTATTTTCCCAGAAACCATTCTAAACATCCTGGGACAACTTTTATCTTACAGTTCCTCAGGATTTATCTCAGCATTGTTGATGCAGAGCTTTAGAATTTATCAGGTTATTTTATGGGCAAAACCTGGGGCATTGCCTTCTTGGATGCTCCACAAGGGTATGTCTTGTTAGCCCCTTGGTTCATGTGTGTATCTTGGCACTCAGCACAGAGACAATGGGAATGACTCTGGATTTGGCGTCTGATTTGGGGCACTGTCCTGCCATTTACTTTGACTTGGGCAACTTAGTTAAGTTCCATAAGCCTCCTTTCTCATATCTACAGTGAAGGTTAATAATACCTGTCTGTCTCAAACATTCAAGATCATATAGTTCACTTTATTTCACTAACACTCCTCTGCACTACTCTGTACCATACACCATATTAAGCACAGGAGATACATGTAGCATCTTCCCTTGGAATGCTCCAGGTTTAGTGTGGGAACAGACTTGTAAATAAGTAATTAAAAATACTATTTGATAAACGCTACCCTAGACAGCTGTTATGAAGGTAAAATATGATGACATAGGTGAAAACACCTTGTGAGCTGAAAAGTTCTGTTAAAATGGAAACTATTATCATTCCAGGATTCTCCTCCTCTTTGCCACCAATCCCAATTCCATGTTTTATTCAAGGTTTAAATGAAGCTGAATTCCTCCACAAAGTCTTCCTGACTGCAGCAGCTTCTAGACACAAAACAGCTGTGTCTGGTTTTGTTCTCTATTTACTAGATTATAATTGAGCTTTATAGTAATTGTTGGAAAAATTGTTTCCTGTTTTGAAAGAAAAGTACAAAAATCTAAAATTCTTTCTAATCTTTGTTAAAGCATCTCAGCTAAGACCTAGAACTTAAATGTCAGAATGAAGAGCGGTTTAGTGGGATTTTTTATTTTTTTAGTTAACACTTAATAATTGTACACATTGATAGGATACGGAATGTTTCCTTACATGTATCCCAAGTGTAATAACAAAATCAGGGTAATTAGCATAGTGATGACCACAAACATTTATCATTTCTTTGTGTTGTGAACATTCAAAATCCTTTCTTCTAGCTTCTTGAAAATATATAATAAATTACAGTTAACTATATTCACCCTACAGTGCTGTAGAACACCAGAGATCATTCCTCCTATCTAGCTATAATTTTGTATGACTTTACCAACTAATACCAGTTAGAGTAGTTTAGTTTTGAGGCTGAGTCCAGGTAACAGAATTGAGGATCAAAATAAATAGTTCGATTTGAGAAGGAAATATCTGTGATGACTCAACACAATTCCAATGCTTGGCACAAGCTCCCGTGTCATATTCTCCTTTGTTAAGGTGCTTGTTCTTTAGGAGGACTCAGGGAAAGTAGCAACTGTACTAGTACCATTAAGCACTTTAATAACCCACCGTGAAAGAACATGTAGCTTCTGAAAAGGCTTCCTGTTGCTGTTAAACCAAAGACTAGTTAAGAGAGGATTGAGTGATTCCCCTCCCACCAGGAATTTATTAGGGATTAAATGCCTGGTAAGAGAGATTATCTGGGGGAATTATCATGGAAACATGCAACCACTGCTACTTAAGAGAGAAGTGAAAATCCACGTCACTTAGGGCTGTTGGAGGAGTTTCATGGGATTAGGCATGTAGAATTACTTTCCTTTCCATATATGCAATACATGTATTAATTGAGATTCACTTATCCATGCTATTTTAACATCCCCAAACTTTAAGGCCTCGTTAATACCCACTTTATTTGCAAATCCTTCCTTGAAACTTCTTTCCTTAGTGAACAACTTTTTCTCTGAATTCTTCTAATCCTGATAAGAAAAACCCAAAAGTCTTTTTTTCCACAGTAGTTTTCATATCAGTACATTCCTTTCCATCCTCATTTTTGTCACACTTGTGAATACATTAACATTGTATTCCTGTATTGAATTATAAATTCCATAGACTTTTTTGATGGTCAAACTCTTTTGTCCCCTTATTAATGTTTGCTTCCTAATGATGGTGTGCCATGGCAGAATACTGTAATATCTGCAGATTTGAGCAGAGGAATAGAAAACTGGGTGAGGTCACTGACATGACATTCAGAGCCTGCTTGAAAATGAATAAATTTGCTAAGTGTCTGATATGGAAGGGAAAAAGAGGAAAAATAAACCTCTGAGAATAAAGATAGAAAGAGCCATTTTGGCAGACCCAAAATATAAACAAAAACTAATGAAACAAATAAACAAAAAACTTAATCCTGAAATAACATTTTTGATATGCTTTTTGTTTTTCAGAAATAAAGAACAAATAATTATAACAGAACATTAGATGACATCATATTATATATTGCAAAAGGGTTAAATGGTGCCTGGAAGAGAGCAAGAAGTTACTTTTGGCCCCCTCCTCAGATGTGGCAGATCATTTCATCTTGTCCCTTTCTCCTCCATTCTTCTTTCCCTCTTCTTTTCTAATGTCTAAAATATTCAGTGAGGGAAGGTGACGTGCCATAAACGGGTAAAGAAAAGTTTCCTTTCATTTTTCTTACATCAGTCCCTAAGGACAAACATATAATATGGATGCTGAAAAAAAATCTCAGCCTAAACGATAAATACATCATCTTAGTTCAACCAAATAGAAGATTTAATGTTAATGAATAACCCCTCGCATTTGCAGAAGGGCTATGCTCTATAAAGTACCCTCATATGTATTATCCTTTTGTTTTTTCCCAGACATCATGCAAGGTGGGCAGTTTCTTTCTTTCTATTCTTTTTTTTTTTTTTTTTTCCCCAATAAAGAAAGAAGCTCAAAGGTGGCAAGTGAATTGCTCAACATCATTCTGAGTCAGATCCTAGACTGAGAATCTGGGTCCTTTCTCTTTTCCACTGTCACTACTGCCTCGATAAGATTTCACCACTGAGCAATTTCACTGAGACAGATATGAGTTCTAAAGAAGTAATTATTTTGCGATTTTCATGGCAGATATCAAGCTTTGTATTTTCATATTTAATGAAAATTTTAAATATGTAGATACTGAGTACTATTGATTAAAGGGAGGTATATAAGAAGTAAAAATAGATCCATAAGGCAAAATAGTTTCATTAACATTGAATTATTTTAAAAACTTAATTCTAACAGAAAAACAATTCAGTATAAATTTTAAAAATGAATTGTATTTTATCTACTCAAGTATTGGCCCAAGAATATTACTGAGCACTTACCATGTTCTAAACAATGCATGGGTACTACTGGGCATATAGGAAAGAACAAACCCTCTGTCTGTGCCTTCATAATGTCCCACCAAGCAGGTGAGATAGACATATAGCAAAGAGTTATTATATGCCTGAATGCAGGGACCATAGGAATCTAGCCTAGCAAGGTCAGGAAAGCTTTCTTTAAGACAAGACAATTAAGGTAAAATAAAATAAGAAAACAAGAGGATACGCTTAAGCAAAAAGGAAGAGAGGATGTAGCGCAATGCAAAAGCATTTGAGGAAGAAGGTTAATTTGGAATTTAATGGGGTAGAGGTGATCACCCACGGAGACAGTTAGGGTGTGAAAAGAGGCCACGGATCATGGAACTCCAATATTTATTACAGTTGGTCAGGTAAAAGAAAAAGAACCTGAAAGGTTTTATGGCTTACCAAATATTTTATTTTGCACTGAATTCTCTGTTCCTTAAACCAGGGTTCAAAATGACATTGAGTCTACCTTTTATTTTCTGAAATGTTGTATTCACATAAAATACAAAAACTGAACATCCTTAGACACCTTCTCTTTACCAGCTTTTTTCACCTACATTGTCTCACTTCATCTCAAAACAACCTTAACTAAATGAGACACTGTCTGCTTCTCACTGAGGCTTAAAAAGATTATTCCTTTCCAAATATCCAGGATGGCAGAACCAGAATAAGAACCGGATTTTAGGATCTCTATTCTATTGCAGCTTCCAAGACACCCCACAGTGGCCCTGTTAACTAAAAAATCCTATTCATCCATCAAATGCTTATTAAGATCATACTGAGTGTCACTGAACAAGATAGATAAGATCTCTGTCTTCACGGAATGTACATTCTACTAATAAACAGAATAATGTCATGAGTAGGGAGTTTTTGTTTGTTTGTTTGTTTCTTAAGAATTCTCATTTACTTCAGAGAAAAAAAAATCTTTCACGTTCAAAAGAATGAAATGAAGTACTCACATTTGGACTCCATTTCTCTGGTTGTCTGGTGTTTCCTGTGTCCACTTTCACTGTTATTCAGATGGTCTGGTGCTCTTTCTCCCTTATGGCCATGGGCACTGTAAGCAAAGGCACGGCCAGGAAAAAGATGTCAATACTTTGTACAGAATTGGTTAATTAGGATGGTTCCCTCATCACACACTCACCTAGAGGTTTTGCAACATGCTATCATGTTTTGAGTCATAGCTACAGGTGATTCCAAAGACTGTTACTGCTAACACTCAAAGTTATGTTCCATCATGTTCAACTAAAGGCATTCGAGAGAGAGAGAGAAAAAAAAAACCCTTTAAAAGCTAGTGTTTGCAAAACCTCTCTGTACTAGGAGCAAGAGTGTCCCTAGGGTAAAAGTTGGTGGAATAAATCCAGCTAGTCTTCTGATTTCAAGCCCATGCTTTGTATTAAAAGGGGACTTAGTGACCTGGAAGAATAATTGTACCTTTCGAAACACCTGTTTCTTATCCTTCTGTTAGGAGAAAGGGTGTAGTTGGCAACCATCCTCCCAATCAAATCCTATAAATAAACTGGCCCATTTCTTCTCTGCCATATTCCAGAAGTTAGTAGACACCTGGGAAAAAGAAATGTAATACATGCAAGTCAGGCTAATGCAAAATTGAAAAATAAACCCCGAAACTACTAGAAAGGAACGCCAACTGTTCGGCAATGCCCCCTCTGCTACTGTGGATGCACAGCAACCTCCAAACCTGGAAATGATTCATTTATCTTTCCCAGGAAGGGCAGGGTAGGATGGAAGTAGCTCATATTCCTAGATTCTGAAGGACATGAGACTACAATACATTGGATAGATTACATGGAAAGAAATTTCACAGGAAAGAGCGGAGAAAGAAAGACCATGAAGTAGAAAGGAACAGATAAAGAAATGGGAAGCAGTGTGGAAAGAGGCAAAAAGCATGTCATTAAAAGAGCTGCAGTAATGTCAGACTGTTACCAAGGGAGTGGGTTTCTCAGACAGAGTAGATCCTGCAGGGCCAGTCAGGCAGCCTCAAGGCTGGTGGATTCCAAATGAGGTACAGGCCCCGGCCCCTCAAAGGCAAGCCAGCCCTCCAGTAAGGGGGACCAAGGGGAGCGATGGGGATCTAGAGAAAAAGGATGGCTTTCTGCCAGAGTTTCTCAGTTTCTGAAAGAATCTGAGAAACAAAGTGCTTCAGAAATACTTAGGGAGCAGAAGAACAGAGTGCTTGTCAAAAGCATAGGTCCGTGGAAGCCAATCCAGACAATCAGACTCTCCTGGGGTCACATCTTATATCTTTGACAAATGCCATAGGTGAGTCTTATGCAGAATTTAGTTTAATAAGCATAGGCTATGATGATAAAACTGCAGTCTTCAACTTCTTTTGTTGTCAGGCTGCTCAAGGCTCTCTGTTGGTCACAGCCCCTAGAACAGAGCTGTCTTGACTGACAATACCAGACCCCCTAGTAACAGAGATCTTGGATTACTTTGTGATAGGAAACTACACCAGAATCTCCTCATATAACATTCCTGACCAGGCGCAGTGGCTCACGACTGTAATCCCATCACTTTAGGAGGCCAAAGCAGGTTGATCACTTGAGGTCAGGAGTTCTAGAACAGTCTTACCAACATGGTGAAACCTGGTCTCTACTGAAAATACAAAATTAGCTGGGTATGGTGGTGCATGCCTATAATCCCTGCTACTTGGGAGGCTGAGGCAGGAGATTCGCTTGAATCCAGGAGGCCAAGGTTGCAGTGAGCTGAGATGGTGCCACTGCACTTCAGCCTGGGCAACAAGAGCAAAACTCCGTCTAAAAAATAAAAACTAAAAAATAAATTATTGAGTGTCAGGCCACATTCTCTAACCTTTGTAAAGTTCCTGAATCAAGGTCTGCAGCTTCAGAAGCTACTGTGTCAGCTTTTAGTGGTAAGGAGAGTACTAGGGCACTGAGGCTGAGGTACCAATCAGATCTTGAGTGTGGCTTTCAGACCCTTTGTGTGGAAGCACAAAGGTGAAAGAAGGAGAAAGGCCTTTAAAAAACTTGTCAGTCCCACAATATTCACTAGGATCCTAATTCGAGATCGCTCTGCTAAGTGCCGAAGGCATTATACAGCACTCTCATTGAACTGTTATTCAAGTATAGAACTCAAAATAAATTTGTGAGGTGAATTTCTATGAAGTAAAGAAGTTCTCATTAGAAACGTGTGTTCATTAAATTTTTATTTTCCAGCAGGTAAGGCAACCTAAGTAAAACTATGTTCAAAATTAGGGGTTCAGACAGGAAACCCTAGTTATATATACACCAACCTCCAGAATAAAGGCTGAACTGGAACCACTGTCTACCTCCTTGTAATCCCTGACTCTCTTACCCCTTCCCTCCTCTCTGATGATTGTTGGTGAGTTTGGGTCCTTGTGGTAATGTTTCCCTTTGAGGTCACTAACTCTAGGAAGCCCCTGTCCTGTACCAGGCACTTCTGCACACAGCCGGGACATTGCAAGCCCTTCCATCTGTGTGCTGCTGCACTCACAGGTGGGCTCAGAACTCCCGCAAAATCCTAATAAACACTCCTTCATCCAAAGGGGACAAGCATCCCCTTTGACACATTTTCATGATAATGATAAACTGAAGGCCTGATACAGAAAGCAGCCTTTAACTCAAAACGAGCAAATGAAAGCCACTTCCAAGGTCTCTTTCCGTGATGTCTTTTTGACGCTGTGTTTCCTGAAAGAATGAGAAAAGTCCTCCCCAGTTCGGGGCCTATGAGCAACCACCATTGGGGAAGCGGCATCCAAGCCCCTTGGACACCTCGCTGAGTCACCTTTCCTCTCCCTTCTCTCCTCAGCTCCAATGGAAAATCTGTCACGTGGGCCCAGAACGAGAAGAGCAGCCGGGGGCAGCACCTGTGGCAGCGCCTGTCCATCCACATCAACAAGAAAGAAAATCCCAACCAAACGGCAGTCATCAAGCCCTTCCCCAAGAGCACGGAGAGCCGCGGCCTGGGCGCTGGCGCTGGCGCAGGCGGGAGCGC
>NW_012102876.1:1378827-1392939 GCF_000951045.1 Mandrillus leucophaeus
CCGGCAGCGGGGCCCGAGGCTGCGGCCGCCAAGCCAGACCTGGAGGAGTTGGTGGCTCTCACCCCGCCGTCCCCCTTCAGAGACTCGGTGGACTCGGGGAGCACAACCCCCAACTCGCCAGTGTCGGAGTCGGCCCTCTGTATCCCGTCGTCTCCCAAATATGACACTCTTATCATAAGAGATTACACTCAGAGCTCCTCGTCGTTGTGAATGTCCCTGGAAAGCGCACCGGCCTGCGCGTGCGGAGCAGAGCCCCCCGTGTTCACACACACAGTGGCAAGCATAGTCGCCTGGTTACGGCCCAGGGGGAAGACGCCAAGTGCACCCCTTGATGGAAACACGAGATCCATAGTGCTATCTCACGACAACCGACGAAGACACCGACGACAAATCTTTTGGCAGATTTTCTTCTAGTGGCCTTAGAAAACATGGGCTTTTAAGAAACACGGCTGATATCTTTGAGGGCTGACAAGGCGTCTGTTCAAACAGTTCCATACCAAGTGCTTTGCTCTAGGAAAGCAGTGCGTGTGAAACAGCGTAACGGAGGGTGAAGAGCATAGTTAATAAGCAACTGTAAAAAGTTTTATTTGTTTACTTTAATTCTTTTCCCAGAAGAGTCTTTGATTCACCAAACATGAATGTACATTTTCTAACAAACTCAAAATCTGGGACCAAAACATCAACTTTTCTCTTTCTTTTTTCTTTCTTTTTGTTTTTTCTTTCCTGTAAAGACCTTGAAAAGCAGTAACTTGGGTCCAGTATTTACTGAGGCGTTGTGAATGTGTCCCATGCATAACACACGACTGGATAGTGAGTGCTGCGCTAATGTACTACGTAGGGCTTCTACCAGAGATTTTCCTCTCCAATTGGGTTGTGAAATACTCTTCCAAAAGCCTGCATCGGGGATTCCACCTACTTATTTCAGATTCACCTCCATTAACCAAGAAAACCAGTGGAAGATTTCTTGACTATTTCACCATGTTGCCAATCAATACTGGAGTAGCAAAAAAATATTTTCTGGAATACTGTTTTGTAATTCCCTCACTGGGGTGCATTGTAGCTGGAAATTCTCTTTATAATCATTCTTGAGCTCCAGCCTGGCTATCTCTTTCAAGAAACATGGCCACTCCTCTTTAGGAATGCTGTTCCGTTTGCATTGCCAACTAAAATATTAAAATATGCATTGGGGCTTCTTCATTCCTTTATTTTGAGAACCTGATGCACAAAGAGCTCCTTTGTTCTTTTTGAGTCCCACCACTGGAAGAGTGGTCCATAGACCCCATGAAGACATTGTCACGATTTGAGAGACTGTTGTTGAAAGGATTAACACAATCTTAATACACTGAAAATTTTAAACTGTGTCAAGTCAGCTTAGTGGAGATTTAGTTATGCCAGTGAGCAGTGATTTTAACTATTCTTGGCTGCTTAAACAGGGCAGCTATGAACTATGACAAATGTAGATTTTTCAAAGCAATACAAAATACTAAAAAAGAGGAACCTTAATGAATATTAACCACACAGTCTTTCTTAGCCATTCCAAAAAGAGGCAAAGCAATTCTTATTTTCTTTTTTTAAATAATGATTCATATTATTTTGTGCACTTCATACTGTCACTTTTTAAAACTGCAGAAAAGAGATTTAGAGGTATAATAGAAACAAGTGTGCTTTGATAGTCTCAAATAGGTAGAATTCATAGTTCAAGACCTGAATCCACTGTCATCTCTTTCTTCCTCCCATTGCAGCTATCCTCAGGTACCAAATGTTTTGATTTTTAAATAAGGATAGTAATAAATGGAGGAGGTGTCCTATAAATTCAAAGTTCAGTTGACCCAGCCTTATACTTAAGATAGCCTTATGAAAAATATATGCTGTGAGGCAGAAGTATATTTTGGCAGAGAGAAAAATAAATAAAACTTTTTCTTTTAGCTAATATCCTTATTTTGGTAAGTAATTTTTTTTTTATTTCACATCTACTTAAAAGAAACTAAACTGAGAAATAGAAGTCAGTCCATTGGCATAATTTATCATTCTTCACTTTAAAAAATTCTAATAAATATTGTGCTTGAGTTTTCTTTTCTGCTATTTGTTCTTACTTGCAACTTTAAGTCAAACCTCCCAATACAAAACATTAAAAGCTAACATTCATGTACTAAAGTATTAATTTACAAGAAATCAAACCTCCCATGCTAGATTTGAAAATAACATCATCACAGCACCCTGATCCCAAATATTATAACGAGGCTTTTAAAATGTAAGTGAAATCCAGCTAAGTTTCATAGTTTCATTGAAAGCAAATGTCTGCCTCTACCTGAAAAACAAATGGAAATCTTTTGAAGTATTAATACCCTTTGGATCCTCATAAAAACGATGGCATTCACCTGAGGATTCCTATCTTGACTTCTTAGGTATTAAAAACCTTTCTCGATATGCTCTACATTTTAAAATTTGTTTCATAAAATCCTTATGTTGATTTTCATTTTATTCTCAAGTACAATACGTTTCACTCTAGACCAATAGAAGAACATGTTTAAACTTTGTTCATGGTCAAATTCATTTTCTATGTTTTAGTAACATGGCTCTTAAAAAGTACACTACCTTACAAAAAAACTTCATTTGAAATTAAATTTAATGCAAGTAAATTGCCATCTGATAATTCCACATGCTATCATAATCAACTGTAATAATAAAAATGATTTATCCAATTAGAAGAAAACAAGATATATTTTTCTCTGTATTTCTACAACTTTTGCCACTTCATTGACTACATTGTATATTGGACATCAGATTATTAGTAATGCATTATTGAGATCTTTTATTTTGGAATGATGCTAACTCTGTCTCTTTGCCAATTCTAATACCAGGTTCCAAGTAATAACTCTACAGTACAAAAAGAACTGAATATTCATTCTAGGGCTATAGGATATGAACTTCACAATTCATTTGGGTACATTCTCATTGAATTTCCTTCAAAACAATCTGTTCCTGGTGCCCAGTGATAATTCAGTCGGGACCAGCATGACTAAAAGGAAGGGGATATGCTAAGGCTCAGCAAAGTGACCCTAAAGGAGAGATATGTCCCAGGATGGAAAGAAGAAGATGTGGTTTAACCAAGTTATACTGACTAATCTAATCAGTCCATTCGTCCTTCTATTTTGGGAAAGGAGTGGGGACAGCCTAAGAAGAACATATCTGCATTGGGAAGAACCGTCTTTCCGGGCTAGGGATGGGGAACAGAAAGGGAGTATGGAAAGAAAAATTTTAACAGATTTGACTGAAGCAAGGAAAAAAAGCAAATCCCCAAATGTGCTAATCCTTGAAAGTAACTATCTTTCCCAAACTACTGCTGTTACCAGCAAGTGATCAGGAAGACTAGGAGCTATTTCTGACTGTAAATGAATTGTATAATGGCTCTGCTGCAGTTCTGTGACTTCCAAGCCAGGAATTAAATGCTCTTTTTAAGAATAACAAAAAACAAAAGCATTTCCTATGCTAGTCTCCCAGTAAAATGTACATGTTTTGGAGACTTCAAAGGTATTATATGAGTTCACATTTAGCAACAGCTTATTAATAACCCTCAAGCTGTCAGAATCTCTATAGTTACCATTTACAATTTTATACTGTGAAAAAATACAGATCAGTGAAAGCATAAAGATAAATCAGAATTCACTTTGAAGAGGGTCTGAGGCCTGGGAGAGTCTCTACTGTCTATTGAAGAATGAGGCATGTATAAAATAGTTGGTTGAATTTCACTGATCTTCCCAATGTGAACAAATATACTATGTATATTGTGTGTATTTCTAGAAATCAATGGCAGCTGCTGATGGTGTTGTAATTAGAAATCTATATAGATTATAGATGTTTTAGAAAGATGGTGCCAATCCTAAAAGATTTGTGTGGGCTAAAAGTGCTTGTACTTACTTTTTTCTGCACTTATAACTGATTTGGTTTTAAAATTGTGTGCGTGTATCTGTTCTTTCACTGTTGTGGCAGCTTGTACTATTAAAATAATAGAGAATGTTAAATTATTTTGATGTGAATTGCAAATGATTTTTTTTCATAAAGTTTAACATTTTTATCAGCATTGTTTTGCTTTGTACTTGTATAAATATGTTTTATTTTAGCACTTCAAAATATACTTGCCTGTTTCTCAGTTGTCTAAATCATGTTGTACTTGGTGTTTGTGAAGCCAGTTACTTTTCAAAAAACATTAAAAAAACTGTAATATGATTTTAAGATTATTCCCCTCAAATGTTTAGAATGTTGTCTTAATAGTGTTTTCTAAGATGAAAAGAGCCATGATACTCATTAATCTTGAATACTGGACGATCTATACATTGGAATTATGGGGTTTACAAAGTCAGCAGTGGACTATAGATTTAAATGAAAAGATAAACCAACCACTAATTAACCAGAGATGTTGTCCCCAAAGACATCTACAAACAACTGTTACATAAAGAACTACTTTTAAAAAAAAAAGAAATGTAGGAAATATGCATTATTTGTCTAGACATACAAATTATAGAAATAGTTTCATAATTATCTGTGTTGATGGAGGTAACATCACAGAGATAAAATAGATTATTTGTGTGTGTATAGATGTGTGTCTACAAACACACATTTATATAGACATTTGACTTTTGAGTCCATCTACATGTGTGTCTCTGTGTATATGTGTGTTTGTGTGTATATGTATGTGCATATTACATAATTTTTCCAGAAAAAAAAAAATTTTCCTTTGACTGATTCTTAAGCAAATATACATTCCCTGGACACAAATTAGTGAAAAACTAACAGCAGAATATAAAGTAGATGTTTGATGTATGGAAGAGAAAAACAAGGTATATTTAAAAATATATTTGCTCTATGCTTCTGACATTGTATTAAATCCATAATGAAAGATATACATATGTAGATACATATATTATTATACAAAACATGTTTGATCTTAACAAAGAAAACCATTTTATCTGTTCTGTCAGACTCTTCCCTTCAGTATCTTTTATTCTAAAGTGATATGAATGGTAATATGTTCATATAAAATTGAGGATGAAGTGACATTTACAAACCAGGTATAGGAAATTACCTTCTAAAAATCAGAAGAGCCTTATCAGACTCCATCAAATTATGGAAGGCCATTTAAAACCAGCAGATGCAATAGAAATAGCATTGAATTAAAAGCCAAGATCTCTTACCCTGTCACCAACTGACTTTGGATAAATCACTCTGATTTCTCTACAACTTGCTCCTCTTTAAATGCAGAACTGAGTTACAATAACCTGTGAAGTTTCTATCATTTCAACATTCCTGATAAATGCTCAATAGTAGCTATTATTAGTGGCAATGTAGTATTTAATATACAGTTAATATTCAGCAGGAAGCTTAAATTTGTTATATCAATGTTATTTGTGGAGCTTAACAAGTTCCGCACAACTTAAAGCATATGTCCTGGAGGAAACCTGTTGAGGTTTGAACTCATATGCAACCTTGGAATTGTCTATCAAGGACAACTTAGCAAATTGATATTAAACACCACAGACAGAATGCTTTCACTCTGTTATAATTTCTGCTGAATGTTGGCCAAGTTTTTGGTTATGCTATACATGAATTATCAGTTTTAGAACATAAACGATTTTCAAATATTTACTTTGTATGATAGCTAGGCAGATAGGTAGGTAAATAAATAGATAGGCAGAATTATATTAATGAAATTATCTCCTTAAGCAAAAGCTTAGTATTTACATTTTCTCTCACAGTATTTTGGAATTTAGAATCAATTATTATATCTCACTTTGTTTATTAATTTTAGGTTATTATGTTAGTAAATAAGTTCTATGAGGAGAATGTTTAAACTCATCTTCTCCAGTCATTCTTAGAATCCTGAACCAAAACTTTCCAGGAACACTGAACCTCCACTAGAATAAATATTTTAAATTACTGTTACACCAGAACAAAGACATTTCTTTTTGCCAGGACATAAGTCTCTTTGAGTTATGATCTATTTACAGGATAGCTCTGCGATATACATATCAGATACTTTGGCTTATTTATGTATAGCTTGTATTTTTATTCACTGACGTAAAAAATAAAGATTTTCATACTATCAGATTTCTATGAGACAGATGTTATATTATAAATTATACAAATTATATGTCCATGAAAACCACATAAAATTGGCTTTTCTGAACTGCTGAATAGTAATAGATGATTCATAAAAGTTATTAGAGTCTTAGAAGTTTGAAAAACGTAATAACTCCAAGTTAAATGGCTATCTTCACTTCAGAACTTACCAATTTATAGTATTCCAATATCCATTACCTTTGCTAATGAAGCTGTCTCCTCAGAGTAGAGCTTCATGAGAAGTATTTTGGAAATGTTATGATATAAAAGTTATAATTTATATACACTTTTTCTTTTAGTTTTCAAAATTCATTGCCATTTCCATGATGATCTCCTTAGGCCTTTAGAGAAGTAAACACAGATTGACAGAGTTACAACATTATCTTCAGGAGCCATTTTATTGAACCATCGGAAGTCTTGCTCAATTTTATTATTCATTCTCTTCCCATTTTTTGATTTCTTAGACCTCTGTCAGCACATTTACTTTACTTTAATGGGTCAAGCTGAGGGATTTCTTTTACAATTTATGTTCTTTCATTTTGGTTCAAAACGCTGGGTAGTTTCCTTAACTTCAACATCCTCAGATGAAGCAATATGTGAGATACAGCATTAATAGGTGTTGCCTAACCAGTGAAATGTATTCCAAAAGCAGTAGAAGTCTATCAGCATATTATCCAGAAGCTACTTTTAGAAACTCTTTCTAATTTAAAAACATAAGAGCAAAACTACATGAACACATGTATAACACATACCACATAAATGCATTTCTACTCTTGTGTATTTAAGATAATGACTTTAGCCCTTTACTTCCCCATGTGTGTGGTACTCTCTATCACATATTTTCTGAAGAGCTTAAATCCCATCATCCCTAGTAATTCATCTTATTCTTCAAAGAGTCATGAAACAATCTAAATGTATACAGAGAAAAAAAAGATCTTGTTTTGGGAAGACAAGTACCCACTTTAATAACCCGAGACAACTTAGCAACAAAATTAGGAGAACATCCTAGCTAGTTCTATCCAGCCTGTATGAAAGAAGGCAGTGGAAATGTTTTTGTATTCTTTGTCTAGCTATAACAAAAAGCATCAAAGTTGGTCGGGTGACTCATCCCTATTAATCCCAGCACTTTGGGAGGCCAAGGCAGGCAGATTACTTGAGCCCAGAAATTCAAGTTCAGCCTCGGCCACATGGTGAAACCCTGCCTCTACATTAATTACAAAACTTAGCTGAGCTGAGATCATGTAACTCTGTCTCAAAAGCAACAACAACAACAACAACAACAACAACAAATTAGAAAGAATGAAAGAAAAAGACATACATAAAAGTCAATTCCTAAAGAATAAGACTAAGATACAACCATTTACAACCATTTCTGATTGACAAAGCACAGGTCAGGGGTGCAAGAAACATGTGAGTGATGACCACAGGGCCAACAAACAGACTTAAATGCCCAAATAAATTAAAGAAAGTTAAGAAGCACTCAGAAAAAGAATAATGCAACCATGTTCTTAAGTGATGGTATTTGCTGAACCAGCACTATCAGTTAACCATTTCTGATCTATACAAAGCATTTAAAGGAGCAAATGATAAACAAAGGCAGTTGTAAGAATATTAATGTCCAATAAGAAATAATTCAAAATAAAAGCCATTAAGAGGATTAAAAGAAATATTTAAAATTGATAAAAATCTACACAGAAGATAGAACAGTGATGAACCTGTATGTGCTTAAAAATAGGGTTTCGAAACCTATAAAACGAAGATTATTGGAAACACAAGAGGAAAAAAAAAATCCACAATCACAATGACTCACTTTAATATATTTAACTTGCAAATACACCAAGAAACCAAAAGAAAAAAAAATCTATGTAATTAAGTAACACAAATAGCAAGAATAATCAAACAAATCTACTTAGAGGTTTGTTCCTATTAACAGAGGACAGACATTCTCTTTATCATCATTAAAATATTCATAAATATTAACCTTGGATTAAACCAGAAAGAAAATTTAAACAAATTCCAGGAAACAAAAATTAAACAGGCTACATTCACTGACTAAAAGATAAAGAAATTTTAAATTTAAAACAAAAGTTATCCAAAAGAAATATGTTCACTTACAATCTCTCTTTAAAGATAGCTTTCCTGAATAAAGAGAAAAACCTAACTAAAATCATATCCTGTTTATAAATGAACATCGGTGACAATTCTGTATATTAAAATCTGTAGAATGGCCAAAGAGTACTCAAAAAATGTTTTATCATAAATGTATGTTTTTAAGAAGACTGAAAACAAATTAAACATTCAACTGAAGATGTTGTAAAATAAATAATAAAAAGTAAATACAATACAAATAATTCATATTGAACAAATCAAAATAATACAAGCAAACTTTTAAAAAATTAAAAGTAACCATTAAAACCAAAGGCATCGACTGGATAAAGAAAATGTGGCACATATATACCATGGAATATTATGCAGCCATAAAAAGGATGAATTCATGTCCTTTGCAAGGATATAGATGACACTGGAAACCATCATTCTCAGCAAACTATCACAAGAACAGAAAACCAAACACACCCATAAGTGGAAGCTGAATAATGAGATCACATTGATGGAGGGAGGGAAACATCACACACCAGGGCCTGTCAGGAGGTGGGGGACTAGGAGAGGGATAGCATTAGGAGAAACACCTAATGTAGATGATGGGTTGATAGGTGCAGCAAACCACCATGGCCCATGTATACCTATGTAACAAACCTGCACGTTCTGCACATGTACCCCAGAACTTAAAATATAATTAAAAAAATTAAAAAGGTTAGACCCAAGTAACCATGATAGCTCTCCTCCACTTTTGATGGAAATAAAATTAGGGCAAACAATTTTGGTCTTCTGAGATAAACATTATAAAAACTAAAACAAAATGAAATAATGTCCAAACACAATTAAGGCTCAGTAATAATAGTTCAGTGTGAGAAAAATTATTGATGTTACTTATCACATGAAAATATACAAGTACCTCAATAGATTTGGAAGGGAAAAAAAAATTTGACACAATTTTTGAAAAAGTCATCTATTTGAAAAGACCCACATGTTAACATTCATCAAATCTAACTGAGTAAAAGAAAACACAAACAAAATTAGTAATAAAAAATATATACATAGAAATATAGACATATCAAATTTCTAAGTAGAACTTTATGCTAATACATTTGAAAATACAGGTAAGATTAATATTATTCTTAAAAAATATAATTACCAAACTGAAATAAAAGTAAAAAAACAACCTGGACCATAATGATAGAATATTGTAAAAGAGAATATAAAATATCTTACTCTAAAAAATATAAGCCTAAATGTTTTACAGGTAAATTACACCATAATATATAAATATAGAAGATGAAAACATATAGAAATATTTATAGCTTATTCATGAGGCTTTCATAACTTTGGTACACAAATCAGACAAAGACGGAAATACAAGGAAATTATAGTCAAATCTCATTAAATCAAATTTCATTTGATCAAATATATATCATTATTTTTAAAAATACTAAATATTTATATATAACACTATAAAACCTAACAAACTATTAAATACTTTAAAAGGAGTATATTTTGCCCTTAGATTGTAAGTTTTATTCAAAACTAGAAAAATCTACTAATATGGCTTACTCCATTAACATATTAAAAATAAAATGTAATATATAACAAAAACATTTGATAAAATCCAACACTAATCTCTGATTAAAACAAAATAAATTAGCAATTAAAAATAAAAGAAAATTTTCTGAAGGTAGAAAAAATTCAGAAACCTATAGAAAATATAATACTAGCAATAAAATATTAGAAGAATTCCCATTAAATCAGGTGTAAAAGAAGTATGTCATATATGCACAATTTCTAAAGTGAATATGTAAGCTTTGTCCAAAACAGGTCATTTTTGAGAGTTAAATAAAATGTTAGTGATATTTCAAAAACAGATTTACCTGGGAAAACTGCTTATATATGGACTCTTTTGAATAAACTAGGACAAAACCCAACTTTAACTTATTACTATTCAGTAAGTATTTAACCTTTTAGATAAAATTCTATGAAGTGTCTAGCATAGCATGGAATATACAGTATGTTTTTTGAATGCTAGCTGCTTTAGTAGTAATAGCACTAGTGGTCGTAGGAGTAGTGGTAATAGTAGCAGTGTTAGATGTTTAGCTCTAACTAATAAAATATTTAAAATATAAAACATAAAACACAAGTGACAATATTCCCATGCAAAATTAATTATTGCTGCTTATATTCTTATGTATATATGTATCTTTCCCTAACAATTGAAACACACACAAAAAAATACTAATCACTCATATTGTTGCAACAAATATCAGAAATAAATATAAGAAATCAGTTGATATAGCCATTTACAACCAAATTAGATTAAATGAAAAAGTAAATGAAATTATTTCTGCTTAGTAAGTAATGAAAATACATAAAGAATACTCAATTACAAAAAAAAATGGGAGATACTCTGGCAAAGGCCTCGTGTTTGAATAAAAATACTTAAAACTGGAGAGACAGAAAAAAAAGAAATGTTAGAAGAATATAAACTATATTATATATGACTTTGGTGAAGAGACTTCTTCAGTTCTGGAGCCCCTTTCATTCAGGTAAGCCCCCTTCTGTCCATCTTTTTTCTTTTATAAGTTGAAAAAACTGTCATACTTAGATAATTGTTACCAAAAATTTCAGTTATTCTAAAACCTTAATGCCATTAAGGTAGTATAAATATACATTTTTTTTTTATTGTGGTAAGAACATTTAACATGAGATCTATCTTTGTAAATATTTTTAACTACACAATACATTACTGTTAACTATAGACACAATGTTTTATAGCAGATCTCTACAATTTACTTAACTGCATAACTGAAACTTTGTACCCTTTGATTAGCAGCTCCTCCTTTCCCTCTAACCCTTGCTCCTGGCAACCACCATTCTACTCTTTTAGCCTATGAGTTTGACTGTCTTAGACACCTCATATAAGTAGAATCATGCAGCATTCATCCTTCCATGACTGGCTTATTTCACTCAGCATAATTTCTTCCAGGTTCATCTATGTTGTCACATATGAAAGATTTCTTTTTTTAAATAGTATTATT
Source organism: Mandrillus leucophaeus (assembly GCF_000951045.1). NCBI lineage: Eukaryota > Metazoa > Chordata > Mammalia > Primates > Cercopithecidae > Mandrillus > Mandrillus leucophaeus. The sequence goes on from NW_012102876.1 coordinate 1,390,092, forward strand.
GCCGTATATTACAATAATAATCCATTGTATGTATATACCTTATTCATACACTGATGGGCATTTAGGTTGTTTCCACATCCAAGCTATTGTGAATAATTAAATATATATATAGATAGATAGATAGATAGATAACTATATTTATATAACCAAACTGGTTATTTTATATATACTCCTTAATTTATGTGATTAAACATAATATGCTCCTGATTTGGTTATATTTATATAATGAAACCAGCAATTTGGTGGAACTGAAGTACAGAGATCTTATAACATCTCTCTCTCTCTCTCTCTATATATATATATATAAAATATATATAGATATATGTAGATATATATCTATATTTATATAAATATATTATATATATATACACACATGCACATATCCACATATATCAATGACTAAAGATAATATAGGAGCAAATCTTATGTAATATGTAATTGTTATATATATAGATCAAAAACAAATATTTAAGCTTAAAGTTACTTCTTATAATCATTACTACCTAAAAATTATGACCTTTTTAATCGTAAGGGATGTTGTGAGATTACATATCTCTATGAAAGGGGTTCACTAATCAAAGACTGAATAATACATTTTTTATATTATCCCTATAGTTAATTTTAGCTTAAAAAATCACTGAACTTTATAATAGTAATGGAAGCTTTAAGTTATATCTACCTGAGCAATAATGTTTCACAAGTGAGAAAGGGACATTCCATGTCGTAGTTGAGATAAACTTGATCAATAAATACCTCAATCCTAGCTCTGGCTCAAAGGCAAAGTACAGAGCCAGTTTCACTAACACTCTTACTGCAAACTACCCCATTAAACTTGGGGAGTCAACATCACTCTTAAGCAAGCTATTTGTTGGTATAATACTCTCCAAACTATTTCTTCTCGAAAAGTAATGCAGCTGGTCAACAGAAGACCTGGGATTCAAAACTATCTCAGACTCCAAGATCCATCAATCATTCTAGCACATCTTATATTATGAGACATAAATAAGATGCTCCCCTCCAAAACACCCCACATCTGAGTCCTATGCCTCATTCTATAGCCAGGAAAGAGATAGGACCTTAAGGAGAAGAGCAAGCATAAGTGTTCTGGGGTTCACCGAGCATAGAGCAGGACAAAATGGTGGTATTTCATCCAGCAGAACACAGAGCACTTTGCCTTGGGGCATGCCATCACCTGAAGGAAAGGAGCCATTGCAACAACTAAGAGGCACCCAAACTAGTCGTTGAGGGTTATCTAGGGAAGTTTTCTGGAGAAGGTGATGCTGGAGGTAGGATCTGAGGGACTACTACCCACAGGATATTCCGGACAGTGGAAACAGCATGCACAAAGACATGAGTGTGAAATGCAACTATCTGTAATAAACAAACAGTGGTTTGGTGGAACTGAAGTACAGAGTTCTTATAAGTAAGTATTAGGAAAATAGCAAATACAGGTTAAAAAAAATTGTAAGGGCTTATATGCTTTGCCAAGAAAGTTAGACTTTATCTTTAAAGTGATAGGGAGACTTCAAAGGGTTTTAAGAGTAGATTGGCATGTGCAGTTTTTTTTTCCTAAAATATGATTCTGATAGTCATGAAAACAAAGAAATAGTGGATGAGAAGCCAGGCCAATATAGATGATAATCTACTGGACTTCGGAACTAATGAGAGCAAGAATTGTGCAGATGGTGAAGAAGCAGTGAACTCAGAAAATTTTCTGAATGAGGATTAATATAAATTGATATAAAAAAGAGTGAGATGGGGTGGCCCAGGATGCCAACAGCTGTCTTTTGACTACCAGAGAATAGCATCAATTGCTGAGCTGAGAAGCAGGTTTGTGATGAGTTCTATATTGGATTACAGTGTTGAGATGACTGTAAAACTACAGTCTATATGTCTAGTAAACAGTGGATAAAAGGAGTAGATCTCAGGAAAGAGAAAGAGAATGAGCAAGAAACAGACAGAACACCCAAAATGATCACTGAAAATGTGTTAATGAATACATTAAATTTACAAAGACAGGAGCAGGGTTAGGAAACTAACTAGGGATTAGCAGAACTACTAACAATATGAAGTTGCCATGATCCCCAGCCCTGAAGGGGTAAGGGAAGAATTTACTTAATGGATAAGAGCTGCAGCTATAGGAGAGGGCCACCTAAAGGCACTGTGGTCTTGGGACAGGAAAATGTCATATTTCTTGTCTTCAGAGTTGCCCTCACATCTCAGATGGGCTGCTTAGAAGTATGGCAGTTGAGTGCATGAGATATGCTTACCCAGGAGAGGGTAGTCATTAAACTCTCATAGCTTGTCCCTTGTATCAGCCTAGGAGACTGCCCATCACCAACACTTTAATCAGTCACTCTTGGATCAATGCAGTATTTTATGTTTTAAGTAACACTGACAACTGTATGTCTATGTAATCCTAATTTCCTGATAACCAGGAAAATCAGTGTATTAGTCCATTCTCACACTGCTACAAATAAATACCTAAGACTGGGTAATTTATAAAGAAAAGGGGTTGAACTGGCTGATGGTTCTGCAGACTGTACAGGAAGCATGGTTGGGGAGGCCTCAGGAAACTTACACTCAATGGCGGAAGGCAAGGGGGAAGCAGGCTTGTTTTACATGACTGGAGCAGGAGAAAGAGAGAGAAGGGGGAAGTGCTGCACACTTTTAAGCGACCAGATCTCACAATAACTTACTCACTATCACAACAGCACCGAAGGGGAAATCGACAACCATGATCCAATCACTTCCCAACAGGTCCCACCTCCAACATTGGGGATTACAATTTGACATGAGATTTGGGGGGGACACAGACCCAAACCATATCTGTAAAACCTGTAAATCA
>NW_012102876.1:1398124-1423121 GCF_000951045.1 Mandrillus leucophaeus
AGGTTGATTTAGGTTTTCCAGAGGACTTAAAATGGGAAGGTTCATACGAAAAGCAATGGACTTGTAGTCTCCCCAGGTCTACTTCTTACTAACATTCTCGGAATCCTTACCAGTTGGAAGTCATTCTTTGCAAGATAAATAGCAGCTGAAGCAAAATAATGCTTATGATCAATGTTATATGTTAGTTGTTAATTATTATTAATCTCCATTATAATGAGCTCGATTCTAACTAGCATTTGCATTAGCTTTTTGTTAGGAATGTGATCATATATCCAGTATGTTTGAATGCTAAAACTTGAACTAGATCTTCTAACTTCTGTCCTGATGTAAGAACTACCTTCACAATACCACATTTCCTCCTCCTTTTTATTAAACTCTGCTATAACACAGCATTTGTAAAGGAAGTTGCCACTTTCAGGTCACAAAATAACATGGCTAAGTGTGTTTGTTTCTTAGAGAAGCACAGTCATGCAGTTTAGCATTCTTCTTTCCCTTCACCTTGTGTCTGCATCTCCACAAGAATGATATTAAATGACAGCTGCTTTGGTTACGTAGGTTGGAATATAAGAAAATAGTGTGAAAGTAGAAATACTTTTATTTTGAATAAATATTGAAGCAATAACAAATTAAAAGGCGAACAGACAGACAGTGACCTAGATTTGGTTTCAACAGACCTGGGTCAAAATTGGAGTCCATTACTAACCAGCTGTGAGATCTTAGGCCACATAATTGAATTTCCCTGAATCATAACTCTATTTTCTGTAAAATGAAGAAGATAATTGTGTCCAGCCTATTTCAGTGTTGCTTTGAAGTTAAAATAATTTTATAATGTGTACAAATGCCTTGGTAATTATAAAGGACTATGAAAAATACTAGCTGTTAGCTGTGATACTAAGCACTAAAATATTGAAATGTTTCTGTTCAATCTTCTGTCAACTTGATTCTATTTGCTTAGTCAAAATCTAACCTTGACTTCATTTTTCCTTTCTTCCTTTTTCATGTCTTCATAGCTCTCATTTAATATCAAAATACGTACAGAATTATGCAAATTTACTGAATTTATTTATTAGTTCTAAGAGTTTTTTGGTGGAGTCTTGAGGGTTTTCTACATATAAGATCAGGTTATCTGTAAACAGGGACAATTTTACTTTCTCCTTTTCAGTTTGGATGCCCTTTCTTTCTTTCTCTTGCCTAATTGTTATGGCTAGGACTTCTAGTACTATGTTGAATAGAAGTGGTAAAAGTGGGCATCTTTGTCTTGTTTTTGACCTTAGAGTAGAAGCTTTTAACTTTTGCTTATTCAGTGTGATGTTAACTATGGATTTATCATACATGCCCCTTATTATGTTGAGGTACATATCTTCTATGTCTAATTTGTTGAGAATTTTTATCATGAAAGGATGGTGGATTTTGTCAAATGATTTTTGTCTGTTGAAATGATCGTATGGCTTTTGTCTTTCTTACTGTTAATGTGGCATATCACATTTATTGATTTGCCTATATGGAATTATCCTTGCATCCCTGGGATGAATCCCACTGGATCATAGTAAATGATCTTTTCAATGTGCTGTTGGATTTGGTTTGATAGTATCTTGTTGAGAATTTTGCATTTAAGTTTCATCAGAGATATTGGTCTATACGTTTCTTCCTTCGTTGTGTCTTTGTCTGGTTCTGGAATCAGGGTAATTCTGGCCTTGTAAAATGAGCTTGGAAATATTCCTTCCTCTTCAGTTTTACGGAATAGTTTGAGGAGAACTGGTATTAGTCCTTCTTTAAATGTTTGATAGAATTTTGAAGTAAAGCCATCAGGTCCTGGACTTTTCTCTGATGGAAGACTTTTAATTACTGATTCAATTTTCTCACTCATTATTAGTCTGTTTAGATTTTTTATTTCTTCATAATTTTATCTTGATAGTTTTTATATATCCTGATATTTATCCATTTTTTCTATATCATGAAATTAGTTATTCATATTAGTCTTTTATGTTTCTTTATATTTCTGTGTTAACAGTTGTAATGTCTCCTTTTTACCTTTAATTTTATTTGAGTGTTTTCTCTTTTTTTCTTAGTCTAGCTAAAGGTTGGCGGATTCTGTTTATCTTTTCAAAATATCAGCTCATCATTTCTATTATTTTTTGAAGGATTTTTAGTTTCTATTTTGTTTTTTCTGCTCTGAGTTTTATTATTTCCTTCCTTCTACCAATTTAGGGCTTAGTTTGTTCTTGTTTTGCTAGTTCCTTGTAGTATATCATTAGGTTGTTTATTAGAAGTCTTTCTTCTTTTTGAGGTAGGTGTTTGTCACTAGAAACTTCTTAGAACTACTTTTGCGATGCCTCATGGTTTTGGGTATGATGTGTTTCTATTCTTGTTTTTCGTGGGAGTTTTTTGTTTATTTTCCCCTGGGTTTCCTCATTGAACCATTGGTTATGATCCAGCAATCCTAATACTGTATATCTCCAAAGGAAATGAAATCAGTATGCCAAAGATAAATCTACACTCCCATGTTTATTGCAGCCCTGTTTATAATAGCCAAGATATGGAATCAACCTAAGTGGTTAAAAATGGATGAACGGATAAAGGAAATGTGGCATATATACATAATGGAATATTACTCTATCATATAAAATAGTAAAATCCTGTCATTTGTAAAAACATGGATGAACCTAGAGGGCATCATGTTAAGTAAAATAAATAAGCCAGACACAGAAAGACAAACACCACATGATCTCATTCATATGTGAAACCTAGGGGGGAAAGTTGATAACAGAAGTAGAAAGCAAAAAAAGGAGAAGTTGTTCAATGGGAATAAGGTTGTAATTAGGTAAGAAGAATACATTCTGGTGTTCTACTATGCAGCAGGATGACCATAGTTAACACTAAGGTGCTATATATTACAAAACAGCTAGAAGAAAGGCTTTTGAATGTTCTTACCACAAATAAATGCTAAATGCATGAGGTGATGCATATGCTAAATACCCTAATTTGATCATTATACAAGATATAAAATCTATAGAAGCATCAAATTGTACCTCAAAAATAGGCACAATTCCAATGTCAATTAAATTGTGTGTGTGTGTGTGTGTGTGTGTGTGTGTGTGTGTGTGTATACAGAACCAGAAAGCTTCACACCAATTTACTCCCAGCTGGTTCAAAATACTATTGACTTTTGTCTGAATTTCAACAATAGCTTTTTAAAGGGTCTCTTTGCTTCCACTTTGCCTCCCTGCCCGTTTCCCCAGTGTATTTTCAATATGATAGCCAGAATGATTTATTTAAAATGTAAGTCAGATCGAGACACTCTTTTGCTCAAAAGCTTCTTAGACTTTTAAGACAGTGAAAGCCAAAACTTTTACAATAACCTCCAAGAGCCTTTATTTCTTTAAAACTGTCTAGCTAATGAATCAGAACATATGTGTCAACACAACTCCTGGTCTCTGAAGACTACCTAAGAAAAAATGAAACCATTTACCTTCATCTCCGACAGGGCTTGACCCAATCTCAAGCCAGTTCCCTTTCTGCTGTTGTTTCCTTGCTTCTTTACAAAATTTGGCTTCAAACTAGGATCTCCAAGATTCAGAAACCAACTTTTCAATATAAGTGCCACCTGGCATTCAACTGCAATTCTCCAAAAGTTAGGGGAATCAACTGACAGTCAAGTCAAGAGAGGAAACAATGTTGACTGTTATTCTAAACCCCAAAGAGACCATTCTACAATGTTAGGCCTTTATGTCTATGTACACAGTGTTCACTTTGCCCTAACTGCTTTTTCTCATCAAACTCCTACCCACTATTTAAGGCCGAGTTTAGATGTCACTGCCTTCCTGGATCTTCAACTAATCCATCCAGTCAATTGTGGTTATTCCTTCCTCTACCCCCCACCCCCATAATTTGTCTTTCCAGTTTAGTCTGTAAGTCATTTTCCACACATCTTAACTGACTGGGTATGTCTGCTAAGTACTGATGGATTATCACTCCTTGAAGACAAAGTTAATAAGTGTTGCTCACTATAACATTTTTTTTCCCCAAGCAAGTAGGAAGGAGGTCCTTCAGAATTTAAGGATGGAAGCTGAAGGAGATGGAAGAAGGCAATAGTTTGCTGCAGGGTAAAGTACCCTTTCAGAGAGATCTGGGCTGTCCCTTTCACATCTCCTTCCTTCTCCCTCTTACGTCAATGTATTGACTCCATTAGGATGTTGAAGTCGTAAGCTGACTGGGTGTGATGCCCATGCCTGTAATCCCAGCACTTTGGGAGGTGAAAGCAGGAGGGTCATCTGAAGCCAGGAGCTTGACCAGACTGGAAAATATGGCGAAACTCTGTCTCTACTAAAAAATTAAAAATTAGCTGGGCATGATGTCATGTGCCTCTAGTCCCAGCTCCTCAGCAGGCTAATGCAGGAGGATCTCTTGAGCACAGAGCTTTGAGGGTGCAGTAGTTATGATTGCCTTACTGTATACTCCAGCTGAAATGACAGAGCAAGATCCTGTCTCAAAAAAGAAAAAAGAAAATTGTAAACTAGCCTAATGATTCCCAAAAACAGATTTAAAAGAATTCTTCAGCAGAATCATCTGGGGCAAAATTTTAAAACATAAGTTTCTAAGCTACTTCTCTGGAAGTCCCCAGAAATTTGGATTAAGTGGATCTGACCAAACGCCTAGGTATATGACATAGTATTAAATGATCAGCAAATTTTAGAAATAATTTGCTTAAGGCGAATTTTAATAATTTTAAGAGAAGACAGAGGCTTAGATGATGGGGGAAAAAATAAAAAGAAAAAATCATATAGAAAGTATCACCTCAATATAGTACACAAAAGATGATGTAATCAGATGATGCAATTTCCAGTTTAAGGTCGTTTTATTTTATTTGTTTTGTCATTGTGTTCACTAATAACCCTCAAATAAAATTTTGAGTTATGCTTAGGTCACCATCATAGAATGAATATCTGGGCAAAAGATTACGGTATCCTTTCCTTTAGAAGATATGCTTCTCAGTGTAAATTAATAATTGACATCCTGGTAACCATACATCCGTCTCCATGTACTTGTTTGCTGTGAGTTTGTTCTAGGAGATACATCCACAACCATATATCAACAAAATCAGCTTTCTGAACCTGTAAACCTCCAGGTCTTGAGAGGATCAAGCATATGTTTACCCTATTAAAGACCTATATATTAGCCTCTGGTAAATACTCCACTACTTTTTTCTCATTCATATTTAGTTAATACATGAGAAATGAAATGTAGAGGGGTTCTGGAGTCCTAGACATAAGTTTTGACTCTGTGACTGATTTGCTTTGTAATATTTGTCAACAGTAATTATCATTTATGTATTCTATTATTATGTTTCATAGATTGCCCTTGCCATCTTACACACATCATCCTGTTTAATTATCCTACCAACCCTGCAAAAAAGAAGTAATGTATGGTAGCTATTTCTATATTCCTCCACATTAGCAATTCTCTCATTCATCCTTAGAAAGAGAATCCCAATTTCATTAAAGGATATTGATGCATAGAATATATACAAAATAACTGGAGCTCTAACAGCTGCCTTGGACTGTAGGGTGATTTTCAGTATAGAAGTCACTTGCTAAGGATGCAGAATAGGAATAGCTTGGATTCCTGATGATAGCAGAAGCCACTATACCTTCCCTGGCTTTTCTGCCTCTGTAAGTTTTTTACGTAAGAAGGAAATATGCCACTGTTATTTTAGGTTTCTTTGTATATTCCAAACATAACACAAACTGCCACAGAATTGGATTTATTTTAAATTGAGGAAACAAGGTATAGATAGATTATGTAACTTAAGATCACACAGCTAGCATGTACTGAGCAGCAATGCTTGGCCTGGCAATACTATTCTAAAACAAAAATTCTTTATCATGTTTTATGACCTCAAAAAAGATAATAATGCCTTTTATGCTTTATGTTTTGTGCAGAAGAAAACTTGTATCTACTGACACTTTTTTTTGTGTCAGGCATTGTGTTAGCTATTGTCACAAGGATATACATTGCCTTGTGTATCATTTAATCTCAAGATTCCCTGTGTCTAAAATTTAAGTGATATCTAAAAATTTAGATATAAAATATCTCTTTTCATCTCTGTGAAACTAAAACCAAAAACCTTTTTGTACAATCTAGCAGGGAACACTTGTCAATATGTAGCCAAACATTGACTAACATATTTTCTCCAAGTTAGGCCAGCTCCACCAGAGAAAATGATCTCTTCAACTTTGATAAACCCTCATATACAAGATGCAGAACAAGTGAACATCACACTTGTTCTCTTCTTCTGATTCCCTTTCAAAGTCACTCACACACTGTAAGTGTTATTATTAGAACCTTAAGACCTATTAGAAACAGGATAAAAGAAAACAGAAGTAACTAGCTCTCCTATCTGGGGAAGAGATGAAACAAGAGAGAGAAAGTTTTGTTCTCCAAAACAGAAATTCCACATTATGAGGTTATATAAAGAAACACATACACTCACATATACACCACTCACCACACACACACACACACACACACACACACAGAGAGAGAAAGAGAGAGAGAGAAAGGGGGGTGGTTGGTGGAGGAACACATAAAAACAGAGCAAGCAAAAACAAAAATTAGAACATTTTGGAGGGAAGGGTTCCAGATGGCTGACTAGATGCAGCCAGGATGAGCCTCTGCCACAAAGATGAACCAAAATATCAGTAAATATTCACACTTTGAAAAGATTTTTTGAAAGAGAACACTGAAATTCAACAGAGAGGCAACAGAAGACACCATGAGTGAAGAGAGAGGGAGCAGGGCTGCCTGCTCAGCATTGCCGGGTGCCAGGACCAGCCTCCAGACCTGGACCCTGATCCAAGGAAGGGATAAGTGAAGAAACCTCAGGGCATAACATTCCTGCCATAGACCTCTGAGATCCTAACTACAGGAGAGTTCCATGACCCGTGTAGACCTTTAGACTGGCAGACAAAGCTCGCTGGTGGCCACACAGAGGCACTGCTCAAACTCAAGTGGAGCCCAAAAGGCTTCCATGCCCTAGGCAGCTGCGGTAAAGCTCAACTATGGACTTCTATCCACCAAGGCTCTGTGTCCTGCTTCTCCACCTATCATTGTCTACTGGACTCAGGAGTCAGCAAGCCTGGGCAATCCCACATGCCCCAAAGACAGGCTCACTACCATTGCTGCAGGACATACGTGCATCAAACCACATGCCCCATGACTTCGAGTTCCTCCCAAGACTGCCGGCCTGACCGTTCCTGCAGGGGGTGTGGGGTGGGGGGGGCACGGGGAAGGCATTGCATAACCATTGCCCCACTCGAGTTCTTTGTTGGTGGACTGGGGGCAGTTCACTCCTTCCTATCATAGCCAGCTCCTAAGCCCAAGAAATCAGAGTCTAAATCTGCTGGTCTAGTCCTAGTTCCCCAAGACTTGAGAGCACACAGTGCTGGGGCATGGAGATGATATGTGTGATATGATTTGAGTCAGGGAGGAACCCCCCACCCCGACGTCAGAACAAAGTGAAAAGTGTAGCACAGGTTCATGTAGTGGCACGGGAGATGGGTGCCCCTCCCTTCATAAGACTAGACTGGGAAGGGTGAGGCCTGATAGCCATGCTGTTCAAGGGAGTCTCACAGCCCAGAACACCTGGAATGACTAAGTGATCTGAATGCAGATGACCTGAGTCTAGCCTAACCATTTTGGCCTGCTGTTAGCAGCAGAATGTTGGAGGGAGACCTGCTGCACCAGGCGTGTGGGAGCTGGGCCAGTTTCACTGCTGCCTGCTGGGCTGAAAACCCCAGGCCACCCAACTTGCCTTAAGCAGACTCTGTGGTACAGGAGAAGGCACCTCAGCCCCTTGGCCCCAGCTGCCTGTGAGTGTGCCTAGAGCCCTGCCAGGATTGGGGCTTGTGCTCACCTCAGAGAGCATGGTCACAGGTTTGCCCGTCCCAGCCCCACCCAGATTTGCTTCGTCCAGCTGCCTGGGTGGCAGAGCACAGGACAGGAACCCCTGGAAACCCCAGGGTCCAGCCCATTGCCCAGGATATTCTCGTGCTTCCCCTCATTAACAAAGGTCAAGTAAAATTTCCACTGCCACCACAACTACCTCCTGCCTGCAAGTGCCACCTATTGGCCAGAAGGTCAACCTATATGTCTCATCACAACTTCTGCTGACACCATTATACAGCACTCAGGCAGCTCATACTTGAAAGTGCCACCTACAGGCCAGTAGAGTGAACTGCAAAAGGCAATATAATTCCTGCTGACACACATGCACAGCATCGAGGAATAAAGTTCCAGAGACCTCCACCTCCCATCTCTGTAAGAGACAATGAGCCAGCTCACACATGCAGTGCACTGTTGCTACAATCTACAAACAACCAGCATTTGAGAAAATCACCACATGAAGGCTATCTAAACCAAGGAATTTATACAGATCTTTGGCCCCCTAAAAGCACAAGAAACAAAGAAAAATAATGCTACTCGACATACACAACAGCCCCACACTCAAAGTGGAAAAAAATTTCATCCAAATGAATGTAAATTCACAGCTTCTCTGGAAAGAATTTTGACAATGGCTATTTTCCCAAGAATTAACACAAAAAATTATATGGAAATACGTTCATAGTCTTATTATTTACTGTGTGACCTTTGGCTTTCTCTTAAAAATAAAAGCCACTTTTAAATTATAATGCTTAATTCCTATTAAAATAGTAGTTTAACGAAGTGTATGACAGGTTTTCTTGCCTTCCATAAATGATTTAGTAATACTAGACTCATCAGAGGAAACATGAAGTTTCCCAAAGGTACTACCTGTAGGTGCTCTAAATTCTTTAGAATGTGAATATTCTCATATGATGACTAGGACAAGTGTCTCTCTCATTCATTCATTCATGCATTCATTCATTCAACAGATGGTTTATAATTGCCTACTATGTGTAAGGTACAGTGCTAGGCACTAATGATGCAATAGTGAAAAGAAACATGTAGTTGTCACTCTCTTGGGCCATCTAGTCCAGGAGTAAAGATAAATCAAATAATTACACAAACAAATATGAAAGCTGCAAATGTAAAGATATGTTTTGAATATCAGCTGTCAGTCAGGGAACAGACAACATAAAAAACAAGCTAATAACAAATTTTTATTTTATTGTGAACTTAACAGAAATTTTATTTTCACAAATTTTACAGTCTTGGTTTTAATTATGCCACGATATACTTGAAAACCTCTTATACTCAGCTAATGAATGAACCTTCACCTTGGCTTTGTTGTTCTCTCTTCAAACATTTGAAAATTTGTAAAAATCTCGGGACTTGTTCCTCATAAGCCACAAGAGTTTATCCTACAATCAGTATTTCTCCCGAGATTGACCTATCTGGAAATTAAGGTTTTAACTGCCTTTAGTGCGATAAGATCAGGATTTGTTGTATTTAGGGCTATATCCTCTGCACTCAGTATCTAGTATATAGTGAGTGCCCAATACATCATTCTTTATTGATTGAACTACTGGGATGGTTTGTTTAGAAGAACTAAAAGGAGTTTCTTAGAAAGTGATGCATGACCTTGCCTACTTGTGAGAACCACCTGGCAAACTTAAAAAATAAATAAAATCCTTGTTGTTCTTTCTTGGCAATTGTGAAAAGGAATAACCAGCATAATTTTTGATAGTACCCACTGTCACTCTCAAAGTGTACCAATTTGGTTGGTAAATTATGTGCTTTCACTGAAATTCAACAGAGAGGCAACAGAAGACACCATGAGTGAAGAGAGAGGGAGCAGGGCTGCCTGCTCAGCATTGCCGGGTGCCAGGACCAGCCTCCAGACCTGGACCCTGATCCAAGGAAGGGATAAGTGAAGAAACCTCAGGGCATAACATTCCTGCCATAGACCTCTGAGATCCTAACTACAGGAGAGTTCCATGACCCGTGTAGACCTTTAGACTGGCAGACAAAGCTCGCTGGTGGCCACACAGAGGCACTGCTCAAACTCATGTGGAGCCCAAAAGGCTTCCATGCCCTAGGCAGCTGCGGTAAAGCTCAACTATGGACTTCTATCCACCAAGGCTCTGTGTCCTGCTTCTCCATCTATCATTGTCTACTGGACTCAGGAGTCAGCAAGCCTGGGCAATCCCACATGCCCCAAAGACAGGCTCACTACCATTGCTGCAGGACATACGTGCATCAAACCACATGCCCCATGACTTCGAGTTCCTCCCAAGACTGCCGGCCTGACCGTTCCTGCAGGGGGTGTGGGGTGGGGGGGGCACGGGGAAGGCATTGCATAACCATTGCCCCACTCGAGTTCTTTGTTGGTGGACTGGGGGCAGTTCACTCCTTCCTATCATAGCCAGCTCCTAAGCCCAAGAAATCAGAGTCTAAATCTGCTGGTCTAGTCCTAGTTCCCCAAGACTTGAGAGCACACAGTGCTGGGGCATGGAGATGATATGTGTGATATGATTTGAGTCAGGGAGGAACCCCCCACCCCGACGTCAGAACAAAGTGAAAAGTGTAGCACAGGTTCATGTAGTGGCACGGGAGATGGGTGCCCCTCCCTTCATAAGACTAGACTGGGAAGGGTGAGGCCTGATAGCCATGCTGTTCAAGGGAGTCTCACAGCCCAGAACACCTGGAATGACTAAGTGATCTGAATGCAGATGACCTGAGTCTAGCCTAACCATTTTGGCCTGCTGTTAGCAGCAGAATGTTGGAGGGAGACCTGCTGCACCAGGCGTGTGGGAGCTGGGCCAGTTTCACTGCTGCCTGCTGGGCTGAAAACCCCAGGCCACCCAACTTGCCTTAAGCAGACTCTGTGGTACAGGAGAAGGCACCTCAGCCCCTTGGCCCCAGCTGCCTGTGAGTGTGCCTAGAGCCCTGCCAGGATTGGGGCTTGTGCTCACCTCAGAGAGCATGGTCACAGGTTTGCCCGTCCCAGCCCCACCCAGATTTGCTTCGTCCAGCTGCCTGGGTGGCAGAGCACAGGACAGGAACCCCTGGAAACCCCAGGGTCCAGCCCATTGCCCAGGATATTCTCGTGCTTCCCCTCATTAACAAAGGTCAAGTAAAATTTCCACTGCCACCACAACTACCTCCTGCCTGCAAGTGCCACCTATTGGCCAGAAGGTCAACCTATATGTCTCATCACAACTTCTGCTGACACCATTATACAGCACTCAGGCAGCTCATACTTGAAAGTGCCACCTACAGGCCAGTAGAGTGAACTGCAAAAGGCAATATAATTCCTGCTGACACACATGCACAGCATCGAGGAATAAAGTTCCAGAGACCTCCACCTCCCATCTCTGTAAGAGACAATGAGCCAGCTCACACATGCAGTGCACTGTTGCTACAATCTACAAACAACCAGCATTTGAGAAAATCACCACATGAAGGCTATCTAAACCAAGGAATTTATACAGATCTTTGGCCCCCTAAAAGCACAAGAAACAAAGAAAAATAATGCTACTCGACATACACAACAGCCCCACACTCAAAGTGGAAAAAAATTTCATCCAAATGAATGTAAATTCACAGCTTCTCTGGAAAGAATTTTGACAATGGCTATTTTCCCAAGAATTAACACAAAAAATTATATGGAAATACGTTCATAGTCTTATTATTTACTGTGTGACCTTTGGCTTTCTCTTAAAAATAAAAGCCACTTTTAAATTATAATGCTTAATTCCTATTAAAATAGTAGTTTAACGAAGTGTATGACAGGTTTTCTTGCCTTCCATAAATGATTTAGTAATACTAGACTCATCAGAGGAAACATGAAGTTTCCCAAAGGTACTACCTGTAGGTGCTCTAAATTCTTTAGAATGTGAATATTCTCATATGATGACTAGGACAAGTGTCTCTCTCATTCATTCATTCATGCATTCATTCATTCAACAGATGGTTTATAATTGCCTACTATGTGTAAGGTACAGTGCTAGGCACTAATGATGCAATAGTGAAAAGAAACATGTAGTTGTCACTCTCTTGGGCCATCTAGTCCAGGAGTAAAGATAAATCAAATAATTACACAAACAAATATGAAAGCTGCAAATGTAAAGATATGTTTTGAATATCAGCTGTCAGTCAGGGAACAGACAACATAAAAAACAAGCTAATAACAAATTTTTATTTTATTGTGAACTTAACAGAAATTTTATTTTCACAAATTTTACAGTCTTGGTTTTAATTATGCCATGATATACTTGAAAACCTCTTATACTCAGCTAATGAATGAACCTTCACCTTGGCTTTGTTGTTCTCTCTTCAAACATTTGAAAATTTGTAAAAATCTCGGGACTTGTTCCTCATAAGCCACAAGAGTTTATCCTACAATCAGTATTTCTCCCGAGATTGACCTATCTGGAAATTAAGGTTTTAACTGCCTTTAGTGCGATAAGATCAGGATTTGTTGTATTTAGGGCTATATCCTCTGCACTCAGTATCTAGTATATAGTGAGTGCCCAATACATCATTCTTTATTGATTGAACTACTGGGATGGTTTGTTTAGAAGAACTAAAAGGAGTTTCTTAGAAAGTGATGCATGACCTTGCCTACTTGTGAGAACCACCTGGCAAACTTAAAAAATAAATAAAATCCTTGTTGTTCCTTCTTGGCAATTGTGAAAAGGAATAACCAGCATAATTTTTGATAGTACCCACTGTCACTCTCAAAGTGTACCAATTTGGTTGGTAAATTATGTGCTTTCCCTATGTATATAAGAATACAATAGAAGTCAAAGATGGGTGTCGTTGGATGTACCTCTACCATATACAGACTTTGGAGTCAGACAAACCTACATTCCAATCCCTGCTCTTCTACTTACTAGTGGTACCATGAGTTAAGAAAAAAAAATCTTACTTAAACTGGCATCTTTGGCAAGTTACTTTACCTCCCAAAGACTCAGTTTCATCAACTACAAATGGAAATAATACTGGTTTCTTACTAATACGGCTATAGTGATTATTAATAATGTGGAAAGAATGTTGGTATGGCACAGAATAAAGAACAGGTGAATAAAATGGTTTCTCCCCAATACATACATGGACTCTTTTTCCCTTAAGTTATGAAATGAGATCCACACCCTTGAAGGGGACATAGATAATGGTTTGCACATGACACACTTAATGACTTGTGGGAAAATACTGTCATCTCACATCACGATTTTGTTCAACATATCTGGATTATAGTTTCTTTCCAAATAGCTGTTGACTTGAAGGATGACACACACACAAAGCCTTCTCCTGTTATTCAGGAGGAAACAAGATAATTTAAACGGTCCAATTTTTACCTCTTTGTAGCTTTCTTTTGTGATTTGTTTGGAGGTGTTAAAAGGGCCAAATCCCTCAGTTGTAGCCTTTCAATAACAAGTCAGTTTACATTATCTGTGAGATGAACTCTACCTCTTATACAATGTCTGTAAGTTGTGCAGCCTACTAGTGAGAAAGCAAAAGACAGCAAGAAAAATAGGATGTGCTAGGAACATCTTTCTTCCCAAGTCCTGCCCTCCTCAATCTGCCTAAACATTCTGCAAGGATTATTTCTTGTGAGACAAAGTCTTTGATTCAGGTTTATGGAATAAGTAGGATTATGATAGGCAGGAAAGATTCCAGAGGGAACAAAGATATCAAGATACAGAAGGACTAGACGGATTTAAGAAAAGTGAAGAATCAGTCTAGTGAAGGTAGAGTGTAAGTGATGTCAAGGATAAATTGGGAAATGAGAACTGAATGCTGTATGGGGTCCAGATCATGGAGAGCTTTGAACTCTAGATTGAGATTAGATGCTATTCTCTAATTAGAGTTTGTGGGGAATAGGAGAGCATATTTTCTAGTTGAAATAGACAGCTGTTATTCAGATACGGCAGATCAACTCCATTCTGCAATGCAGTTGAGAGCCTATAATCATTTACTTTGGGAGCAGTGTAAAAGACAGCTAGAGATGTGGGCCATCCAGTGGGCCACATATGATGAAATGAGGATATATAGGACAGAGCAGTAGCAGGGGCACCCAGTGCAAGAATCAATAGGACTTAGTGACTCATTAGATACAGAAAATTAAGGGAAAAAAGAAGTCAGATGACTGTGATTTTCAAGTTGAATTGCTTGGAAAATGATGATGTACTAAAACACTTTAGTTGTAGACCATTTTGACCTAATGTAAGCCTCAAGTGGGAATTTATTATAAGCAGAGTAACAGCTAATAGTAATTGAGCACTTACATTGCCAGGAACTATTAAGAATACATTATAGCTATTATCTTATTTACCTTATCTTCATAGTACTAGTAAGGCAGGTACTATTTTCATATGAGCAGAGTATTTTCATATCACCAGAGGTTTAACCAAAGTCGCATAACTGTTAAGGGAGAGGCATAGGATTTGAATTCAAATAGCCCAGTCCAGAGTGTTCTTAATCAGTAGCCAACATTACCTCCCCATGGTTAACATTTGCCTTGCAAAATACCAAACCCTTAAAAGGAATGTAGCCACCCTTTAGGAAGGAATGAAAAGAAAAATAGGAAAACGGGTGGCAAATAAAGCAGTATTCAGCTTTGATCTCTCAGTTCTGCCTCACCAGCCACCTGGTGGAGTATGGCAACCAGAAGAACATGGCAACCCAGAGTTCCTGAGTTTACATAGTTGAGTAGTAGCCCCTATGGGTCTCTCACTCTTTTTATCTTGGTTTCATCCTTATTTATACTCTTATTCTCTATCCAATGCCAAATCCCTAGCAAAGGAATTGTGACTGAAGTGTGAGTAGATGTCCAACTTGGTCCAGTCATTAGGGTCTAAGGTCCCCACTAACACAGCTACTGAAGGGATCATCTCTTCAAAGAGGCAGTTATTCTTTGGCAATGAATGTAAATTGCACAGTCTACCCAACATTTTATCATCAAACATCCTTGGACTTGAAATTTAAAAGGCCTAAACTTAGATTTGTGTTATAGAACTACCATTAACAAGTCACTTGTACTCTCTGAGTCTTGATTTCCTCAAAAATAAGATACTCATAATTATCCTTGCACAGTCTACCCCACAGGGTGACTGTGAGGGCCAAATGGGATAACAACTAGTACTTCTAGTATAGTTAAAACTCATAAAGTGCTTATCAGGCATAAGCACTATTTTAAGTGTTTTGTATATTACTGACATTAACTCTCTGCTTGACCCTATGATACAGATGCCAATTTATTCCCATTTCACAAAAGAAGAAACTGAGAATCAGAGAAGATAAGAAAACATGCCCAAGCTCACACAGTTGTAATCAACACACTATGAAACACAGCTTTCGAGTTTATGTTTTTAACCACTCCTTACATGGGTATGAAAAGACCTAGTAACCTACAAAACACTATCCAAATATGAGAAATTATTACTACTGTCAACCACTGCATTTAACAGCAAAAACAATGTTTAATCTAATCAAATGAAATTGGGCGTTTGGATTTTTGTTCCTACAAGATTTTAGTACACTGGTTTGGCTCTATTTCAGTCTTTGTAGGGAAGATACATATTAATTTTGTCTTTAATTTGTTTCATGGGAGTCTTTCGGAAAACATTTGGTTTGGTTCTCATGACAAACATGTTGAAGGCTCCGTGATAAATTAATTTGTTGCATTCATTTGGTTTTGTGGCTCACGAAATTTGTGTAATTTATTGCTACCTTGGGATGACAGTTTCACTCAGTTCTAGTTCCAAAGTAAGGTCCTTTAGAAAAAGAAAAGGAAAGCATGAGAAAAACAGTGAGAGTGGCTGAGTCAAAAGAACAAAAAGCCAAAAGATCTAGGCAGAGGGCCAGGGAAGGGAGGAAAATCTTGGTCACTCCCCAAAGGAGTACGTTCTCTAGGAAGAGATGTTAATAAGTAAAGCTTTATTAATAGCTTAGAAAAAAAATGAAGGGAGGTGTGGTTAGAATATGTTGGGGTTCCAAAAATGTCAGTACAGGATATTTAGTATAGCTGGGCATTCCAGGAGCTGGGGCTATAAACCTTAGTAAAGGGCAAGAGTCTTCACCAGGAGGCCCACCATTTTTGTAACTCAGTAATTGTGTGTGCAACAAATTCACCTCTTTTTTTTCTACTTCCAGCTAATTCAGCTTATCAATATATGTAAACCAAATGCAAATTGCAGGTTATCTTTTTGCAGCAGTTGAGATAGCCAAACTTTGAGCCAGGGGTTTGCTTGGGTCTGTTAACTACAAGGGAAAATTCAAGGTGCCTACAGTGTTTACTCAGCTACAACTATGTGCAAGGGTATATTACAAGAGAAGAGAGTATGACCTGGGTAGACATACCAAACTATCTAATATCATTCACTAGTCCTGACTAATTGTGGACTTACGAAAAAGATACAACGTAGCCCAAGGTAGGTAGTTTTTCTTCACAAAGTTTCAGCTCCCTTTTGAAAGATCAGACTATCCAAGTAAACAATAAAACATATAAAACTAAAAGAGAAATTGGTGTCTAATGAAACACTTCATGGTGCAGTAAAGATAGCCAGTGCTATACAAACTCAGAGAAAAATGAGCAGCATAGAAGGTTCTCTGGAGAGCCTGAACGTCATCTGGGCCTGGAAAGATTGCTGTTTGGACTGGGATGAGTAAAGGCCATTCCACATAGGAAAGAGTACAAAGGGGAGATTTGATTCAGATTTATTTTAACTGAAACTCTTTTATGTGCCAGATCTCGTAGTTGAATGTGCTTGAGTGCTCCATAAGTTCCTGACAAATGAATAGATGAAGAATCTGCATAAATAAGAGAGATATATTAAATAAGAGTAGAAGATAGAAAATTGAGATGGGACCATATTACAGAGGAGCTTGGAAGCCAGGTGATGGACCTTCAGAAACAAAACTATTAAAGGAGCTTAAATTAAGAAATGTTATAATAAAATTGACACTTAAAGAAGATGAATTAAGCTGAAATGTACAGCCAGGAGGCACTAAAGACAGCCAGAAGAATATGGCCACAGACTAGGTGTGAATTATTGAGGACCTGGTCCAAGTTGTTGGTAGAGCAAAGAGAGGAAAGCTGACATGAATGATTGTCTTAGTCCACTTAGGCTGCTATAAAAAATGCCTTAGATGTAGTAACTTATAAATAACAGAAATGTGTGGCTCAAAGTTCTAGAGACTGAGGAGTCCAAGATCAAGATGCTAGCAGATCAGTGTCTGGTCAGGGCTTGGTCTCTGCTTCATAGAGAGCACCTTTTTTATTTATCCTCATATAATACAAGGGGCAAACAAGCTCTGTCAGGCCTCTTTTATCAGGGCAATGATCTCATTCATGAGGACTCCAACATGAGCTAATCACCTCTCAAAGACCCCACCTCTGAATATTATTGCATTGGGATTGGGTTTCAGCATGTGAATTTTGGTAACATACAAACATTCAGATCATAGAAACAATGTCCTAAAGGGAAAAGACAGAAGAGAATAAATAAGTAGTATTTTTGAATTCTTCATGCTGGAGCTAGAGGTGATGTATAAGTTAGGGAAATTGGGAAAAGAGTATACTTGAGCATCTTCCTAAATGTGATGTGATGATGATAGCAGGTAGTAAACTCTTACAGCCCTCATTATAACTCTATGAATGACACAGTCAGGCCATTTATTTTCTTGTCCTTTTCTATTTTTTCCCTTTCTCATTTCTAACACCTAATTTTGAAAGGACACCAAGAAATAGGTCTTAATGTCAAGCTTCCTCATGTCTTCAGTGAATGACGAATCTGTACTTGGCAGTCATTGTTAAGAAAAGAATGATTGTCCCCAAATTGAAAAGCACTCCAGTATGTCACATAACAGCTGGCTGTTTCCCCTAGAACACATGATTATTTTATTGGCACAGTGTTTTACTAACTGGGGCTTCTTTCAACAGAAGCTGCCACACTGAGTTAATGGCCCTGGCTGAGCAGGTGAGAGAAATGGGGAACAATGCCCAGTTACCTAGGACGAATGCCAGTCTTATTTCACCCCACATCAAGGGAAGCAATTGCTTGTATGTTTTTCACCTACAGAGTAAGCTGTGCTCTGAGAGTAGAGCACCAGGGACATATATCCTGATTACAGCAGAAAAGCTCACGTGGACCAAATGACTTTAAAAAAAAAAGTGTGTGTTTGTGTGTGTGTGTGTGTGTGTGTGTGTGGCTGGGTGGGTGTGTATTATTCACTCTAAAAGTACTATTCTTCTCTCCTAAGAAACAAGAAACATTTTCCCCTCTTAAGCCTCTTTATTTCACCAGAGGAGAAGACTGCAATACTCTATTCCTTTTGGTCCCTGTTTTAAAACTCTTGATGTCTTTTTTTTTTCCTCCCATGAGAAGCTTGAGTGTCTTCATAAAGAGCCTGACCCAGAAAAACTGTGCCAGAGGCAGCATCTGGGAGACAACAAGGGATTTGTGTTAGGATTTTCCATGCAGTTCACTGTCAGTGGCTTTTTTTTTAACCTTTTGAGAAGAATAGCTTTAATCCAAACAAAACTGGGAAAGCATGACAGCTGAGCTGTGGTTGATACTCAATAAATCTGATTGAAAGATGGGAAATTTAATCCTGCTGATTTCAAATTTCTATATTATTCCTCTCATTATGGATTCTGGGTCCATAAAGTCAAAGCAGGTTGGGGGATGGTTTATTTTTTATTTTACATTAAAGCCTCACACAGATTCAACTTCATTGTTGCAGTGAAACAAGAACCTCCATGATGCTCTCTCCATCTTCAGGTGTTCTCCAATCTTAATCCATCCTCGGTGCCCGCATTAACTGAAAGTCTGCTTAACAGCTCAGCAGGGCCTAACCCACAAAATCTGAACTTTGCCATTTGAGAACTTCCATAACCCTACCCCAGTCTACATCTTAACTCTACCTGTCCTCAGCACACAAGCTATATCTCACCACCTCTCTGCACTTCATCATCTTCTTGATACCTGGACAACCCTTGCCTTTTGATTCCAAACATTTACATTTAATCTTTATTTTAAAATCCAAAGTGTGGAGATGAGGGAATGGGAAGAGTTAGCATTTACTACCCGCTAAATACTATGCTATTAATATATATTTGATATAATTACCCTACGTAATCTTTCCAATACCACAATGTTGGCATTATGATACCCATTTGAGAAAAAAAGGTAGATGACGCTCATTGAGTTTAAGTGACTTTTCCTTGATATAATAGTCAAGATTTGAAACCAATTCATCCAAAGCTTCAACTCTTATTCTCCGTGACGCTGCTTATTTGACTTTTATTAGCCTGTGCCCAGGATCAGCAGGATCAGCTCTCTTACCTGGCTCTGCTGGTGGTTGCTGACTGCATGCTGACTTTCCTCTGCACCGCTGCACTCCTTCCTCAGCAAACTCGTTGAACCCAGAGTCTCTGCAGAAAAATCCTTTTTGCTTACACTCCCTATAGAAGTTTTAGAGCCTTCTCTTCTTGCCAGTATCCCCAGGCTTCCAAATGAGGTCATTCTTACTACTTCCTGGGTTTGTGCTCTTTCAAAGGCCAACCAGAAGGAGGCCCCAAACTAAAACATACCTAACAGTATTTTTTAAAGTTAATAGCCAATTAGTGTTAATTTCATGTAGCATCAAGCACATGGTTTTCTAATAACTTTCTCTTAAATATAATAAATACAGAAGAGAGTACATACCAGAAGTGTAAGCTGAACACAGATGAAACCAACACACAGAAGGGCCCCTTGTGCTTCCTTTCTGCCTCTGCCACTCCCAAAGACTAACCACTCTCCTTACTTCTAACATCCTAGATGGGATGTGCCTTTTTCTACGCTTTCTATAAATGGAATAATACAATTTATACTATTTGTATCTGGCTTGTCACTCAATATTATGTTTAGGAAATTCATCCATATGGTTGCAGCACTTGTAGATTGATCACTCTTATTGCTGTTTAGTTTTGTACTCTCTTGATTTGCTTAGTTGGTTACGCTCAGAAATTATGAAAATGACTCATTTCCAAAAGTTAGAATTCCACATAAACAATGTATTAAGGGAAAAGAAGCCTAAAAGTATATAACTTGTTAGGATTTATAGGTCATTTGATCCAATATTTTTCAAACATTTTTGCATCCAACCCTTAGTGGTGGTGCAACCACAGACAAGTCAACTGACCTTATCTGTAAAATAGAGATGATACCTACTCCAGAGAGTTGCTACCCAGATTACACGATGTGATATTTGTACAAATGTCCAGCAGTATGCCTGACAAACAGTAAGGACTCAAGTGTTTTTTATAATTTAATTTGAATAGGTAGTTGTGTTTCTACGACCCACCTCAAGCAAGACTCGTGGCCATCACTGTAAACTAGCAATCAAAAGCTGGGGGGCCACATGGATGTTTTTATACAGATGATTGCTCCTCATTTCTGAACGCCTGGGTTCTATTATTAACCTCCCCTCTTCCTACCTAAAGTACTTTAAGGCTTAACCTTTTTAGCCTCAATCGTCTCATCAGTTAAATGAGGATATTATATGTTTGTGTGTGTGCTCTTGTGTATGTGTGTATATATATGTATGTATACTTATACACCTCATGGGATTGTTGTGGTAACATACTGTAGTCAGAAGTACTTTGTATCTTTATAGCAGCATGATTTATAATCCTTTGGGTATATACCCAGTAATGGGATGGCTGGGTCATATGGTACTTCTAGTTCTAGATCCTTGAGGAATCGCCATACTGTTTTCCATAATGGTTGAACTAGTTTACAATCCCATCAACAGTGTAAAAGTGTTCCTATTTCTCCACATCCTCTCTAGCACCTGTTGTTTCCTGACTTTTTAATGATTGCCATTCTAACTGGTGTGAGATGGCATCTCATTGTGGTTTTGATGTGCATTTCTCTGATGGCCAGTGATGATGAGCATTTTTTCATGTGTCTGTTGGCTGTATGAATGTCTTCTTTTGAGAAATATCTATTTATATCCTTTGCCCACTTTTTGATGGGGTTTTTTGTTTTTTTCTTGTAAATTTGTTTGAGTTCTTTGTAGGTTCTGGATATTAGCCCTTTGTCAGATGAGTAGATTGCAAAAATTTTCTCCCATTCTGTAGGTTGCCTGTTCACTCTGATGGTAGTTTCTTTTGCTGTGCAGAAGCTCTTTAGTTTAATTAGATCCCATTTGTCAATTTTGGCTTTTGTTGCTGTTGCTTTTGGTGTTTTAGACATGAAGAATAAATCATGCTGCTATAAAGACACATGCACATGTATGTTTATTGCGGCACTATTCACAATAGCAAAGACTTGGAATCAACCCAAATGTCCATCAGTGACAGACTGGATTAAGAAAATGTGGCACATATACACCATGTAATACTATGCAGCCATAAAAAAGGATGAGTCTGTGTCCTTTGTAGGGACATAGATGCAGCTGGAAACCATCATTCTCAGCAAACTATCGCAAGAACAGAAAACCAAACACCGCATGTTCTTACTCATAGGTGGGAACTGAACAATGAGATCACCTGGACTCGGGAAGGGGAACATCACACACCGGGGCCTATCAGGGGGAGGGGAGAGGGATTGCACTGGGAGTTATACCTGATGTAAATGACGAGTTGATGGGTGCTGACGAGTTGATGGCTGCAGCACACCAACATGGCACAAGTATACATATGTAACAAACCTGCACGTTATGCACATGTACCCTAGAACTTAAAGTATAATAAATAAAAAAAATAAAATAAAAAGAAGTACTTTGTAAAATAAAATATTTTAAAGTCTAAGTGATTTGTATTGCTATTGACAGGACCATGAACCACCTATCAGTTTTCATATCACAATTATTATAGAGAAAAAGCATCATGGTATGACTTAGGAGAGAAGTGAAGAGGTTTTAATTAGATTCTTAATAGCTACACATTGTGGAGAATCTACAATAGATCAGTCACTGCTAAACACTTTACAGACACATACACTGACTTCCTAATTCCTCACAATGACCAGGATTCAGTATTACTCTCTTTCTCACATGAGGAAATTCGGGTTCAAATAAGTTAAGCATATTATCTAAGGTCACTTGGTAATGGGTAAGACCAAGGCACAAGCCCAAGTTTGTCTGACTCCAAGGCCCGTGCTCTTGTCACCACATGGCACTGCCTCAGCAATGTGAAATAACAGATGCTGCCCAAATTAAAACTACATGGAGTTATGATTAGCACATTGGCATGGGCTCTTAAGTGGGTGGGACAGATGCTGAAACTAGGCAGAAGTAAGTGTACCAACTGATGGGAACCAGGACAAACAATCAAAGAACATGCCTGTGAAAAAAATCTGTTGCTCTCAGAATGTTAAAACATTTTTGTTTAAATAGAATCCTCATGTCCTTGTTATGAGGAACAGTCAGAGATTTATAGTAAAATATTCTCAGTGAGTCAATCAGGAATGCTGTTAAAAGTTACAGTGTGCCTGGTTCTGGGAAGACTCCAAAGGTATAATGTGACCTTTAAGGAATTTATTAAGTGTGATCCTTTAGTCCATTGATGTCCGTTTTGGCCATACTTTTAAATTACTTATAAACATGTCACACAGATTATTAAAGGAAACACACAGGAAACTTTCAATCTTCTTGGGTAATATGATCATAGAATACCTCAGGGAAAAAATACAGATGTTTTATTTGGAAATTGTGTTATTTCTTTTTTTAATAGGAGTAGAACTACAGTAATTTTGTTAATTTACCTAAGGTTCAATTTGAAAGGAGCAGAGAAACTAGTCAGTTCTGTCCTTCCTGAAAATGCCAAAAAGTCCTTCCTGAAAATACCATCAAAATGGACATTTTTTAAAAACGACAGGGATCCTCTAATATAATCTGTGTTGTATCTCCCAAGTAAATATTTGAAGGAAGTCATTTCCTATCCTTTTCCAAATATTAATTCAGCCATTTTGTGTTTTTTTCTAATCATAAACATAATGTATTCTTGTAATAAATATTTTAAATGATGTCAAAATGATGTAGAAAAAAATGTCATTACCCAGATGTGAACATTGTTAGAATTTAGATGAACATTCTTCTGCAGATATCTCTTCTCTGTCTCTATTTTGTTTTTTCCTCTCTCTTGCACACCTCTCACACATCTGTGCATATGCATACATAAACTTACATAAATGAAATCAAATACATTGAACATTTTATTAATCATCTTTTAACATTTCCATAGACATTTTTTCCAAGGTTTCTATCATCATGTTTAGTGGCTGCTTAGCATTTTATATTATGGATGATAAGGCAGATTGATAGTATTGAATAAATATCCTGGAATCAGAGACAGCAGTTTCTGTCAATTCATAACAAGTCCCTTTCTCTCATAAGATCTTAAATTCCTTACTTGTAAAAGAAGGTGACTGAAGTAGGTGATTTACTTAACACCAGCATTCTACAGAGGAGTATTGTATATCTATATAGAAATATTCTATATCCTAAATGGAATTGTTCTTTCCAGTTTCATGTGCTCCATCTTCTCTATACCCTAGAATTATTTACATATAGTACTATAAATGAGGCACTATGATAACACAAGAAGAGAGAGCAAGAGATTACTTAATTTAAAACTCAAAATATGTTTGTGGAGGAGGGCTTTAAAAGAGGAACTTGATTTTGAGGAACCAGTAGCACCGAACATGTGGTATGACATAGAAAAGGCATTCCAAAGCAGGGAACAGCACTGATACAAGGTGCTGAAGTAGAACAGAGCACTTTATCAGATGAGACTGATCCAAGGGCTACTTGAAGGAAAGTGACAATAGATGGTTGGGATCACATTATAAAGGAAAGGTATACATTGGAGGAATTTTGAGGGAAGGAAGGAAAGGGGTAGGTAATGAGAGTTTCTGAAGGGAGGAAGATAAAATAAGAGCAAGAGGATTTTTTTTCCTTCCCTTCCCTCCCTTTACCCGCTTTTCCCTTTTTGAGTGGTTTGGAAAAGGAGAGTTACTAGATGCAGAAAGACCATTTGGGCTACTAACAAACCCGAATCATGTTGGTAGTACTACAATGGGCAGGCAGCGGGAGGCAACACAATGCACTCACTAAGACCCTTTAGGACCAGAGTACCTGGTTTTGAATCCTTTCTCAGGGTTAAATAGCTTTGTGGCCTCAGAGAGTTACTTGATTAGATATGTTAATGTTTGTATATACTGAGCACTATGCATGTTTGATTAAAGTATTATAAAGATGTGATGAATGCAACAGACATTTCACAGATAAAATCAGTGGGACATTTAGGGGAAAGCTTTGAGGCTGTGAGACAAACAAAGTAAAGAAGACTCCTGGTTACTAAGAAGCAGCAGAAAGAGGGCTGGGGAACAAAGTGGCAGCAGGTTTGCACAGGGAGACTGACTGGTGTCAGGTTCATGCTAGGTGGATTTTGAGGTACAAAAAGGAAATTTGAAAATATATATATATATATGCAACTGAGGATTTGAAACAGAACATGGAACTCAGGAACCCAAGTAGAGGTACAGATTTTGGAATCATGAGCTTCACATATCATTTGGAGCGACTGTTAGGTTGAGATGTGATAAGGTGATAATTCTAGGCTCACAAGATATATCACATGCATTTATCAATAAATATATGTAATATGTGCATAGAAAATTATAATTTTAACATTGGTCCTGTAAAACAGAAATCCATTTGTAATAAAACTAAAATTCTGTTATTATCTCCAAGTAAACATTGATGATACTATGTTTCTGACACCCAATCAGTCTGTTAATATAAATTCCAAATGATGATTTTTTTCAACAGAGCTGCATAAAACAGTGACAAATCATCTACTTAATGAGCCCAAAGCAATTAAGACACAAATACATTGGAGAATCCCATTGCATTTAATCATCAGAAAAATAATAAAAATATACTCTGATGAAATAATTTTTATTTATTTATTTATTTAGTCTTTATCTTTTATTATTATTATTATTATACTTTAAGTTCTAGGGTACATGTGCATAACGTGCAGGTTTGTTACATATGTATACTTGGGCCATGTTGGTGT